>NC_086444.1:1239754324-1240354324 GCF_028390025.1 Pseudophryne corroboree | reverse complement strand
ATAAGTCAGTGACAAGTTCAAAAACTTTGGGCGACAGCGGAAGCAGTCCACAGACCAGTAAATCCCTTCCTCTTGTAACCAAGCTCACGCAAACCACCCCACCAACTCCCTCAGTGTCAATTTCCTCCTTCCCCAGGAATGCCAATAGTCCTGCATGCCATGTCACTGGCAATTCTGACGAGTCCTCTCCTGCCTGGGATTCCTCCGATGCATCCTTGCGTGTAACGCCTACTGCTGCTGGCGCTGCTGTTGTTGCTGCTGGGAGTCGATGGTCATCCCAGAGGGGAAGTCGTAAGTCCACTTTTACTACTTCCACCAAGCAATTGACTGTCCAACAGTCCTTAGCGAGGAAGATGAAATATCACAGCAGTCATCCTGTTGCAAAGCGGATAACTGAGGCCTTGACAACTATGTTGGTGTTAGACGTGCGTCCGGTATCCGCCGTTAGTTCACAGGGAACTAGACAATTTCTTGAGGCAGTGTGCCTCCGTTACCAAATACCATCTAGGTTCCACTTCTCTAGGCAGGCGATACCGAGAATGTACATGGCTGTCAGAAAAAGACTCACCAGTGTCCTAAAAAATGCAGTTGTACCCAATGTCCACTTAACCACGGACATGTGGACAAGTGGAGCAGGGCAGGGTCAGGACTATATGACTGTGACAGCCCACTGGGTAGATGTATGGACTCCCGCCGCAAGAACAGCAGCGGCGGCACCAGTAGCAGCATCTCGCAAACGCCAACTCTTTCCTAGGCAGCCTACGCTTTGTATCACCGGTTTCCAGAATACGCACACACAGCGGAAAACCTCTTACGGCAACTGAGGAAGATCATCGCGGAATGGCTTACCCCAATTGGACTCTCCTGTGGATTTGTGGCATCGGACAACGCCAGCAATATTGTGTGTGCATTAAATATGGGCAAATTCCAGCACGTCCCATGTTTTGCACATACCTTGAATTTGGTGGTGCAGAATTTTTTAAAAAACTACAGGGGCGTGCAAGAGATGCTGTCGGTGGCCAGAAGAATTGCGGGACACTTTCGGCGTACAGGCACCACGTACAGAAGACTGGAGCACCACCAAAAACGCCTGAACCTGCCCTGCCATCATCTGAAGCAAGAAGTGGTAACGAGGTGGAATTCAACCCTCTATATGCTTCAGAGGTTGGAGGAGCAGCAAAAGGCCATTCAAGCCTATACAATTGAGCACGATATAGGAGGTGGAATGTACCTGTCTCAAGCGCAGTGGAGAATGATTTCAACGTTGTGCAAGGTTCTGCAACCTTTTGAACTTGCCACACGTGAAGTCAGTTCAGACACTGCCAGCCTGAGTCAGGTCATTCCCCTCATCAGGCTTTTGCAGAAGAAGCTGGAGGCATTAAGGGAGGAGCTAAAAGGGAGCGATTCTGCTAGGCATGTGGGACTTGTGGATGGAGCCCTTAATTCGCTTAACAAGGATTCACGGGTGGTCAATCTGTTGAAATCAGAGCACTACATTTTGGCCACCGTGCTCGATCCTAGATTTAAAACCTACCTTGGATCTCTCTTTCCGACAGACACAAGTCTGCTGGGGTTCAAAGTAGAGATGAGCGGGTTCGGTTTCTCTGAATCCGAACCCGCCAGAACTTCATGTTTTTTTTCACGGGTCCGAGCGACTCGGATCTTCCCGCCTTGCTCGGTTAACCCGAGCGCGCCCGAACGTCATCATGACGCTGTCGGATTCTCGCGAGGCTCAGATTCTATATAAGGAGCCGCGCGTCGCCGCCATTTTCACACGTGCATTGAGATTGATAGGGAGAGGACGTGGCTGGCGTCCTCTCCGTTTAGAATAGATTAGAGAGACACTTGATTTACTAATTTTGGGGAGCATTAGGAGTACTCAGTACAGTGCAGAGTTTTGCTGATAGTGACCAGTGACCACCAGTTTTATTTATAATCCGTTCTCTGCCTGAAAAAAGCGATACACAGCACACAGTGACTCAGTCACATACCATATCTGTGTGCACTGCTCAGGCTCAGGCCAGTGTGCTGCATCATCTATTATCTATATATAAATAATATTATATATATCTGTCTGACTGCTCAGCTCACACTGCTTATAATTGTGGGGGAGACTGGGGAGCACTACTGCAGTGCCAGTTATAGGTTATAGCAGGAGCCAGGAGTACATAATATATTATATAGTGAGTGACCACCAGACACACAGTGCAGTTTATTTAATATATCCGTTCTCTGCCTGAAAAAAGCGATACACACAGTGACTCAGTCAGTCACATACCATATCTGTGTGCACTGCTCAGGCTCAGGCCAGTGTGCTGCATCATCTATATATTAGAGATGAGCGCCGGAAATTTTTCGGGTTTTGTGTTTTGGTTTTGTGTTCGGTTCCGCGGCCATGTTTTGGGTTCGACCGCGTTTTGGCAAAACCTCACCGAATTTTTTTTGTCGGATTCGGGTGTGTTTTGGATTCGGGTGTTTTTTTCAAAAAACCCTAAAAAACAGCTTAAATCATAGAATTTGGGGGTAATTTTGATCCCAAAGTATTATTAACCTCAAAAAACATAATTTACACTCATTTTCAGCCTATTCTGAACACATCACACCTCACAATATTATTTTTAGTCCTAAAATTTGCACCGAGGTCGCTGTGTGAGTAAGATAAGCGACCCTAGTGGCCGACACAAACACCGGGCCCATCTAGGAGTGGCACTGCAGTGTCACGCAGGATGTCCCTTCCAAAAAACCCTCCCCAAACAGCACATGACGCAAAGAAAAAAAGAGGCGCAATGAGGTAGCTGTGTGAGTAAGATTAGCGACCCTAGTGGCCGACACAAACACCGGGCCCATCTAGGAGTGGCACTGCAGTGTCACGCAGGATGTCCCTTCCAAAAAACCCTCCCCAAACAGCACATGACGCAAAGAAAAAAAGAGGCGCAATGAGGTAGCTGACAGTGTGAGAAAGATAAGCGACCCTAGTGGCCGACACAAACACCGGGCCCATCTAGGAGTGGCACTGCAGTGTCACGCAGGAT
Organism: Pseudophryne corroboree; assembly: GCF_028390025.1. Lineage (NCBI taxonomy): Eukaryota > Metazoa > Chordata > Amphibia > Anura > Myobatrachidae > Pseudophryne > Pseudophryne corroboree. Next base: position 1,240,351,292 of record NC_086444.1, on the reverse strand, counting down.
GTCCCTTCCAAAAAACCCTCCCCAAACAGCACATGACGCAAAGAAAAAAAGAGGCGCAATGAGGTAGCTGTGTGAGTAAGATTAGCGACCATAGTGGCCGACACAAACACCGGGCCCATCTAGGAGTGGCACTGCAGTGTCACGCAGGATGTCCCTTCCAAAAAACCCTCCCCAATCAGCACATGATGCAAAGAAAAAGAAAAGAAAAAAGAGGTGCAAGATGGAATTATCCTTGGCCCTCCCACCCACCCTTATGTTGTATAAACAAAACAGGACATGCACACTTTAACCAACCCATCATTTCAGTGACAGGGTCTGCCACACGACTGTGACTGATATGACGGGTTGGTTTGGACCCCCCCCAAAAAAGAAGCAATTAATCTCTCCTTGCACAAACTGGCTCTACAGAGGCAAGATGTCCACCTCATCTTCACCCTCCGATATATCACCGTGTACATCCCCCTCCTCACAGATTATCAATTCGTCCCCACTGGAATCCACCATCTCAGCTCCCTGTGTACTTTGTGGAGGCAATTGCTGCTGGTCAATGTCTCCGCGGAGGAATTGATTATAATTCATTTTAATGAACATCATCTTCTCCACATTTTCTGGATGTAACCTCGTACGCCGATTGCTGACAAGGTGAGCGGCGGCACTAAACACTCTTTCGGAGTACACACTTGTGGGAGGGCAACTTAGGTAGAATAAAGCCAGTTTGTGCAAGGGCCTCCAAATTGCCTCTTTTTCCTGCCAGTATAAGTACGGACTGTGTGACGTGCCTACTTGGATGCGGTCACTCATATAATCCTCCACCATTCTATCAATGTTGAGAGAATCATATGCAGTGACAGTAGACGACATGTCCGTAATCGTTGTCAGGTCCTTCAGTCCGGACCAGATGTCAGCATCAGCAGTCGCTCCAGACTGCCCTGCATCACCGCCAGCGGGTGGGCTCGGAATTCTGAGCCTTTTCCTCACACCCCCAGTTGCGGGAGAATGTGAAGGAGGAGATGTTGACAGGTCGCGTTCCGCTTGACTTGACAATTTTGTCACCAGCAGGTCTTTCAACCCCAGCAGACCTGTGTCTGCCGGAAAGAGAGATCCAAGGTAGGCTTTAAATCTAGGATCGAGCACGGTGGCCAAAATGTAGTGCTCTGATTTCAACAGATTGACCACCCGTGAATCCTTGTTAAGCGAATTAAGGGCTGCATCCACAAGTCCCACATGCCTAGCGGAATCGCTCCCTTTTAGCTCCTTCTTCAATGCCTCCAGCTTCTTCTGCAAAAGCCTGATGAGGGGAATGACCTGACTCAGGCTGGCAGTGTCTGAACTGACTTCACGTGTGGCAAGTTCAAAGGGCATCAGAACCTTGCACAACGTTGAAATCATTCTCCACTGCACTTGAGACAGGTGCATTCCACCTACTATATCGTGCTCAATTGTATAGGCTTGAATGGCCTTTTGCTGCTCCTCCAACCTCTGAAGCATATAGAGGGTTGAATTCCACCTCGTTACCACTTCTTGCTTCAGATGATGGCAGGGCAGGTTCAGTAGTTTTTGGTGGTGCTCCAGTCTTCTGTACGTGGTGCCTGTACGCCGAAAGTGTCCCGCAATTTTTCTGGCCACCGACAGCATCTCTTGCACGCCCCTGTCGTTTTTTAAAAAATTCTGCACCACCAAATTCAAGGTATGTGCAAAACATGGGACGTGCTGGAATTTGCCCATATTTAATGCACACACAATATTGCTGGCGTTGTCCGATGCCACAAATCCACAGGAGAGTCCAACTGGGGTAAGCCATTCCGCGATGATCTTCCTCAGTTGCCGTAAGAGGTTTTCAGCTGTGTGCGTATTCTGGAAAGCGGTGATACAAAGCGTAGCCTGCCTAGGAAAGAGTTGGCGTTTGCGAGATGCTGCTACTGGTGCCGCCGCTGCTGTTCTTGCGGCGGGAGTCCATACATCTACCCAGTGGGCTGTCACAGTCATATAGTCCTGACCCTGCCCTGCTCCACTTGTCCACATGTCCGTGGTTAAGTGGACATTGGGTACAACTGCATTTTTTAGGACACTGGTGAGTCTTTTTCTGACGTCCGTGTACATTCTCGGTATCGCCTGCCTAGAGAAGTGGAACCTAGATGGTATTTGGTAACGGGGGCACACTGCCTCAATAAATTGTCTAGTTCCCTGTGAACTAACGGCGGATACCGGACGCACGTCTAACACCAACATAGTTGTCAAGGACTCAGTTATCCGCTTTGCAGTAGGATGACTGCTGTGATATTTCATCTTCCTCGCAAAGGACTGTTGAACAGTCAATTGCTTACTGGAAGTAGTACAAGTGGGCTTACGACTTCCCCTCTGGGATGACCATCGACTCCCAGCGGCAACAACAGCAGCACCAGCAGCAGTAGGCGTTACACGCAAGGATGCATCGGAGGAATCCCAGGCAGGAGAGGACTCGTCAGACTTGCCAGTGACATGGCCTGCAGGACTATTGGCATTCCTGGGGAAGGAGGAAATTGACACTGAGGGAGTTGGTGGGGTGGTTTGCGTGAGCTTGGTTACAAGAGGAAGGGATTTACTGGTCAGTGGACTGCTTCCGCTGTCACCCAAAGTTTTTGAACTTGTCACTGACTTATTATGAATGCGCTGCAGGTGACGTATAAGGGAGGATGTTCCGAGGTGGTTAACGTCCTTACCCCTACTTATTACAGCTTGACAAAGGGAACACACGGCTTGACACCTGTTGTCCGCATTTCTGGTGAAATACCTCCACACCGAAGAGCTGATTTTTTTGGTATTTTCACCTGGCATGTCAACGGCCATATTCCTCCCACGGACAACAGGTGTCTCCCCGGGTGCCTGACTTAAACAAACCACCTCACCATCAGAATCCTCCTGGTCAATTTCCTCCCCAGCGCCAGCAACACCCATATCCTCCTCATCCTGGTGTACTTCAACACTGACATCTTCAATCTGACTATCAGGAACTGGACTGCGGGTGCTCCTTCCAGCACTTGCAGGGGGCATGCAAATAGTGGAAGGCGCATGCTCTTCACGTCCAGTGTTGGGAAGGTCAGGCATCGCAAACGACACAATTGGACTCTCCTTGTGGATTTGGGATTTCAAAGAACGCACAGTTCTTTGCGGTGCTTTTGCCAGCTTGAGTCTTTTCAGTTTTCTAGCGAGAGGCTGAGTGCTTCCATCCTCATGTGAAGCTGAACCACTAGCCATGAACATAGGCCAGGGCCTCAGCCGTTCCTTGCCACTCCGTGTGGTAAATGGCATATTGGCAAGTTTACGCTTCTCCTCCGACAATTTTATTTTAGGTTTTGGAGTCCTTTTTTTTCTGATATTTGGTGTTTTGGATTTGACATGCTCTGTACTATGACATTGGGCATCGGCCTTGGCAGACGACGTTGCTGGCATTTCATCGTCTCGGCCATGACTAGTGGCAGCAGCTTCAGCACGAGGTGGAAGTGGATCTTGATCTTTCCCTAATTTTGGAACCTCAACTTTTTTGTTCTCCATATTTTATAGGCAGAACTAAAAGGCACCTCAGGTAAACAATGGAGATGGATGGATTGGATACTAGTATACAATTATGGACGGACTGCCACGGTTAGGTGGTATAAAAAAACCACGGTTAGGTGGTATATATTATAATAATAATACAATTATGGATGGACGGACTGCCTGCCGACTGCCGACACAGAGGTAGCCACAGCCGTGAACTACCGCACTGTACACTGGTTGATAAAGAGATAGTAGTATACTCGTAACAACTAGTATGACACTATGACGACGGTATAAAGAATGAAAAAAAAACCACGGTTAGGTGGTATATATTATAATAATAATACAATTATGGATGGACGGACTGCCTGCCGACTGCCGACACAGAGGTAGCCACAGCCGTGAACTACCGCACTGTACACTGGTTGATAAAGAGATAGTAGTATACTCGTAACAACTAGTATGACACTATGACGACGGTATAAAGAATGAAAAAAAAACCACGGTTAGGTGGTATATATTATAATAATAATACAATTATGGATGGACGGACTGCCTGCCGACTGCCGACACAGAGGTAGCCACAGCCGTGAACTACCGCACTGTACACTGGTTGATAAAGAGATAGTAGTATACTCGTAACAACTAGTATGACACTATGACGACGGTATAAAGAATGAAAAAAAAACCACGGTTAGGTGGTATATATTATAATAATAATACAATTATGGATGGACGGACTGCCTGCCGACTGCCGACACAGAGGTAGCCACAGCCGTGAACTACCGCACTGTACACTGGTTGATAAAGAGATAGTAGTATACTCGTAACAACTAGTATGACACTATGACGACGGTATAAAGAAAGAAAAAAAAATACCACAGTTAGGTGGTATATATTATAATAATAATACAATTATGGATGGACGGACTGCCTGCCGACTGCCGACACAGAGGTAGCCACAGCCGTGAACTGCCGACACAGAGGTAGCCACAGCCGTGAACTACCGCACTGTACACTGGTTGATAAAGAGATAGTAGTATACTCGTAGCAACTAGTATGACACTATGACGACGGTATAAAGAATGAAAAAAAAACCACGGTTAGGTGGTATATATTATAATAATAATACAATTATGGATGGACGGACTGCCTGCCGACTGCCGACACAGAGGTAGCCACAGCCGTGAACTACCGCACTGTACACTGGTTGATAAAGAGATAGTAGTATACTCGTAACAACTAGTATGACACTATGACGACGGTATAAAGAATGAAAAAAAAACCACGGTTAGGTGGTATATATTATAATAATAATACAATTATGGATGGACGGACTGCCTGCCGACTGCCGACACAGAGGTAGCCACAGCCGTGAACTACCGCACTGTACACTGGTTGATAAAGAGATAGTAGTATACTCGTAACAACTAGTATGACACTATGACGACGGTATAAAGAAAGAAAAAAAAATACCACAGTTAGGTGGTATATATTATAATAATAATACAATTATGGATGGACGGACTGCCTGCCTACTGCCGACACAGAGGTAGCCACAGCCGTGAACTACCGCACTGTACACTGGTTGATAAAGAGATAGTAGTATACTCGTAACAACTAGTATGACACTATGACGACGGTATAAAGAATGAAAAAAAAACCACGGTTAGGTGGTATATATTATAATAATAATACAATTATGGATGGACGGACTGCCTGCCGACTGCCGACACAGAGGTAGCCACAGCCGTGAACTACCGCACTGTACACTGGTTGATAAAGAGATAGTAGTATACTCGTAACAACTAGTATGACACTATGACGACGGTATAAAGAATGAAAAAAAAACCACGGTTAGGTGGTATATATTATAATAATAATACAATTATGGATGGACGGACTGCCTGCCGACTGCCGACACAGAGGTAGCCACAGCCGTGAACTACCGCACTGTACACTGGTTGATAAAGAGATAGTAGTATACTCGTAACAACTAGTATGACACTATGACGACGGTATAAAGAATGAAAAAAAAACCACGGTTAGGTGGTATATATTATAATAATAATACAATTATGGATGGACGGACTGCCTGCCGACTGCCGACACAGAGGTAGCCACAGCCGTGAACTACCGCACTGTACACTGGTTGATAAAGAGATAGTAGTATACTCGTAACAACTAGTATGACACTATGACGGTATAAAGAATGAAAAAAAAACCACGGTTAGGTGGTATATATTATAATAATAATACAATTATGGATGGACGGACTGCCTGCCGACTGCCGACACAGAGGTAGCCACAGCCGTGAACTACCGCACTGTACACTGGTTGATAAAGAGATAGTAGTATACTCGTAACAACTAGTATGACACTATGACGGTATAAAGAATGAAAAAAAAACCACGGTTAGGTGGTATATATTATAATAATAATACAATTATGGATGGACGGACTGCCTGCCGACTGCCGACACAGAGGTAGCCACAGCCGTGAACTACCGCACTGTACACTGGTTGATAAAGAGATAGTAGTATACTCGTAACAACTAGTATGACACTATGACGACGGTATAAAGAAAGAAAAAAAAATACCACGGTTAGGTGGTATATATTGTAATACAATTATGGATGGACGGACTGCCTGCCGAGTTCCGACTGCCGACACAGAGGTAGCCACAGCCGTGAACTACCGCACTGTACTGTGTCTGCTGCTAATATAGACTGGTTGATAAAGAGATAGTATACAATACATACAACAATATACTACTATACTGGTGGTCAGGCACTGGTCACCACTAGTCACACTGGCAGTGGCACTCCTGCAGCAAAAGTGTGCACTGTTTAATTTTAAATTAATATAATATTATGTACTCCTGGGGGCTCCTGCTATAACAACCTGCAGTGCTCCCCAGTCTCCCCCACAATTATTATAAGCTTTGCCTTTTATACATTGATGTGCAGCACACTGGGCTGAGCTGAGTGCACACAGACTGAGTCACACTGTGTGACTGGCTGCTGCTGTGTATCGTTTTTTTTCAGGCAGAGAACGGATATAGCAGAGAACGGATATATTATATTAAAATAAATAAAAGTTAACTAACAACAACTGCACTGGTCACTGTGGTAAACTCTGTCTGACTCTGCACAATCTCTCTCTCTCTTCTAATCTAATTTCTAATGGAGAGGACGCCAGCCACGTCCTCTCCCTATCAATCTCAATGCACGTGTGAAAATGGCGGCGACGCGCGGCTCCTTATATAGAATCCGAGTCTCGCGAGAATCCGACAGCGTCATGATGACGTTCGGGCGCGCTCGGGTTAACCGAGCAAGGCGGGAGGATCCGAGTCTGCTCGGACCCGTGAAAAAAACATGAAGTTCGTGCGGGTTCGGTTTCAGAGAAACCGAACCCGCTCATCTCTACTATATATATTATATATCTGTCTGACTGCTCAGCTCACACAGCTTATAATTGTGGGGGAGACTGGGGAGCACTACTGCAGTGCCAGTTATAGGTTATAGCAGGAGCCAGGAGTACATAATATTATATTAAAATTAAACAGTGCACACTTTTGCTGCAGGAGTGCCACTGCCAGTGTGACTAGTGACCAGTGACCTGACCACCAGTATATATAATATTAGTAGTATACTATCTCTTTATCAACCAGTCTATATTAGCAGCAGACACAGTACAGTGCGGTAGTTCACGGCTGTGGCTACCTCTGTGTCGGCACTCGGCAGCCCGTCCATAATTGTATATACCACCTAACCGTGGTTTTTTTTTCTTTCTTTATACATACATACTAGTTACGAGTATACTATCTCTTTATCAACCAGTCTATATATTAGCAGCAGACACAGTACAGTGCGGTAGTTCACGGCTGTGGCTACCTCTGTGTCGGCACTCGGCAGCCCGTCCATAATTGTATATACCACCTAACCGTGGTTTTTTTTTCTTTCTTTATACATACATACTAGTTACGAGTATACTATCTCTTTATCAACCAGTCTATATATTAGCAGCAGACACAGTACAGTGCGGTAGTTCACGGCTGTGGCTACCTCTGTGTCGGCACTCGGCAGCCCGTCCATAATTGTATATACCACCTAACCGTGGTTTTTTTTTTCTTTCTTTATACATACATACTAGTTACGAGTATACTATCTCTTTATCAACCAGTCTATATTAGCAGCAGACACAGTACAGTGCGGTAGTTCACGGCTGTGGCTACCTCTGTGTCGGCACTCGGCAGCCCGTCCATAATTGTATACTAGTATCCAATCCATCCATCTCCATTGTTTACCTGAGGTGCCTTTTAGTTGTGCCTATTAAAATATGGAGAACAAAAATGTTGAGGTTCCAAAATTAGGGAAAGATCAAGATCCACTTCCACCTCGTGCTGAAGCTGCTGCCACTAGTCATGGCCGAGACGATGAAATGCCAGCAACGTCGTCTGCCAAGGCCGATGCCCAATGTCATAGTACAGAGCATGTCAAATCCAAAACACCAAATATCAGTAAAAAAAGGACTCCAAAACCTAAAATAAAATTGTCGGAGGAGAAGCGTAAACTTGCCAATATGCCATTTACCACACGGAGTGGCAAGGAACGGCTGAGGCCCGGGCCTATGTTCATGGCTAGTGGTTCAGCTTCACATGAGGATGGAAGCACTCAGCCTCTCGCTAGAAAAATGAAAAGACTCAAGCTGGCAAAAGCAGCACAGCAAAGAACTGTGCATTCTTCGAAATCCCAAATCCACAAGGAGAGTCCAATTGTGTCGGTTGCGATGCCTGACCTTCCCAACACTGGACGTGAAGAGCATGCGCCTTCCACCATTTGCACGCCCCCTGCAAGTGCTGGAAGGAGCACCCGCAGTCCAGTTCCTGATAGTCAGATTGAAGATGTCAGTGTTGAAGTACACCAGGATGAGGAGGATATGGGTGTTGCTGGCGCTGGGGAGGAAATTGACCAGGAGGATTCTGATGGTGAGGTGGTTTGTTTAAGTCAGGCACCCGGGGAGACACCTGTTGTCCGTGGGAGGAATATGGCCGTTGACATGCCAGGTGAAAATACCAAAAAAATCAGCTCTTCGGTGTGGAGGTATTTCACCAGAAATGCGGACAACAGGTGTCAAGCCGTGTGTTCCCTTTGTCAAGCTGTAATAAGTAGGGGTAAGGACGTTAACCACCTCGGAACATCCTCCCTTATACGTCACCTGCAGCGCATTCATAATAAGTCAGTGACAAGTTCAAAAACTTTGGGTGACAGCGGAAGCAGTCCACTGACCAGTAAATCCCTTCCTCTTGTAACCAAGCTCACGCAAACCACCCCACCAACTCCCTCAGTGTCAATTTCCTCCTTCCCCAGGAATGCCAATAGTCCTGCAGGCCATGTCACTGGCAATTCTGACGAGTCCTCTCCTGCCTGGGATTCCTCCGATGCATCCTTGCGTGTAACGCCTACTGCTGCTGGCGCTGCTGTTGTTGCCGCTGGGAGTCGATGGTCATCCCAGAGGGGAAGTCGTAAGCCCACTTGTACTACTTCCAGTAAGCAATTGACTGTTCAACAGTCCTTTGCGAGGAAGATGAAATATCACAGCAGTCATCCTACTGCAAAGCGGATAACTGAGTCCTTGACAACTATGTTGGTGTTAGACGTGCGTCCGGTATCCGCCGTTAGTTCACAGGGAACTAGACAATTTATTGAGGCAGTGTGCCCCCGTTACCAAATACCATCTAGGTTCCACTTCTCTAGGCGGGCGATACCGAGAATGTACACGGACGTCAGAAAAAGACTCACCAGTGTCCTAAAAAATGCAGTTGTACCCAATGTCCACTTAACCACGGACATGTGGACAAGTGGAGCAGGGCAGGGTCAGGACTATATGACTGTGACAGCCCACTGGGTAGATGTATGGACTCCCGCCGCAAGAACAGCAGCGGCGGCACCAGTAGCAGCATCTCGCAAACGCCAACTCTTTCCTAGGCAGGCTACGCTTTGTATCACCGCTTTCCAGAATACGCACACAGCTGAAAACCTCTTACGGCAACTGAGGAAGATCATCGCGGAATGGCTTACCCCAGTTGGACTCTCCTGTGGATTTGTGGCATCGGACAACGCCAGCAATATTGTGTGTGCATTAAATATGGGCAAATTCCAGCACGTCCCATGTTTTGCACATACCTTGAATTTGGTGGTGCAGAATTTTTTAAAAAACGACAGGGGCGTGCAAGAGATGCTGTCGGTGGCCAGAAAAATTGCGGGACACTTTCGGCGTACAGGCACCACGTACAGAAGACTGGAGCACCACCAAAAACTACTGAACCTGCCCTGCCATCATCTGAAGCAAGAAGTGGTAACGAGGTGGAATTCAACCCTCTATATGCTTCAGAGGTTGGAGGAGCAGCAAAAGGCCATTCAAGCCTATACAATTGAGCACGATATAGTAGGTGGAATGCACCTGTCTCAAGTGCAGTGGAGAATGATTTCAACGTTGTGCAAGGTTCTGATGCCCTTTGAACTTGCCACACGTGAAGTCAGTTCAGACACTGCCAGCCTGAGTCAGGTCATTCCCCTCATCAGGCTTTTGCAGAAGAAGCTGGAGGCATTGAAGAAGGAGCTAAAAGGGAGCGATTCCGCTAGGCATGTGGGACTTGTGGATGCAGCCCTTAATTCGCTTAACAAGGATTCACGGGTGGTCAATCTGTTGAAATCAGAGCACTACATTTTGGCCACCGTGCTCGATCCTAGATTTAAAGCCTACCTTGGATCTCTCTTTCCGGCAGACACAGGTCTGCTGGGGTTGAAAGACCTGCTGGTGACAAAATTGTCAAGTCAAGCGGAACGCGACCTGTCAACATCTCCTCCTTCACATTCTCCCTCAACTGGGGGTGCGAGGAAAAGGCTCAGAATTCCGAGCCCACCCGCTGGCGGTGATGCAGGGCAGTCTGGAGCGACTGCTGATGCTGACATCTGGTCCGGACTGAAGGACCTGACAACGATTACGGACATGTCGTCTACTGTCACTGCATATGATTCTCTCAACATTGATAGAATGGTGGAGGATTATATGAGTGACCGCATCCAAGTAGGCACGTCACACAGTCCGTACTTATACTGGCAGGAAAAAGAGGCAATTTGGAGGCCCTTGCGCAAACTGGCTTTATTCTACCTAAGTTGCCCTCCCACAAGTGTGTACTCCGAAAGAGTGTTTAGTGCCGCCGCTCACCTTGTCAGCAATCGGCGTACGAGGTTACATCCAGAAAATGTGGAGAAGATGATGTTCATTAAAATGAATTATAATCAATTCCTCCGCGGAGACATTGACCAGCAGCAATTGCCTCCACAAAGTACACAGGGAGCTGAGATGGTGGATTCCAGTGGGGACGAATTGATAATCTGTGAGGAGGGGGATGTACACGGTGATATATCGGAGGGTGAAGATGAGGTGGACATCTTGCCTCTGTAGAGCCAGTTTGTGCAAGGAGAGATTAATTGCTTCTTTTTTGGGGGGGGTCCAAACCAACCCGTCATATCAGTCACAGTCGTGTGGCAGACCCTGTCACTGAAATGATGGGTTGGTTAAAGTGTGCATGTCCTGTTTTGTTTATACAACATAAGGGTGGGTGGGAGGGCCCAAGGACAATTCCATCTTGCACCTCTTTTTTCTTTTCTTTTTCTTTGCATCATGTGCTGATTGGGGAGGGTTTTTTGGAAGGGACATCCTGCGTGACACTGCAGTGCCACTCCTAGATGGGCCCGGTGTTTGTGTCGGCCACTAGGGTCGCTAATCTTACTCACACAGTCAGCTACCTCATTGCGCCTCTTTTTTTCTTTGCGTCATGTGCTGTTTGGGGAGGGTTTTTTGGAAGGGACATCCTGCGTGACACTGCAGTGCCACTCCTAGATGGGCCCGGTGTTTGTGTCGGCCACTAGGGTCGCTAATCTTACTCACACAGCTACCTCATTGCGCCTCTTTTTTTCTTTGCGTCATGTGCTGTTTGGGGAGGGTTTTTTGGAAGGGACATCCTGCGTGACACTGCAGTGCCACTCCTAGATGGGCCCGGTGTTTGTGTCGGCCACTAGGGTCGCTAATCTTACTCACACAGCTACCTCATTGCGCCTCTTTTTTTCTTTGCGTCATGTGCTGTTTGGGGAGGGTTTTTTGGAAGGGCCATCCTGCGTGACACTGCAGTGCCACTCCTAGATGGGCCCGGTGTTTGTGTCGGCCACTAGGGTCGCTAATCTTACTCACACAGCTACCTCATTGCGCCTCTTTTTTTCTTTGCGTCATGTGCTGTTTGGGGAGGGTTTTTTGGAAGGGACATCCTGCGTGACACTGCAGTGCCACTCCTAGATGGGCCCGGTGTTTGTGTCGGCCACTAGGGTCGCTTATCTTACTCACACAGCGACCTCGGTGCAAATTTTAGGACTAAAAATAATATTGTGAGGTGTGAGGTATTCAGAATAGACTGAAAATGAGTGTAAATTATGGTTTTTGAGGTTAATAATACTTTGGGATCAAAATGACCCCCAAATTCTATGATTTAAGCTGTTTTTTAGTGTTTTTTGAAAAAAACACCCGAATCCAAAACACACCCGAATCCGACAAAAAAATTCGGTGAGGTTTTGCCAAAACGCGTTCGAACCCAAAACACGGCCGCGGAACCGAACCCAAAACCAAAACACAAAACCCGAAAAATTTCAGGCGCTCATCTCTAGTTCAAAGACCTGCTGGTGACAAAATTGTCAAGTCAAGCGGAACGCGACCTGTCAACATCTCCTCCTTCACATTCTCCCGCAACTGGGGGTGCGAGGAAAAGGCTCAGAATTCCGAGCCCACCCGCTGGCGGTGATGCAGGGCAGTCTGGAGCGACTGCTGATGCTGACATCTGGTCCGGACTGAAGGACCTGACAACGATTACGGACATGTCGTCTACTGTCACTGCATATGATTCTCTCACCATTGAAAGAATGGTGGAGGATTATATGAGTGACCGCATCCAAGTAGGCACGTCAGACAGTCCGTACTTATACTGGCAGGAAAAAGAGGCAATTTGGAGGCCCTTGCATAAACTGGCTTTATTCTACCTAAGTTGCCCTACCACAAGTGTGTACTCCGAAAGAGTGTTTAGTGCTGCCGCTCACCTTGTCAGCAATCTGCGTACGAGGTTACTTCCAGAAAATGTGGAGAAGATGATGTTCATTAAAATGAATTATAATCAATTCCTCCGTGGAGACATTGACCAGCAGCAATTGCCTCCACAAAGTACACAGGGAGCTGAGATGGTGGATTCCAGTGGGGACGAATTGATAATCTGTGAGGAGCGGGATGTACACGGTGATATATCGGAGGATGATGATGAGGTGGACATCTTGCCTCTGTAGAGCCAGTTTGTGCAAGGAGAGATTAATTGCTTCTTTTTCGGTGGGGGTCCAAACCAACCCGTCATTTCAGTCACAGTCGTGTGGCAGACCCTGTCACTGAAATGATGGGTTGGTTAAAGTGTGCATGTCCTGTTTATACAACATAAGGGTGGGTGGGAGGGCCCAAGGACAATTCCATCTTGCACCTCTTTTTTCTTTCATTTTTATTTGCGTCATGTGCTGTTTGGGGAGTGTTTTTTGGAAGGGCCATCCTGCGTGACACTGCAGTGCCACTCCTAGATGGGCCAGGTGTTTGTGTCGGCCACTAGGGTCGCTTAGCTTACTCACACAGCTACCTCATTGCGCCTCTTTTTTTCTTCTTTGCGTCATGTGCTGTTTGGGGAGTGTTTTTTGGAAGGGCCATCCTGCGTGACACTGCAGTGCCACTCCTAGATGGGCCAGGTGTTTGTGTCGGCCACTAGGGTCGCTTAGCTTACTCACACAGCTACCTCATTGCGCCTCTTTTTTTCTTCTTTGTGTCATGTGCTGTTTGGGGAGTGTTTTTTGGAAGGGCCATCCTGCGTGACACTGCAGTGCCACTCCTAGATGGGCCAGGTGTTTGTGTCGGCCACTAGGGTCGCTTAGCTTACTCACACAGCTACCTCATTGCGCCTCTTTTTTTCTTCTTTGCGTCATGTGCTGTTTGGGGAGTGTTTTTTGGAAGGGCCATCCTGCGTGACACTGCAGTGCCACTCCTAGATGGGCCAGGTGTTTGTGTCGGCCACTAGGGTCGCTTAGCTTAGTCATCCTGCGACCTCGGTGCAAATTTTAGGACTAAAAATAATATTGTGAGGTGTGAGGTATTCAGAATAGACTGAAAATGAGTGGAAATTATGGTTTTTGAGGTTAATAATACTTTGGGATCAAAATGACCCCCAAATTCTATGATTTAAGGTGTTTTTTAGGGTTTTTTGAAAAAAACACCCGAATCCAAAACACACCCGAATCCGACAAAAAAAATTCGGTGAGGTTTTGCCAAAACGCGGTCGAACCCAAAACACGGCCGCGGAACCGAACCCAAAACCAAAACACAAAACCCGAAAAATTTCAAGTGCACATCCCTAGTTGAGACATACTGTATATGTATAGTGCTTGGTGAAGAATGGACAGTTAAATGTGCATCTATTCAGGATGTGTTGCTCTGCTGCTGTTGCGATGAGTTTGGGTACATCTGTATATGCTACTGTACATTGAGATTGAAAAAAATTAATAGTTGTACATTTTTTTTCTACAACAAACTACAGTAACTGCAAGAAGAAAAGGATGAAGTATCATTAGTCACCTCCAAGAGTTATACTCTTCCTCCTGTTACTGTACACACAACTTACTATTTGTCTTAATCCAGAAGCCTCAGATCTTCTCTTCCATTGTTTCATCTTCTGCACAGCGTGGGCCAGAGCATACACTGCCACATAGGAAGAGTAAGGCTTTGTTTTCTTCATACCATGATATGATGGTAAAACATGACTTATTCCACTACAGTTAACTCCAGAAAAGTTATATACAAATTGATAAACTTTATTTTTAAATGTATTTGAGGAAAGACAATGGAAAAGCCAGAGCCAGATATCTTCCAATAGTGGATCAGTTGGGTGTGTAGATGGATTTATGTTGCTTATAAAATCATTAACATTGGTCGTCTTTTTATGGGACAATATGAAAATTAAACTACAATTTACTGGTAGAATGATGGCACGTTCCATATATTTAATATCAGCCCCTGATTCATGCAAGATAAGAGTGATATTTTCATTTAAATTTTCTGATTGATCAAAAAATGTTATGACATCTATAGAGAATAGGCCACATATTACTATAACTCTAGCAGTTAGCTTCTCAATCTCAGTCATTTTCCTTCTGTTAATCTTGTTATCATTAGTTAGATTAATGACAAGCTCAATGCAGATCCCATATTGGATCATCATATTACTCAGTACCTGTAATTCCATGTCCCCGCTACCATCACCTGGTGTAATGACTCCAACCCAATTCCATCCAAAATGTAGCAGACACTTAACAATAGCTGTATAACAATCCTGATCATCTGGAACAATTCTGTGAAAGGTTGGATATAACTGTCTGTCATTTAGGACAGGGTTGGTGGTTCCATAATTTATCTGGGGAAACAGAACATACTGAAAAACATTTTATGTATATTTTATATTTTGTTCAAAGCAAAAGAAAATGTTTTTAATGATGAGAGGAAAATGTTAAAAGGAGGAAGAGAGGCACATTACTGGGAAACCAACAGGAGCAAATATTTCTTGTTGTTATTGTTGTGTCCTTGGCATGTCTCCATATTATCGTCAGACAGTAAATATTAAACAGAACTGGATTCAAAACAGAGAGGCTACATGCTATTAGAGCTCCTGCTGCAGTCTCTAATTCCATCATCTCCATGGCAGCACCCAGTACCAAAGCCGGCTGTCCTGCTTCTTGAAGCTTTGGGGCACCCCCAGGTGAGCATTTGCGGACATTGGGAGCACTCCGTCTGATGTGGTTCTCCTTGGCACATCTACCACTTGGACCTCCCACGACCGTGGCTATCTCCCCCCTCTACTGCCGGTTCTTGCTGGCTGGGACTTGGCAGGTAGCGCTGGCTGCTGCCTGTTTCTGTCTGCGGCACCTGGGAGCTGGGTAGAACACCAATGGGGCTCCTTCTCGTTCCTGGATCTGCTGCACCTCCTCTCATAGTAGCAATATTCCCTCTCTCCTGCCTCCCCTACTGAGTCACTCAGTCATGCAGCACACAGGAAGACACCTCTCAGTGCACATGCATTAAGCTGAGGACACCTATTTGTGCTCATTCGGGGATCTCATTCTGTACTCTGACTCTGCAAGTGCCTCCCTGGACACGCTGCATAATATGATGGATCTACCTGCTATGCATGCCACTTCCAACTCCTACGATGCCCCTTCTTTCCCTTTATTGTATGATGATGTGGTGCGTGACACCAAAGATACCATGGCTGCTATACTACAACAACAAGCCTTAAAATTTACTACAGAGGTCAAGAAATTTAAATCCCAACTGGAGTCTACCGAAATTCAAGTTGTGGCAAATGATCTGTGGCTTGGGTAGCATGAGCAGGCTATATTGGAGTTGCAGTAGCAGATGCAGTCAGTGATTCAACAAAACCATTAATTGATTACCATGTGGATGACCTTGAAAATAGGTCATGTCATAATAATTGACATCTTGTTGGCCCTCGGGAAAGTCTCTGTAGACCCGAGCTGGTTTAATTCTTGCAATCCACTCTGCCAAAACTTTTAGGAGTTTCTGATGCTATCCCTCACTTTGTTGTCAAAAGAGCACGTCGCCTGTGGACACCCAGGGACTCCCCTCGTCTGAGGACGGTTATATTTCGATGCTTGAACTCTGCTCACAAGATGATGTTATGGTGAGCAGCCCAAAGATGGGCCATATTGAATGGAATACCCACCGTGTTTTACTATTCCAGGACTACTCAGCTGAGGTTTCCCGGGGTCGGAAGGATAAGGCTCCAGTTTGTACAAAATTGATCCGTTCTCAAACAAAGTTTGCCCTCCTATTCCCGGCACGCCTCCGAATCTTCAACAGCAAAGACTTTAATGAATTCACCATGGCCCAGGATGCACTGTCATCTCTGTTTGAAAGCGCCTCAGCGTCCTCTGATACTTGATATGCTGTATCCTTGACTCAAGGTGCCATGTGTGCCTCTGTTAAGTATATTGCTCTTTTTGAAGTTTAGTCCTGCCTTCTAGTTGTTGTATTTGGCTCCCTGTATGTTCATATAAATTTTGTCTTTATCTGTCATGTTTATTATTTTCTCTGGGGGGGACCCCCTTTCCATTTTCTTCATGTTACCCATTTTAGTCAAAGTTCCTATTATGTTGCTAACTGGACAATACACTGGAGTCACCTCCTCAATGGTTCTTTTGATCTTCCTATAAGGTCTGTAGTTTTATGTTGCATAGGTCCATATTCTCTATCTCCTTAGAGTTTATGAGTGCCTGTAGTTATCAAGGCCTGCTGTAATTCTCTGCCTGATTAAGCATTATGTTCCATACTTTATGTACAGCAGCTATTCTTTGTTCTTCAATTTCTCTTCTTTTCCTATATTTCCTCTTTTTCTTCTTCCTTTTCTATCTCTCTTCCCTCTGTATCATCTATTTCACCACGGTCTTTGGCATATGTTTTTAATGATTGGAATGCTATGTTTTACGATGCCTCCCAATTTGCCTTTTGGGGCCACCTACCTGATGACCTCATTGCTGACCTAATTATGGACTTTACACATTATGTCTGATAGAAAATTCTACTCCTGGAATTTCTAGGGCATTACTTTCCCTGTTAAAGATGTAAGATTCAAACGTATCTTAACTTGATGAAAGCAGATGTCACTTTTCTGCAAGAGACTCGCCTTACTGCTTATTCCTCGAAATCTAGAGGCGTGGCCATATTGGCAAAAAAAAATCTTCGTCTATCACGGTGGTTTCTCAGGTGGTAGACCCTGTATTGCTTGTGGTTGAACTATTTGGAACTAAGTATGCCCTCTGTAACATTTACTGTACTCTAATCAAGATTTGTGTATCATACTTGGTAGCAATTTCAATATAGTCGCTACTAGGTCAATAGACCGCCAATCGCAAGCCATTATTACATTCAAACAAAAGAAAATGGGTATCCATTACCTCAGCACACCTTTGCACTTAACTGATATATGGCATTTACACCATCCCATAGACAGGGAGTGTTCTTTCTTTTCCACTTCTCATAAGTAATTTTCCAGAAATTAGTACTTTTTGTTATCAGTACAAATACCAGTATTTGTAGAACACAATCTTCTGCTACTGAAACATTAGGTCTCACTGACCATGTATTAATTTGTATCTTCATCAAATCTACCATTTCCTCAGGTAATTTTCTCTCTTGGCACTTCCTAGGGTATTTGGCATCATCTGCCAAATTCAAAGATTCCTTACAAACTTTTTGGAATAATTATGCCTCTACTAATGCTGAACATTCTAGTGACCTTTTTTTTTTTTTTTTTGGCAAGTGCCGAAGCCGTTCTGCTGGGAGATATACTTTCCTATACCACTAATAACAGGAAGCTCCAGTCAGAGAATATTCGCAGAGCTCAGCTTGAGTTGTTGAAGGCCTACTAATCCTTTCATCTTACAGCCACTCCACTAACAAATAAGCTGTATGAGGTAAAACGCATACATTATGAGGCCATGGTTCAACATTTAGGTGACCGCAAGGTCCGAAGTAATAAATATATTTTTCATATTCATGGGGACAAAAATAGCAAACTTCTTTCTAACTTATTAAAGGGAGCTAAAACCAGCTCTGCCATTTTAGCTCTGCGTAATGGTGATGGGCAGTTAGTGTATGATGGTCCTGATATTTTGGATGTCTTATACCACTATTACTCTTTCTTATATGCCCAGGACTCCATTCATATTAATAATAAACATGCTTTCTGGGACCGTACTTCCCTTTCCTAGCTTTCTGATAACTATAGCTCCGCGCTTACTATTCCTATTACTGAACAAGATGTAATTTCTGCAATTAAAGGTCTTAAACCTGGTAAATCCCCAGGCCCTGGCGGTCTCACTGGTGAATTCTACAGAATTCTGCAGCCCTCTCTTGATGCTCCCCTTACATCTTTTTTCACTATAATTCTGGAAGGACATGCCCCCTCCCTATGTTAATTATTCTGTGCTAAAGGTCCTCCCCAAACCAGGAAGAGACCTCACACTGACAGGTTCCTACTGTTCAATCTCACTTCTCATTATAAAATTTTCACTAAAATCCTCGCAGAATGATTTAAACTTATTGTTCCAATGTAAGTACATTGTAACCAAACTTGTTTTGTCTGTGGCAGAAATTCAGCTTCCAATATACAGAAGGTTCTTTCTGCTTTACAAAACTATGAGGCTATACATGAGGACACCCTGAGTGTTCTTTTGTCACTAGATGCCGAGAAGGCATATGACCTTGTAGTGTGGGGCCACCTATTTAAAACGTTATCCCACTTTGGCTTTCCTTCCACAATTATCATACTCCTTCTGGTACTTTATGACTCTTCCTCTTCTAGGATAATTGCTAATAATTTTGTCTCAAAACCATTTACTATTCACAGGGGCACTGGACAGGTTTGCCCCTTCTTGCCTTTACAATTTGCTTTAGCTTTGGAACCTCTAGCAATTTCTCTCTGCTCCAATCCTAAATTTACTGGTATCTCTTTTGGCAATCATATATTGAAATTGTTGCTTTTTGCTGAAGATATGCTGCTGTTTGTGTCCAACCCCTCACTCTCCATCCCAGATATTCTGGCGGAAATAGAAAGTTTTAATTCTTAAACAGGATACAAAACTAATTTTCAAAAATCAGAAGTCCTTCCGCTCAACTGTCCTGACCTAATTCCACAATGTCCTCTAATCATTTCCACCTTTCATGTAACCCTGACTAAACTGAAATATTTAGGTATTTTTATATCTCTCTCCAAAATTTACCAGGCAAACTTTCCTTAAATCATTGATAAGATTATCCAATCTATGTTACATTGGATTAATTTACCACTATCCTTGATTGGAAGATTGGTAATGATTAAAAACATTTTATTCCCAAAACTCACATATCCTCTCCAGATGCTTCCACTGGCTCTTTCCACTTTGGATGAGGTTAGATGTACAAAATCTTTGTACAGTGGTTGATTCACCCCAAAACCAATTGTGGCTTAGGTTTACCTGATATTTCGACATTCTCTGATGCTGCAGCATTTCACCATATCTCCGAGTGGTGCTTACGTATGGGCTGCTTTACCAATTTGATATTAGAAGAGCTTCTCTCCCCTATTCTCCTGCAGCTCTTCTACATTTACCCCTTGCTTAGATTCCTAAAGGTATAATGATTAATGTTTTGTTTAAAGATACATACAATGTATAGTTGTCTATTAATAGGAGCATGAAATCTAACCCTTCTCTCTCCAAATCCATACCACTTTTTGGTAATCTAGACATTTTACCCTCTCTCTCAATAGCACATTATCGAACTTGGAAAGAGAAGGGTATTTTTGCTATCCAAGACTTATTTGATCCAGGGGGCACTATTTATTCCTTCCAACAACTATCTGAACATTATGATCTTCCACATTCTCAATTTTTCTTATATCTCCAGTCCAGAAATTATGCTTTTAGTAAATTTCTCTCTACCACTGTCAGTTTACCTGTCTTTAACTACTTTTTAAATCCATTATTTACATTGGCTTCCCTTTTAACTTTTAAAATAAAATGTATCTATGATGATTTACTCCCCGGTGATACAGGGAAATTGTGGTCTACAATTTGGAACTCATGGGCTCATGACTTCCCTAACGTTGGCCAACCTGAATGTCTCTTGCATTCATTGCCTACAACCCTGAAACATTTCAGGTCAGCGAGATTGCAGGAAACACATATTACATTTTTAAATAGGGCTTATTTTTTTCAAGCTCAGAGAAAACTGGTTTATGCCTGAATTGCAAAACCCAGTCAGCCACATTTGCACATCATGTCTGGTTTTGCCCAACAATTCAGTGCTTCTGGTATAGAGTCCATTCATTCATTAGGCAAATTATAGGAATTTCTGTGCCTTTTACCTGGGAATCCTTTGTGTTAGCGGATTTCACCAAATGGTTTTTTTATGCCAAATCACCCTCTCCCCATTCCATTTCTGATGGTTCTAATTACTATTGCTAGGAAAGTTGCCCTACAGAAATGATCTCCAAACAATCCCCTTTGCTGAGTACTGTTAGCCAGGAATTGATATCCATTCTCTATTTTGACAGACGTTTGGCTGTGACAGACATAGAGAAAGGAGTGAGTACTTTTTATAAATGTTGGAGTCTTTATTTGGAATATCTACCAAAATCACAATGTGAATCTATAATGCAGGTCTTTGAAAATACCTCATGGTACATGTTATGTGCTCTCTCCTAATAGTAGCTTGTTAGATTGTATGTGTTTATCTCTTTTCTTAGAGGTTTATAAGAGTAATTTAGAGATCTTGGGGCTAATTCAGGTAGGATAGAAAATTCTGCTAATCAGCGGATGGGCACTGCGCATGCATTCGCATCTTTTCAGCACAGTGCATCCAACCTGAATCAGCCCCCTTATTCCTTAAAACGGATGATATATGTTGATTGGCCTTTCTCTCTTCTACTTCTTTCGGTCTCTTCTTCTTTCAGCCCTTTCCTAACTTCTTTCTCTATCTCTCTCCTGGGTTATGTGTCCCTCAGATTTCCGTTTCTATTGTATTTACTTGTTTAGTATTATGTTATTGTTAAAAAACACAAAACTAGAAGAAGTCAAATATCTACAGATATTGTCTTGAATTTTGGAAACATGCCTATTTGTTTCTGTTTACCCATTGTCCTATTCTGCCACCCATATTTAGGTCAGCTGTTCCATATGTCAGAATGCAAAGTGGTGTAACCTGGGCGCTCTCTTTCAGTGGCTAACACGCATATACCAAAGCAATGGTAAATGTAACATAAAGGTATTTTAACCAAACAGATAATAAACCGGTGTCTTCATAGCAGATGTTTAAAATCAAATGAAAAGATTTAATATAATAACAAATGCAGAATACACATAAAATAGTCAGAAAACAATAAAGATAAATGCGTACCAAAATGGTAGCAAAGGAGCCGCAGGTGGTATAACGTGGCAGGGTGGTCCAGACTACACCCTGCTCTGGCTCCTAAGCTTACCAATGGAGGATAGTCAGCAATAGTCCTGGTCCAAAAATGCCGATGTCCAGTACCAACGTGTTTCGAGATATGCAATCTCTTCCTCAGGGCTTGATAATCTTGCTGGTGGTTTGGAAAGGCTTTTAAAGATGGTAGATAACTACTTCAGGTTCTGAGGTCACCGGAACCGGAAGTGTGTACTTAAAACTGAAACTGAGCTCATAATACTTATTAATGGCTCACTAAGCTAATAGTTAATTAGATAGGTTGCTTTTCCAGTGTGGAAATCAAATAGTAAAAAGTATCAAAGCACTGAGCGTGGTGTAAAACCAGAACGGCCGAATGGCCGGAAGTGACGCTGAGCGGACCGGAAATGACGTGCCTGGAAGTGAGTGCTCGGGATTTTCTACACACGGCTGCGGGCTAGTGAAACAACTTAAAGTATAAATAAACACTCAGTCTGCTACATGTTAGGTAGATATGAAGTGAGGCATCTATAGATACGCGGCCAATTGGCCGGAGGTGCCGCTCGACGGAAGTGCCATGATCCGGAAATGACAAACCAGAAGTGGGGCATGTGAAGTCGCAAACTGTCACTGCTGCTTCCAAAGGAAGTGATAGCAACTCCAACTGCACCTGAATGACCCCCATTGTTTGCAGAATAGAAAACAGAGAGTTATTGTAAATGGAGTGCATTTACAGGAGGGAAATGTTACCAGAGGGGTTCCCCAGGGATCTGTACATGGACTAGTGCTTTTTACTATCATCATTGGTGACATTGCAAATGGTACTGAAGGGAAAGTATGTCTTTTTGCAGATGTCACAAATGTATTCAACAGTGTAGACATACCAGGAGGGGTGAAACAAATGATTTATGATCTAGGTAGACTAGAAATGGTCAAGAACATGACAACTACAGTTTGCAATCAGTATGATTTCCCGATCAATGGGATGCCAGCATTCAGAATACTGTCAGTGGCATCACGGACATCAGAATCCCAATAGCCTCCCAGTAAGCTCCCTAACCCTCACCTGTTCCCTAACCTAACCCTCCCTTGTGGGTGACAAACCCTAACCTTCCCTTGTGGGTGCCTAACCATAACCCTCCCCTCCCCGCTGCCTAAAAATAACCCTCCCCGCTTGGTGCAAAACCCTAACCTTCCCTCCCCGGTACCTAACCCTAACGTTCCCATCCATGAACCCTAAACCCCCATTCTAATGACTAACCCACCCCCTTCTGTGTGGCGGGATGCGAGTGTGTCCCGCTGAAGGAAGGATCGAGATTCCATGCATCGGTATTTAGATATTGGGATCCTGAGTCCTGTTGAGCTGTAGAAACTAGTGATCCTGCAAGGGAAGGGATTCCGGCATTGGCATTTCAAGAGCCGGGATCCCATCCGTCGGGAAGCTGACTGCTTCCACTACAGTTTAATGCCCAAAAAATGCAAAATTATTCACTTGGGTCTCTGAAACCCTAGGGCTAAATATAATATTAATGCACTATACTGGGAACTAGTGAGGAGGAACGTGATTTAGGTATCACTATGTCAGGAATTATATTGTATCCATATGTTACAATCTGAGACTGCGTCCATTACTTGCAGTTGTGCCAAAAGAAGAAAAGAACAACTATTACTAAATAAATAATTGCAGTTCAGCTATATATGGTGCTAACACATCCATGTGCTGCATATATGATTCTTAAGGAGATTTTTTAAGGAATTGGTATTATTGAGTATATGTGATTTTATATAAAATTGTGCTTTTTGTGCTTGATATTTCATTGTTTTGAATAAAAACCCTGAGAATATTGGGAGAGCACTTTCAATTCCTCTTTTTTCCTATACAGGGAACTACTGAGGAGGAACGTGATTTACATATCACTATGTCAGATTACGTAGAAGCAGGTAAGCAATGTTACACAGCAATGAGGAAGGCTAGTCAGATGCTTGGTTACATAGGGAGAGGAATCAGCAGCAGAAAGAAAGAAGTAATAATGCCACTGTATAAGTCATTGGTACGGCCTCTTCTAGAATAATGCGTTCAGTTCTGGAGACCAGTGGGGTGATTCAGATCTGATCGTAGATGTGCTAAATTTAGCACATCTACAATCAGTTTCTCTGACATGCGGGGGATATGCCCAGCACAGGGCTAGTCTGTCCCGCATGTCAGTCCCTACCCCCCCCCCCCCAACATGGGTGCAAAAACATAGCATGTTAGCGATGATTTTGCACTTGCCAAGTAGCTCCCTACCCGTGCAGCCTAGCTACACTGGCAGGTGACTACCCACTGCGTTCTGTCTGGACTGCGCCCCACCAATGGTGTTCTAATGCCATTGGCACGCCCCCTCCTGCCCTGTGACCACCTCTTGCTGTAAAAAAGGCAGAGGCAATTGCACCAGTGAGATGCTTTCGCATTTCACTGGCTGCACTTGTGCAGTGCCCCCACCAGGCGGGCGCACTGTGTAAAGGGCTTCTGAGTGCAATCGCTGGTGTAGCAGCAGTCAGCTCTGAATTAGGCCCCATATCTCCGGAAGTATATTAAGACATTACAGAGTGTACAAAGAAGAGCGACAGTACTAGGAAATATTAAAAGATCTTACTTTGTATAGTGTGGAGCAGAGAAGAGAAAGGGGGGACAGATGGAAACTTTCAAATGTATCAAGGGTTTTAACAAGGTACAGGAGGGAGACATTCTTCAAATGAAGAGAAGTATTAGGACATGAGGACATGAACGGAGACTGGAGGGAGGGAGGATCATGGGAAATTTGAGGAAAAATTACTTCACAGAAAGGGTAGTGGACAAGTGGAAAAGCCCACCATCAGTGGTGGTAGACGCTAAGACAGAGCAATTTAAACATGCATGGGACATACAATATTGGGGGCCATTCAGACCTGTTTGTACGCTAGGTTTTTTCACTGCGCTGCGAACAGATCAGAACTGCACATGCGTATGCACCGCAATGCGCACGCACATTGCACGGGTACAAAGCGGAACGTTGCTGTGTGATGGGTTTTACAAAGAATCCATTAACACAGCCGATCGCAAGTAGATTGACAGGAAGAAGGCGTTTGTTGGTGGCAACTGACCATTTTCTGGGAGTGTTTGGAAAAACGCAGGCGTGCCCAGGCATTTGCAGGGCGGGTGTCTGACGTCAATTCTGGCCCCGGACAGGCTGAAGTGATCGTAGCGGCTGAGTAAGTTCTGGGCAACTCAGAAACTGCACAAAACTTTTTTGTAGTGCTTGGCTGCACATGCGTTCGTACACTTGCAAAACAAAAATACACCCCCTGTGGGTGGCGACTATCTGCTTGCAGCAGTACAAAAAACCTCTAGCAAACGCTCAGGTCTGAATTAGGCCCATTGTCTTTAAAAACCAATAAAAGCTGCCGTCCACAGGTGATAATCTAATCCAAGTCTTAAAGTTGCTTGGTGGTAACACTTGCTCCAAAATGGAGTCACAAAATATTGACATATTGTCTGAGGTGGACAAGCAGTGACTTACCTGCTCCCAATGGCTGCAGTGGCTCTAGTAGCACCTTCTGGGTCACATGATTTTCTAACATTCAGATGAGAATTTCTGCCATATCCCTAAGGCTGTGTACACACGGTGCACTATTTCTTTCGATTTTGACTATATAGTCAAAATCGTAAGAAAATATAGTGCATATCGCACTGTGTGTATAGTCCTTGTGATGCCGATGTGCGGTCCCATGGGATCGGCATCGCAAGAAATATAGACTGTACAGGCAGCCTAACATTGACTATATTGGCAGGGCCGTCGAATAGTCAATGTCGGGCTGTACAGCAAATCGCGCCATGTGTACACAGCCTAAGCCTAACTCTCCCTCTAATAAGCTCCCCACTCCTGAAACCTAACCCTAACCTCTACACTCTTGCAACCTAACCCTTACAATACAGCCTGCAGCCTAACCCTAACCTCCCCACTCCTGCAGCTAAACTCTAAACTCCACACTCCTGCAGCCTAACCCTGACAATACAGCCTGCAGCCTAACCCTACGAAGGAAAGGGAGCCCCAGTTTGCACACCATAATGAAGTAATGAGGTGCTACTCTGCCTGAGTCTTAGTACAGTATACAAGGAAAAAGAGGTGCAGGTGCACTATCTCACACTAGCTCAACCTGTAATAACCAGAGGCATTTAGCATAATCCTGGCCAGGGCTATGATCTTACCCACAGCGCCAAGGTATCCTCTTATTGGGTAAGTCCCTAACACTAACTACAGGGGTTCAGGTCCGCGGGGCAGGACACCCCCGAGAGACCCAGCCAGACAACCCCAGGGCACCGCAAGAGTGATACAAATAAAGCGTTAAAGAGGTAGGAGCAGCTACTGCTGCATATATGAGAGATGTGAGGAGTGAAAGAAAATGATGTGAAAGTGTTACATATATATAAAACAAACTATAAGTGCCATAGTGTATTGAAATAATGTTAGGTTGCGATGCCCCAGGGATGCCCAGACACCGCAGGTACAGGGAGCCTCGCGCCCCAGAGAATCTCCCCAATAATGACTACTATAGTAAACAAATGCAGGAGTCTTACCTCAGTGTGCTCACTCCACATATGCAGGTCAGAGTGCTGGGCTATCTATTTAACATCAGTGAGGGGTGGTTGGGGCTGGGTGCTAAACTAGGCTGAAGGTGTCTCATGCCTTCAGATAAATGTATAAATACATAGAATCAGTTACGAAGGAAAGGGAGCCCTAGTTTGCACACCAGAATTAAGTAATGAGGTGCTACTCTGCTTGAGGCTTAGTACAGTATACAAGGAAAAAGAGGTGCAGGTGCCCTATCTCACACTAGCTCAACCTGTAATAACCAGAGGCATTTAGCCTAACCCTAACCTGCCCATTCCTGCAGACTAACCCTAACAATACAGCATGCAGACTAACCCTAACCACCCCACTCCTGCAGCCTAACCTTAACAATACAGCATGCAGCCTAACCCTGACCTCCCCACTCCTGCAGCCTAACCTTAACAATACAGCCTGCAGCCTAATCATAACCTCCCCACTACTTCAGCCTAACCCTAAACTCCCCACTACTGCAGCCTAACCCTGACATTACAGCCTGCAGCCTAACTCTAACCTCCCCACTCCTGCAGCCTAACCCTGACAATACAGCATGCAGCCTAACCCTGACCTCCCCACTACTTCAGCCTAACCCTAAACTCCCCACTACTGCAGCCTAACCTTAACAATACAGCATGCAGCCTAACCCTAACCTCCCCACTCCTGCAGCCTAACCTTAACAATACAGCCTGCAGCCTAACCCTAACCTCCCCACTCCTGCAGCCTAACCTTAACAATACAGCATGCAGCCTAACTCTAACCTCCCTACTACTTTAGCCTAACCCTAAACTCCCCACTACTTCAGCCTAACCCTGACAATACAGCCTGCAGCCTAACCCTGACAATACAGCCTGCAGCCTAACTCTAACCTCCCCACTCCTGCAGCCTAACCTTAACAATACAGCCTGCAGCCTAATCATAACCTCCCCACTACTTCAGCCTAACCATAAACTCCCCACTACTGCAGCCTAACCCTGACAATACAGCCTGCAGCCTAACCCTGACAATACAGCCTGCAGCCTAACTCTAACCTCCCCACTCCTGCAGCCTAACCTTAACAATACAGCCTGCAGCCTAATCATAACCTCCCCACTACTTCAGCCTAACCCTAAACTCCCCACTACTGCAGCCTAACCCTGACAATACAGCCTGCAGCCTAACCCTGACATTACAGCCTGCAGCCTAACTCTAACCTCCTCACTCCTGAAGCCTAACCCTGACAATACAGCCTGCAGCCTGACCCTAACCTGCCCACTAATGCAGGCTAACCCTAACAATACAGCCTGCAGCCTAACCCTGACATTACAGCCTGCAGCCTAATCCTAACCTCCCCACTACTTCAGCCTAACCCTGACAATACAGCCTGCAGCCTAACCCTGACAATACAGCCTGCAGCCTAATCATAACCTCCCCACTACTTCAGCCTAACCCTAAACTCCCCACTACTGCAGCCTAACCCTGACAATACAGCCTGCAGCCTAACCCTGACATTACAGCCTGCAGCCTAACTCTAACCTCCTCACTCCTGAAGCCTAACCCTGACAATACAGCCTGCAGCCTGACCCTAACCTGCCCACTAATGCAGGCTAACCCTAACAATACAGCCTGCAGCCTAACCCTGACATTACAGCCTGCAGCCTAATCCTAACCTCCCCACTACTTCAGCCTAACCCTGACAATACAGCCTGCAGCCTAACCCTGACAATACAGCCTGCAGCCTAATCATAACCTCCCCACTACTTCAGCCTAACCCTAAACTCCCCACTACTGCAGCCTAACCCTGACAATACAGCCTGCAGCCTAACCCTGACAATACAGCCTGCAGCCTAACCCTAACCTGCCCACTAACGCAGGCTAACCCTAACAATACAGCCTGCAGCCTAACACTAACCTCCCTACTACGGCAGCCTAACGCTAACCTCCCCACTCCTGCAGGCTAACCCTGACAGTACAGTATGCCGCCTAACCCTAACATGCCCAGTCCTGCAGCATAACACTAACAATACAGCCTGCAGCCTAACCCTAACCTCCCCTCTCCTACAGCCTATCTCTAGCCTCCCCACTCCTTCAGGCTAACCCTGACAATACAGCCTGCAGCCTAACCCTGACAATACAGCCTGCAGCCTAACCCTGACAATACAGCCTGCAGCCTACCTCTAACCTCCCTACTCTGGCAGACTAACCCTAACAATACAGCCTGCAGCCTAACTCTAACCTCCTCACTCCTGCAGCCTAACCCTGACAATACAGCCTGTAGCCTACCTCCCTACTCCGGCAGACTAACCCTAACAATACAGCCTGCAGCCTAACTCTAACCTCCTCACTCCTGCACCCTAACCCTGACAATACAGCCTGCAGCCTACCTCTAACCTCCCTACTCCAGCAGACTAGTCCTAACAATACATCCTGCAGCCTAACTCTAATCTCTCCACTCCTGCAGCCTAACTCTAACCTCCCCAATCCTGCAGGCTAACCCTAACAATACAGCCTGCAACTTAACCCTAACCTGGCTGCTCCTGCAGCCTAACTCTAACCTCCACACTCCTGCATCCTAATCCTAACTGTACAGTATGCAGCCTTACCCTAACCTCCCCACTCCTGCAGCCTAACCCTAACAATACAGCCTACAGCCTAAACCTAACCTAGAAGTATGGGAGATACCGCACTTATCTATATAATATCAAAGATATACTGTATGTGAATACAGTATATAGAGAGGAACCAAAATTAAACAATTATAAGAAAATTACTCTTTTTGGGTGTTTTATTGGTGGTTCACCCTGAGTCAGAATTATACTGAGCAAAAGAACAAAGAGAGAGAAGACTCTTTTCTGGGTGCACTCTTAGAATTTGTTAGAAAAAGACTGAATAGTTAGAATATTGAAACATATTGAGTTTTATTGGTATGGTATAAAATAATTAGTTCACTTGGTGTATCCTAAAGAAACACATAAACAAATAAACATTTACAGAAAGGTTAAAATCTTAACATCACTGGTCTTTTCTTTAGGATATTCAGGATACATCCATGTTATAGGGACCAGCTGAAGGAAAATCAGTAATGACCCAAATTGGGTTGATATGACCGGGACTCACGGGTACGCTTATGACAAAAATTCAGTATATTATTGATACAAATTAAGTAGACACCTGCAATAAGTTGATACTCAAATTGTATGACAATTCGGACTTATCACATTTAGACAAGAAGGGATAAAGAATGTGGTAATAGAGGTACCCAATGTTACAGAAAAGTTGTGAATCTGCTGTCAGCGTTAGGCACAGAGCATGCCAATGGCTTGAAGATCTACTAAACTGGGTCTTCCAAGGAGTTCTCCCATCCAAGTACTGACCAAGCCCAACACTGTTTAGCTTCCAAGATCAGACGGATTCGGGCATATACAGTGTGGTATGATAGTAGAGGCACAAATACCTTTTCTACTCTGGGATCACTGATGAGAGTTCTCATAATAAAAAGATGTGAAAAAGAATAAGAATCACAAAAGATAGAGAATAAATAGCAATGAAACTAAATTAATAGGTGGCAATTAATAATGAAAATTATCATAAGATAATAAATATATGTGTATCCAGATAATTATATATGAGACACAGGGAATATAATTACCAAGTTGTTACCATCATTACCAATGAAGGGATTTTGAAAAATTAGTGGTGGCAATTCTGCAACTCTGAATGTTATATCACACAAAAGAAGGCGGTATTGAGTGCAGCAGTGTGTGTCATACAATATGTAACAAATACCTGAAGGACAGTGTTGAAAAAAAGTAACAAATGTAGAAACAACTATAAACAATGTGTCAATTCCATTATATCATTCTACAGTGCATTAGTTTTCAAGGATGATAAAAAGCTACCAACACGTGGTATGAAAAAAATGTAAAAACATTAAAACAATATTGGAACAAGATAAAGAAACAAATTTATAGTCGGTAGCTCCCGCAGGTGTCTACTTAATTTGCATCAATAATCTACTGAATTTTTGTCATAAGCGTACCCGTGAGTCCCGATCATATCCCTAACAATACAGCCTACAGCCTAACCCTTACCTCCCCACTCCTGCAGCCTTTCCCTAACAATACAGCCTACAGCCTAACCCTAACCTCCCCACTCCTGCAGCCTAACCCAAACAATACAGCCTAACCCTAACCTCCCCACTCCTGCAGCCTAACCCAAACAATACAGTCTAACCCTAACCCCCCACTCCTGCAGCCTAACCCTAACAATACAGCCTGCAGCCTTTCTCTAACCCTAACCCCCCACTCCTGCAGCCTAACAATACAGCCTGCAGCCTATCTCTAACCATAACCCCCCACTCCTGCTGCCTAACCCTTACAATACAAAGTGAAGCCTAACAGTAGCGGATCTTGCCACGGGCAAGCAGGACTTTTGCCCGGGGCGCCGCCTTCCAGAGGGTGCCGGCGCCATCCGGAGGGCGCCGTACCATGGCAAGATCTGCCACTGTGCAGTGTGCCCCCCAGCAGTGCCCTCCCCCCGCTGTGAAGGGAACCAGAAGCTACGCGTCTAGTTTCCCTTTGTGGCGCTGGTCCCCCGCTGTGAAGGGAATCAGACGCTAAGCATCTAGTTTCCCTTCATGGAGAGGACCTTTGCTGTGCGGTGCGCGAGGACGTCATCACGCACCATATAGCATTGTGGCACAGATGCTAGGGGTCATAATTGACCTCTAGTGTCTATGCTGTGCTATGGAAGAGACGTCCATAGATCCGAGGAGAGGAGCGGCGCCGGCGGAGGTCTGCAGGTCTGGAATCAGGAGCAGGGTTAGTAAGTATACTCTTTTTGTTTTGTTTTGTTTTCCTTTCAGCTGCGCTACAAATGGGGGCATGACTGACCACGCCCCCATATTAAGCCATGCCCCTATCTTTTGCCCGGGGCGCCACAAAGGCAAGAACCGGCCCTGCAGCCTAACTATAACATTCTGACATTTTACACATTTTACCTGTCTACATTCTGAAGTTTTTGTCACATCTATTGACATAACAGTATTGACATCATAGCTGTCAACATCATAGTGTTGACATTGTCATGTTTGACCTTTTGGCTACATCCCTGAATAGACATTATAAACCAGACCTGCATTTGTTTTTTTCTGATAGCTGAAAGTTCCCATTTTTATGTCAGTTTGGTATTAGCTTAAAGATGTATTCCCAGCAACCGCTGAAAGCACAAAACAAAGCCTGAGGTCATTACAGGTATCTGCATATCTTACTGACTACCGGACAGAGCCTTGTACAGTGCACATGTCTGGCTCCTGATGATTAAAAAACAGCACATTCCAATTTCCAAAATTGTTCCACAGAATGCTTTTTTTGATCTGCATGTGATCTTGCCGTTTATTGCATATAGGACCTGTATCGATATTCTGAGAAATTGCAGTAGTCTGCAAGTAGAAAGGCACTGCCACGTAAGGAAGAAAAAATGCCCTCTGCAAGTTTTTGAATGCATTGCAGATCGCTATCCATTCGCAGATGCAACTGCAATTTCCGGAACATCGAAGATTTTTTGCCGTCTCAGCAAATGTGAGTAGGTCTGAGGCTGCCACTAATCTGCATCTGAGATGGCCTGGAAGTGGTCTGCGCTGATGTCAAAGACCCTCCCCCCAAAAAACTGGGCATGCCTGTGTTTTTTATGACACACCCAGAAAACGGCAGGTTTACGGCCAAAAACACTGGCTTCCTGTCAGTCAGTGGCTTCATTTCGATTATGATCTGTATGCAATTTCTGCCGCTATTACCACTCATGCATGTGCATTTCGAATGTCCATGCTGAATTAGTTCCATAGTACCAGCCAAATATGGCCTTAAGTTGTTCCAGACCTACATTATCACATACAGTGATAACGTAGACTTTTGAGGAGTATTACTAGAATTCTGTCCATCTATTATATTTGCAGAATTTATTTTCATTAATATGCAGCTCCACCTCACTGCATTTTCCAACTACAATTACTACTAGTATACTACAAATGTAGCCACACTCATCATTGCTGCTTCTGCCCATGTATCCATCCTAGTCACGCCATACACATAGTGCGGGTTGGTGAAGTAAGGCGTGATAAGGCACTAGAGGATCCACAGCATGCAATACACAGCTTCACCACTGGGTGGCGATTGCTTCACTTATGAAAACTACAGTACAGTGCTGAATAGCAGTGGATGTATATCGCACTACATCAGGGGTTCTCAAACTCGGTCCTCAGGACCCCACACAGTGCATGTTTTGCAGGCAACCCAGCAAGTGCACAGGTGTATTAATTACTCACTGACCCATTTTAAAAGGTCCGCAGGTGGAGCTAATTATTTCACTTGCGATTCTGTGAGGAGACCTGCAAAACATGCACTGTGTGGGGTCCTGAGGACCGAGTTTGAGAACCTGTGCACTACATAATCCTAAACAATGTAGCAAGCCTTGACAAGTGGGCTAGGGCACAGTAAATAAAGTAGTTCTTTCTTAATACAGTGATACTGTAGGGTGGAGTATGAAATCACTGGAATGGCAGGCACCCAGTGACAACGTGACTTACAACTGAACACTGCACCGGTGCACCATATAAAATGATCCCTACTGTAAGGAGAAATGGGAACACAGAAAAGGATTTGCTCAGCATCTACGACTCACAAAGAAAAGCACAGTTCACAGTTCTGCACAGCTCTCTAAAAGATAAAAATCATTACAATCAGAGATAGAGAAGGGACACAGCACTAAAATAAAAATACAGTCAGCAACATCACTATGTGACTGCATGTGTCAGTCACCAGTCTCTGTAGATCTCTAGGCATAGTGGATTCACCATAGATCTCTAGGCATAGTGGTATCGCCGATGCTTACCATGCCCCAGATCTAGGTTTCGATTCCGGCAAAGGACAAGATGTTCTAAAAAACAATTTACAATACTTCTCTGTTATCAGTTTTATGCTGGATATACTGTATGTCTCATTTTATAACATAATGCAATTTGTGCAGAACACATTGTTCAGCAAGTGCGGATCATCAATTTCTGCAGTGTGCTCACACAATGCTAACATGCCTTACAAGTGCACACTGGGCCACATGATAACTGTATAAAGTGATCACACACTGTAACTAAGAATGACAACACAGATAAATATTTCCTTGCATTGAACTGATTGTGCATCTCTGACGCACAGAAGCAGCAATGCCTTATATGCATCAAGCAGCTTCTGAGTGCACCTGTATCTGCATACAAAAGGCTAAGTTACAGTGATTTCCAGGAAAACACTATAATGTAGCATTTCCTCTGCAGATACAACTGCAGTCTCACACTGAATTTAGACATGCCACATAATTTTAATCAACAGAGTCTGCTTGCACATACTAGCAGTACTGCCCTGGAACTGACGGCTCACTAACGCCAGGCATCTTGTGGTGCATGCACAATGCTAACATACCTTAATAATGAATGCACCTTCTCTGTTCCCCTCCCCAGACAAAAGCCAGCATGAGCTATTTATTTACATGTGACAATGAGCGACATCTGACTCTTGTCATTTGAAAAGCCACACTTGTATTGTACATCTGTGTAAAAAGTAGCAACCACAGCTTTTTTCACAACTGATTGGTATATATGTGTGCATGCCTGAGTCTGTATACAAAGCATGAAAGAGCTTGTTTTGAAAAAAATGTAAAAAAAACTGTGAATGTTACTTTTTACATGGATATACAATACAGTTCTTTGTCCTTTTCAGTGGGTCAGAGACGTATGCAGTCAGCACAAATAAAAACAAAAATTCTGTGCTTTTACTGGCACTGTGGTTACTGTGACTGATCATGAGTGCCCCAACCATGGGGGTCATTCCGAGTTGTTCGCTTGCAAGCTGCTTTTAGCAGCTTTGCACACGCTAAGCCGCCGCCTACTGGGAGTGAATCTTAGCTTATCAAAATTGCGAACGAAAGATTAGCAGAATTGCAAATAGACACTTCAGAGCAGTTTCTGAGTAGCTCCAGACTTACTCGGCATCTGCGATCAGTTCAGTCAGTTTTGTTCCTGGTTTGACGTCACAAACACACCCAGCGTTCGCCCAGACACTCCTCCGTTTCTCCAGCCACTCCCGCGTTTTTCCCAGAAACGGTAGCGTTTTTTCGCACACACCCATAAAACGGCCAGTTTCCACCCAGAAACACCCACTTCCTGTCAATCACATTACGATCACCAGAACAAAGAAAAAACCTTGTAATGCCGTGAGTAAAATAACTAACTGCATAGCAAATTTACTTGGCGCAGTCGCACTGCGGACATTGCGCATGCGCATTAGCAACTAATCGCTCCGTTGCGAAAAAAAAAATACCGAGCGAACAACTCGGAATGACCCCCCATGTACAGAACTGTGTAAGAATGGTATTATTGCATCACTGCCGCCACAAAATTGCAAAGTTATAGAACACAGCACAAGTCATGGTGTGCAAATAAATGAGATTTGTGATGTAAAATATACAGTATATCATAAGTGATCAAGAGTGCACCAGAACGAGGACAGCAAAATTGCAGTGTGTAATAAAACAACTGTTATCCTGGTAAGGCTTGTTAAACATCCATTACAGTATATCCACCATAATATAACATGTTACTTTATAGTGTTCAGTGTATTTGAGATGAAAATAAAATAGCATTAAAAAAAAGTACTGTAGTTCATAAATGACAAACATCATGGAGACTTCACACATGCGCAATGGTGGTTTTGAAAAGTGACACCTGGTGGATGAACACCAGTATTTAACCCAACGGTGACTCAGTTCATTGCATTGTGACTGAATGCGCCATGTCTGAGCATAGTGACAATCCAGGGAGGCCACTTACCTGTGGGTACTGGTACAGGCTCAGTAACTGCGCCATCGCATGACTTGTATGGAAACCAGAATCACCAACAAATCCAGCTACTTCCCCGTGTTCCATACATGAGTAATTAGGAGCCTCCGTCACTTCTCCAGACATTATCTGCAGGACATATCCCATTGAGCTCTTTGGATCCCCACAAGTGTTATATATGTGATACCCCAGAGTCACATTGGGGAGCAGATCGGGGTCCTTGTTAATCTCATCAACAGCAAAAAGAAATGCCAGGATGTTTCTGTACTCCTCAAGGTTAACGCTGCAAGATGTTAGAATGTGCTACATGTAATAAATATATATCTAATTTCATTATATTATTTCTTATGTTCAGTTTTGAAACTATACAGTATATAGAAACTGTATAATAGTCACAGCCACCCAGGATGATACATTGAGGAGATCAGGTGAAACATCCTCATCAGCTGTCCTATGTAGTAAGACTCCTGCTTTCATCATCAGGCTTTACTGGTGTCTGGATTCTCCCTGTCCTGGAATACAGCAAGTGTTACCTTACATAGGCTCAGCATGATATCCCTATAATCCAGGACACTCATGTATTACACAGGTTCTGTGGCTGGCTAAATTCAAGCTTACATGTCACATGGTATTAATCAGCCACTGAACCTGTGTAACCCATAGGTGCCCCGGATTACAGGTGTATTATGGCAAGCCTAGCCATACAGGATGTCCCTGCCAGTGTGAGAACACCTACTGCTTAGTGCTACAGGACTAGGAGATCCCCCATCGCTGACGTCTGGCAGCCTCATTAGGGAGATCTTGTAGGAGTGTGGACATAAAAGGGATTGTGTGTACTATATGGCTTGTGCGATTGCACATTGTATGCTAAGTCATGCACTCTCCCTTAATTGTTTCTATGGACACATTGCAATTGAAAGTTACTCTGTGAAAGCTGTTGTTTACATACAGAGGCAGAATGGCCACAGGTCCTGCAGGGAAGATTCCCAAGGCTTGTTTTGTTTGATGACATATGGCCTCACCCCCACATGACAGACAGTCCACGCAAATTACACTGCATTGTCCCCATTCATTCTGCCATCCAGTGATGCTGCCATGGCTACACGGTATGTTATACCTCTTGTGCTGCACTTTCATTGCCAATTCACCCCTGGCTACATATACTAATACATTGTTCCCAATCTCTAGGCTTTCTGTGATTATACAATATCAGCTGCCCGCTAGCCTGCATTATCTCACCAGTAAGGCATAACTGCGGCATTTCTCTTTTCTGCTGTCACTTTTATAATTTACTGAATAGTAACAACTTTTTCATGGAAAGCAAAACACATGGTCTGTATTCTGAATACAGAGAATAATATATACTTCCTATACTGTACACATACTGAAATTTAATTTCCATAAAACAAATCAGAATATGAAGAAATACTTATTATGTGCACATAGTGAATAATGTAAATTTGTCTTTAGCTTTGTTGTAATGTAAAGTTCTAGAATGAGCAGATATTAGTCCTCCGATAATGATGTCTCCATCTTGGTAATATTTATACTCAAACCCAGCCTTTTGCGCAGCAAGGTGACACTGACTGGCTGAGTCCTGCGTTATACATGTTACCTGTAGTACCAGCCACATATAACAGCCAGAGAACATGAGAGATAAATCCATCATACAAACCAAATCTTCTCATTGTGTAGTGTCACTGGCAGCTCAGCAGATCCTCAGTACAGGGGAGGTATACAGCCCCCAGCAGCTTATATACACTATCTGGGACTGATATAGACTCCGAGCTACAGCTGCAGAGGAACAAACAACCATAATATTTGCAGCATCAGTTTTAAAAATAAAATCTATATTTTATTGTTGAAGTTTATATTATCACCTGCTTATATCATATGTAAGATCTGTTTTCTGTCCAGGATGAGTAATCGATATTTAATAGAAAAAAAACCCTCTTTAAAACTACAGGCAAAGTGCTAATAATGTGGTCAATCCCGTTAGTTTTCCACAATAATTAAATGCAATAGTGCAAATAAATAAGAAGGTGCTTAAACAGAAAACATAACCCATAATGGACCCCAAAAAGATTAACCACTAAAAACATATAACATTTATTTTATGCAGGCTTCTACCCCCTTAAATACAGCAACTTTTTATCTTCACTGTTTAGTCCTCCTTCTAGGAACTATCACTAAACATGAATTTACTTCCCACTGGAAGGACAAGATTTACAAGTTTTACTTCCGTATTTTTCATCAGGGGCTACACAGCCTGGATAACACAGTCTCCTACTTGAGTTGTTAAGGTGGATATGTAAATACCAGGACAAATCGACATTGCTCTGGTGTGGGCATAGCTAGCCCAAAACACAGCAGAACCCTAACACTGATACCACAGTAGCACTGTTACTTCTCATGGTGGTGCTGGCTGACTGAACATGTATTACCTGAGGATTCTTTGTGATGGTGGCAGGAGGGATCTTCACAATCCAAAACATACTTCCCATAGGAAGAAGTGGGACACCAGGATCCAGCACCACCTGAAGTTAGCATTGATCCCCACAAGCAAACTCTAAAGTTTTCAGTTTTCTGAGTTTGCTGAATACTAGATGGCCCCATCAGGCCCATAATAGTGAATGGGACCGTTACAAAAAGTATGTGGAAACTAGAATTTCCACATGTGTAATGGGTCCATTAATTATGATGATAGGTGGGTATGATGATAGGTGAGTAAAACCTACCCAATTCATTCCAAGCACCTTGCCATATATTTTATTTAAGTTGACCCCACCTTTATAGAAGTATCTACTCTCTTTTTATCCTACCACTCTTCAAGATATCCACAATGGCAATGTTCCAGAAGTTCAGCATTTTTCTTCCTGCTGCACATGCATGAAAAGTCCTGTAAAACCTTGTTCAGTACACCTTAAGTAGACCATACACTTTAAGATAATCTGTCCAACCAACCAACCAATTTTGCTGGTTGGAACAGACATCTGTTAATGAATGGGAGCAGATGACAATCGAATATTTCCTCCCAAACACTTTAAAATTGACAAAAATGGTTGTTTAGACAAATTGGTTAAATCCGTTGGATTTAACCAGTTCGTCTGAACAACAAATTTGTCTGCTTTCCGATGTTTGAGAGCAAATAGTCAATTCTCATATGTTCCCATCCATTACTATATTTTCGTTCCAACCATGAAATTGGTTGGACAGGTATTAAGATGTACAATATGCCCAGCTTAAGGTGCAACAGAAAACAATTCCCTTAAAGGTGCATTTGTGATGTAGGAATGAGGGATGGTCAAAGGAACTTTGAAATATGCTGTTCACATTTATTTGATAAAAAATTAGGTGAGATGTTTCACATGTAATGTAATAAAAACTTGTATTCAAAGAAAATAAAATTCACGAGTAAAGGGACTGATGGTTTTAGAGTTAACATGAACTAAGATATGTCACAAGGTGTGATCCCAAGTATACCCCTTCAGATTTGTTGTATTTTCCCCTTAAATATCTACTAGTAGTCCTAAAGAATCATGTAGGGTTAGAAGTTTTGGGTTCTTAGTTGTTTTTGTCCATTTACTCAGGAAAATCTACCATATTTTTTCCTGTGTTTTACTAGTGTTATTTTGCTTTTTCATTCTGTCCTTTTCTATTTCTCTATTTCCTTCTCTATTCTTCTAATCTATTGTCCTAATCTTTTCTATATTTTCCATTCCCTCTCCTGTATTATATTTTCTTTATTTCTTGTGATTATATACTTGTTGCCACACCCCGCCTCCATAGAATGACCAGCCTTCTGGACGGTTTTGCTTCCACTAACACAAGGGAAATTCTTTACTCCAGTTTCAGCTTTCCCAGGCCCCATTGTGGTTCCTCTGCAAATGCTGCCTTATCCAGTCACTCATAGGCAGTGGCATGTGCGCACCCCCTAGCTGACACCATTGCCAATCCTTCTCTTTGAGATTTGGCAATTGCTATTGTGGAACCCCAGTGTGGTCCCTGTGTTCCTCCTAGCGGCTGTTTGCATGAACAGTCAGCTTCTGTGTAACAGCAGAATGGTTCCAGTTCCCCAGAGGTGCATGCCTAGAGTCCTATCAATGCTGCAGTGGGCTCTTTGTGCACTTAATTTCACAAGGGACAATGCACATTTTCAATAGAGATGTTGACCCATTGGGGGACCATGCTACATGGAGCCTTCACTTGGAGATGCCAGCATGCTTTCCACAGTACTGCATGCTGAGTTGGCAAGGTAACAATGTTCATGGATAGTACCAAGGCAGGTTATGACACAGTTTGAGTTGGTATTCCCTCAATGGCATAAATAACAGGTGGTTGCTCTAGTCCATGGTGGTTCTGTAACTTTAACCCTCCTGGTCCTGCTCTGGCATTGGTCAGCTGTTGATTGTATTGGGGGCTTATAATTTGGATCAAATAGGTTTCTTGACTGCTCCATCATCTGTTGTACTCCCTGGGAATGTGTTGGATGCTACGAATTTGTCTCTCTTAGTGCTCTTTCCACAGGCTATGCAAGCCAGTGACTAATTAAAAAGATGGTAACAGTTGAGCCTACTAATGTCTATGGGCAAGATCATCACATAGGTCTTTCTGGTACAGCTGGGATTACCTCAGGCCATGATAGAAGTCAAAAAGTGTGTTCCTCCTTTTAAAGGTCAGGGACAAAGAGATCTGTTGTAAAAGGGACAAAGAGGGTTAGACTTAACAGACTTCATAAATGTCACTCTTCTAGCATGGAGAGCTAAAGCTTGAATGTTATGGAGTATCTGCAATTAATTCACTCTATTACTAGGGAAGCTTCATGGCATGCATACATTGTTTCACAGCACACCAGGACCCAGTGCTCACTTACCGTGTCTGACAATGCTGGTCTCCAAAAGCCGCAGCAAGGATGAGGGTGGGGGGTACCTGGTGCCAGCTTCAGTAACATTCTCTCAGGACTGACTTCACCATTATGGTGGTATCAGCCAGGCATGGATCCCATAGGGATATACATGACACCCTTTTTAAACATGTAAACGCCTAGGCGTGCCTAAATGTGATGTTATCTTTTGCTTCAACTTTGAATTTCCACCTTTTAACGGAAGTTCATGGACATTCTCCTGTACCAGAGAACAGGCTTTACTACCTTATTTTAGCATTATAGCCTAAACACTAACCAGTGCTATACTCATGTGTACCGCTCCAGTTTGTTGTCTTTGTGTCTATTTGCTTTGAAGCAAATTTTCAGTACCAACTCCATTACATACCAGCCTCGTACTTAGGACCCCAGAGGGTCACGACCGTACTTACAGTAGGAACCCTGGCAGATGGTCACAAACTCCTATGTTTTCAATGGCTCCAGCTGTCTTGCCAAACACCATTGATGCTTCCAACTCTGGGATCCTTAGGTCCACTAAATATGAGGTTGTATAAGTATATATCCCTATAGGGCCCATGCTAAAATTCTGTGGCTAGGTTTTTAAAAACAGCTTTTATTTTCCAGTTTGTGTGGGGATGGTTTATCTAAAATGCCTAAAATTTTTAGCTGATGATCTGCACATGCGTAACTCAAAAAAGTTGAA
Source organism: Pseudophryne corroboree (assembly GCF_028390025.1). NCBI lineage: Eukaryota > Metazoa > Chordata > Amphibia > Anura > Myobatrachidae > Pseudophryne > Pseudophryne corroboree. Next base: position 1,240,310,589 of record NC_086444.1, on the reverse strand, counting down.
AAATCAGGTTGAGCTGGGTCAAATGGCTATACCTCCCCCCTCCTTTAAGCAAACCCAGTCCTTTCTCCAGTGGGTGTTATGCCCAATACCGAACCAGGTAAACACAGACTGATTGAACATCTCTCTCACCCTCCTGGTGCCTACATCATGTCATGTGAAGTTTCAATTATTTGACTCGGCTCTTACACTTAATATTTATTTATTATTTATTTATTACCAGTTATTTATATAGCGCACACATATTCCGTAGCACTTTACATAGAATATTTGGCCATTCACATCAGTCCCTGCACCAGTGGAACTTACAATCTATATTTCATACCACATGTACACGCACACACATTCACATTAGGGTTTGTTTTGTTGGGAACCAATTAACCTACCAGTATATTTTTGGATTGTGGGAGGAAACCGGAGTACCCGGAGGAAACCCACGTAAGTATGGGGAGAATATACAAACTCCACACAGTTAGGGTCATTGTAGGAATTTAACCCATGACCTCAGTGCTGTGAGGCAGTAATGCTAACCATTACACCATCCGTACTGCCCCATAATAGAAAAGCCAGACCAGGATCATTATTAGCTAAGATTGACAGCTAATAATTATTCCCCTTGATTATAATTTGTCCATATTTTTGGGATTCATGTTACAGGACAACTTCAACATATGGTGGGGCTGGGGAGGTACCATGCTCACAGATCTCCCATCCTCAGCTCCACACTGCACACTCACCCTGCTTTTTATCATATACTTTTCCTAATTGTATATTATGCCTGTATGATATACTGTACCTCCACTGAAGTACTTCACACTTGGGCAGGATACTATATGTGGATTTATTAATACAGGGTATATCTTACTGCCACTCACTAGTCAGTTTTCCTGTTTGCCTTGGGCCTTTGTATGACTTATCTCCCACAATGTAACCATCATAGTGCTCCCAACATGGAGGCCTCAACTGGTATGCTAGTGGATGGGATGGAAATTACATGGACCCGTTAGAACACTGCAATCACCTATTTTGTGTCATCTCTTCTAGGAGTAACCTATTCCACCCGATATAATCCTACATAGTGCGCCCAAGATGGATAGTGCCTCCTCATCTGGTGTATTTTGTGGGTGAAATAAATGCTATAACCCATTAAAGTTATTACCCAAAATGTCTCCACCAACCCAGCAATATGTTAATTGTGCTTTCTAGGTTTTTAATTGTTTTTAATTATTTTTGTGTGGTTTTCAGTTGTCTGTAATACCAATTACTTGTACCATTTTATAGATATCTGTAAAGCGACTTCGAATCCTATGGGAGAAAAGCACTATATATATATATATATTGATATAATATTAATGATGATGATGATTATTAGAATGCTCTCCTGTGTACTGTCTTGTCTCATGCACCGATGTGGTATGACATTTCAACAGTTATCATGTTGTTAGTCATTAAGTCTACACAGTTGACCTGTCAACATTCATCATGCCTACCAGGATGTTACAGTATGTTGCTTGTTAAACTATTGACAGTAATCCCTCTATGGTCTAGTTATTTCATACCTTCTCCCAGTAGCATCCTTAACTTCAGCATCTTCTTATGAGTCTCTGTGGAGCTTTGAAAGTGAGTTCTGGTGCAGACCTGTGATGCAGCAGCAATCTTGAGTATTTCTCCCCCTTTTCCAAAACTTAATTCCTAACCCTTACTCTGTTGTCTAACCCTAATGTCCCCCATCCCCACAGTCTTACCCTAACCCCCCCCCCCATAGCCTAAACCTAACCCTTCAAGCAACCTCAGATTATCAGCATTTTGCATGATAACATTTAAGATGTTGCCAATACCTGGCTCCTGTTGACAGTTTGAACTACAGAACTGTCGCCATTCACCTTACCTGTTGCAGATGCTAATTGTGGCATTTTTTGCTATGATTTGTGTGCCCATGCGTGTGAAGGTGCACTATGTGTGTACACACGATCCATATGATCTCATTGTGTGCATGGATGAATTTGTGGTTATGGCCCAAAGGACCACGTGTTGCTACCAGTTCTCCTCCATACCAGGTTTATGACCATCAATATTATCAGGGAATGATCATCATTCAGTGTAATGAGGGGTCAGTGATTGGGTTTTACTCTATGTTGGGTTACATGGGGGTCCTGGCAGCTGTGAGCTTTGTTCTGGCTTTCATGGTGAGGACATTACCGGACAGCTTCAATGAGGCCAAGTACATCACCTTCAGCATGCTGGTGTTCTGCAGTGTCTGGATTGCAATGATCCCGGCCTATATGAGCACCAAAGGGAAATATGCGGTGGCTGTGGAAATATTCGCCATTCTGACATCATGTGCTGGAGTTCTGGGCTGTATATTAATCCCAAAGCTGTATATTCTGCTTAGAAAACCTGAACTGAACTCCAGAAAAATGATGCTGGAAAAGAACAAATTATAAAGAATTACATGCAGTAACAACATATACTTAGTTTTTTGTTATCTAAACATTCATTAAAGAAACACAGATGCATCATAATATATTTTATTGTAATAAGTATAAATGTATTCAAATCTGTACTAGATTATATCATGTAAGTAAGTAGCATAGTGATGGCATAAGGCACTGATATGTCCACAAATATACAGGAGGCTCTGTTTCTGAGGTAGAGAGAAAGGATGTTAAGAGCAATAACTGACAAACTGCATGAACAGCCCAGAAGATATCCTTAAAGTTAAAAACAGTGCAATGGGATTTGTGTATAATGGAGCAGATTCTGAGGTTGGAGTAAAGCAAAATATAACAAGTATCTGTGCACCTTGGGAAACAATGCTGAGCTGCAGGAGGGGCATATTGATGTTGTTCAGTGAGAGGTAGAGTTGAGTGGGGAGTGTCCAAACTCAGATCTAAAAGGAAGTGTTATAATAAAGCTGTCAGCATTTTTGGGGACATGCAGAAGCAGACAGTACCCTACATGCAAAAAAATATATTATTTGCACCAATTGCATTGCAACATGATTTTTCTGGTTTCACAGATACTTGTTCTTTTTGCTTTATTCCCAACTCAGAATCAGGTCCAACATCGCTATAACGTGAGTTGGCTTCTATTATCCATTGGTGAGTTAGGTTGGAGCCTTGGAGATGATGCACAGTCTTTGCAAAAGAGGGGTGATCGTGGGCTTGTTATGGGAGTGTAATAGGCATATATTGGCATGTGGATTACTTTTTATTTCAATTATGATTGGATTTCCAAACCACGTGCTGATACCCACTTACATAATTGTATAAACTTGTAATATTTGATCCCCCATCTGTCTTACATGTCTGATAAATGGACAGCAGCAGTATAGGGAGAAAGTGCTGCCATCAGAAATTGCAAGGCCCAGGGCGGACAAAATATGCAGTGACCCCAGAATAGACTCATGCTCTCCCCATAGTCATATTTCCATCTGTCTCTGTGATCCTCCCACACACCCTACTCTGTTTCACATTTTCCAGTTTCTCATTGATCCCTACATTCCTCTCTGGCTCTCAATTACCCCCAACACTCATTTCTCTCTCTCAGTGACATTCCTCTTTGTCACTCAGTGACCTCCTCATTCCCATATGTCTCTCAGTGATCCCCATTCCCCTCTCAGTAGTAAGAAACACTACTATAATGGTATCCTCACCAGGATAGACATGATCCTGTTATAAGGATTGGCAGGGGCTCCATGTTGGAGGAGATGTCAGTGTTGGAGGAGATGTATGTCCATGACTTTCCATGACCACAGACAGACCCTCAGTCCTATCTTGATGTGTGGGTCAGAAGCCAGGGCTGTGCGGCAGTGCAGATATCAAACGGAATCCATGCTTCACATGGCAGGACACAGGGTGGGCTGGAAATGGAAGAGAGGGCAGAATTAAGCTGGCAGACGGTAGGCCCCGGGCCCTCCATCACTTTCCTGGGAAGCTGGGCAGGCAGAGGACCAGTCGGAGCCTCTTTCACAAGTTGCATCAACAGCAGCTGTCAGGTATGGTATGAGCTGGCCTGGTTTACTCTTGTCTGTACAGGTAGTCCACCCATGATGGTGGCCCTGTAGACAGAGCAGTCAGGCAGAATGGTTGGCAGTGGCTACATGTTCTGATATCACACTTTGAATCTTCTGAAAATTAAACTGCTTACATGATCTTATGATGTGATTGGTTTTCATCTGATAAAACATGCTAAAATGTATGTACACACTCCAGAGATATTGCATTAATGGGTTGTGATTTCAAATATATTGTACAAGTGTGTTCTGAGCATTAATTATACAACTAGTCTCCTACTGCATGCACTATTATTCTGTTAATAAAACCTGTTAATTGAAAATTGAAAATGCAAAAAAAACCATATAAATCCATGTTGAATGCTTTCACACTGATTCCAAGTCTGCCCTGGAATTTGATATCATTTACTGGAAACTTTTTTTTAGCACACAATAATAAGATAATGAAAACTGGGTGGTGATATAATTGAGATAGAATTTTTATTGATGTTTATTTAAAAATTAGATTATATTTAAAACAATATTTATGCTCAAAAGTGAAATAGAAATAAAATCAAGAAGTGAAAACAGAAAATAAAGTTGCGTTTACAAAGATTTGTCATCCACAGGTGTTTGTCTGGTAGTTTCTAGTTCATAATTGTACATAATATATATTGTTGTTTTCAATATAACGTTTTCTTTTTTTCTAACCCAACTGATTGCAACTATTAATATTTGTATTATTTAATATATATATATATATATATATACAACAAACCAAGGTTGTCTGCACTCACAGTTGAAATGTGAAAAATGCTGGGGTGTCACTCAAATTCCATTAGAGCAAGGCATCTACCTTTTTCCATGAATATATAAGTCTTGTATAGAGTGCACTCACCAGACTGTTATTAGAGCCAGCAGGGTTTTTATTCAGACATCAGGTACAACATCACACACCGACGTTTCGGTCCTATCTGGACCTTCTTCAAGGTTTAACTGACACCAACATGACCTATCTATATATAGCCATCACCTTAATTATGCTCTAATAAAAACAGACATGGAACATAGATGACATGGACATATACATACAAACATATTATAATAGTCTTACCTAATCAGATCCCTTCTTGTCCCCACACGGTTAGTGTGTTATCCGTCCCGTATATTCAAGTACTTGAAGGAACATTCACTTATTCCCGCTCCGTCCGCCAATCCAGCTGAACCGCACGCCGGCGGAAGCGGAAGCAGCTACATCATGCTTGGACCGCAACCACATGATCTCGACATGTGGTGCCCACAAGCAGCCAGTCACTACGATACTCAGCGTCATGCGCGTCATCACGCGCATCGTCCGTAATCTCGTGAGACATCAGCGTCATCACATATTATTTCAGTGTATAACAAAGGCGTTGCCTGGCAACTTAGTTACCTAGGCAACACTCAAATGTGCCTATACCCGTCATTTTTGCACATGTAGTGGGAACATTATATACATATGGGGTAATCCTTTTATATCCCCATATGACAAGCAATGGACACGAAGGAATCTGATAATACATAGATAAAAATGGCTAGAGAATAAAGAGCATCGTGCATCACATCGAGACAAACATATTAACAATACATAACACATATACATATATAATGCAAAAAATAGAGTTTAACAATATTATGGACCCTGCACAGACAAGACTAGTACAGACCGGAACACATTCAAAATAAAATAAAAATAATATATATATATATATATATATAAAATATATATATATATAAAAAAAATCAAAAATCAGAAAAAATCCTAATCATTGTGACGGGACTTAGAAATCTACCAACATGTCAGTCCTTTCTTTTTATAGAAAAATATTGAAATGTACTGATTCATTCAATCCCTTGGGATAAACAGTCTCTAGTTTGTGTATCCAATATGCCTCTCGGCGTAGAAGGATCTTGGCACGATCACCACCCCTCGATAGTGGTGGTATCCTGTCTATAACCATATAACGTAACGCAGTCAACTGGTGTTGATGTTGTACAAAATGACGTGCAACTGGTTTATCCGACCCACCCGTTTTCAATGCCAATCTGATATTGGATCGATGGTTTGAGATCCGTTCACGAAATGATCTTATTGTTTTGCCCACATATACTAGTGAGAATGGACATATCAAAATATATACCACATAATCAGAAGTGCACGTTAGACGGTGTTGTATAGGTATCCGTCGACCATCGTGTGGGTGTGGGAAACTGTTGCCAGTCAGCATACTTCTGCACGTAGTGCAATTAGGGCACTTATAACAACCCAGTTTCTTTGAGGGTAGCCAATCTTAGCAAAGGAGAGAGGATGGCCCTAAGGCAGCTGAAAGATAATCCCACTATCACTATACGTCCAGCAGACAAGGGTGGGGCTGTTGTGCTTCAGGATACAATAGCATATAATAAAGAGATCCTACGTCAGCTTGGTGATGAATGCACCTATAGAATACTGGATGGTGATCCTATGCCATTATTTAAAAAGAAATTGGATATGACAGTGGATATGGCGTTGGGTATGGGCGTTATTAGTGAGACTGTATCATCTTTTATGCGTACAGAATTTCCTATATGTCCCATTCTATACACCTTGCCGAAGGTACATAAATGCATTGATGCTCCCCCGGGCAGACCTATCATTTCTGCCCGGGGATCATTATTTCAACCTGTTGCACGTTACCTGGATACCCATCTCCAACCATGTGTTAAGAAAATAAAAAGCTATATTAAGGACACTAATGATTTCATTAATGGGTTAAAAGCGATAAAAGCTTATGATGAAAATTGGTTACTTGTGACTTTGGATGTGTCCTCTCTTTACACAGTCATACCTCATCAAGAGGGGATGGCTGCTGTGAGAAGAGCACTAAGACTGAACCAACAGCAGCACCCACCTGTTGAATTCCTGCTGGAATTACTTGATATGACACTTACGTGTAATTACTTCAAATTTGGTGACCGATACTACCTCCAGACATCTGGGACCGCGATGGGAAGTAACATAGCCCCGTCATATGCAAATTTGTATATGGACGAGTATGAACAACAACACATATTGCCGATGTTTGGGGGTAGTATCGGTTATTACAAGCGATTTATAGATGATATATTTATCTTGTGGTCTGGAGATAAAACTGCCTTGGAAAATATGGTATCGTATTTAAATCAACTTGATACACCAATTAGGTTTACGATGGAGTGTAGTCATAGGTCAATTAATTTTTTGGATGTGACTGTGTTTGCCACAGATGGGGGTTATGGATTTAAATTGTACAGGAAGGCTACAGACCGGAACACATTATTACACTATAGCAGCTACCACCCAAGACCCCTTAAAGAAAGTCTACCTATTTCCCAGTTCATTAGAGTTATGAGAAATAATTCGGACTCAAAGATCTTAGAGGACCAACTTAGAGATATGCAACATCGATTCCTTGATCGGGGATATCACCCTGAAATTATTGAACGTTGTTTGAAGACAGCTGAGCAGCGACTCAGGGTTGATAAAAATAAAAACAGAAAGAGCCTAGCAGAGAGTACCGAAAAACCGTTTGTGTTTCTAACCACATATGATACTGGTAGCTTTGCTACGCGATCCGCCATTAAGAGGAATTGGGATATAGTGGGTACGGATGGTGTACTCAAAGATGTTCTTCCAAAACAACCATTGATTGCATACAGACGGGGACCAAATCTGCGAAACATGCTTATGCGTCCTGACCAATCAGTTGGCAAAGAAGTAGATAATTGGCTACCCTCAAAGAAACTGGGTTGTTATAAGTGCCCTAATTGCACTACGTGCAGAAGTATGCTGACTGGCAACAGTTTCCCACACCCACACGATGGTCGACGGATACCTATACAACACCGTCTAACGTGCACTTCTGATTATGTGGTATATATTTTGATATGTCCATGCTCACTAGTATATGTGGGCAAAACAATAAGATCATTTCGTGAACGGATCTCAAACCATCGATCCAATATCAGATTGGCATTGAAAACGGGTGGGTCGGATAAACCAGTCGCACGTCATTTTGTACAACTGTCAAAGTCAGAAAAATGTTTCTATACACATTGCCATATTTGCACCTCACCCTGGTACGCGCTGCGCATGCGTGCGCTTTCCCGTGAAGGCGCATACCCGCTACTGTGTGCACTCGCTCGCACTCGGTATGCGTATTTACGGTAAAGAGTATGTAGTCGTAGCGTGCGACTCATTCGTTACACATTTTTATAAATAATGTATTTTATAGATCATGGTCCCTTTGATAGATTCTGAAAGTTTGGTTAATATAGAATGTCCCTGAACGGAGGGATCCCTCTTTGTATTGTGCGAAGGGTCTAACAGGAGTCATACAGTGGTGTTTGGTACCCATCGGAAGAGTATTTAAATAGCAATATTCCGGTGTTGGTTTGGAGCGGATTAATCGCTCGTGCGAATAGTTATGGACATAAGAAGTTATGTCCATTTATTATTATTTGTTCTTACTTAGTCATGCACCTGAACAGTGGAGACAGGTATCAGTGGGTCTCAAATGGCTCTTTGACCTCAGAGATCCCCCAAACAATAGTTTGCATGTTGGGAGGGCCTCATAACTTTACATGCATAAGGTAAGCACCGGAATAGTAATTGAAGATCAATTGTACTCCAAATCAGTATCTTTCCCGCAGACGGAGTACAATAGTCTTTAATTACACTGAACTTTGAGACTCAATGAGGAGGGCCAACACCTGTGTTTTCGAATGGATTAGGGTTTGTATCCAGGAGAATGAGGGCTGAGATGTCATTGTCTCAACTGAAAGTGGACATCATGAATATAGAACAAAACCCAGGCAGGATTCTGTTTTGTATTCGTCAAACAATAGCTCTCCAGAAGACAGGAATGTGTTGGTCATCACCCATTGTGTTGCATAAACAAGGCCACTGATACAACACAGCCCACCTGTATGAATCAACCTATGACCTTTGTTATAATGCGAAGCCGAATTCCTGCGTCCAATGGACAATGAGATTGTAGGGACCATTGGATTGCATTGTGTGAGTAGCATAAAAGACGGGCCTGTGGCATCCAGCTGGCACTTCTCATCAAACGGTTCTCATTGCTGATAATCGGGAAGCTGGCAGTCCAGAAGCGCTTGCGATCGTTACCCTTGTGCGTAAGTTTCTCTCCGTAATCATTGTCTTTCTGTGAGCCATTTCTCTCATATCTCTCTCTCTCTCTCTCTCTCTCTCTCTCCTCACTTTCTCTCGTATTTTCCCTTGATTAGTATTGTATTGTATTGTATTAGATTGGTATTGTATTGTATTTCTTGTATAGTTATTTGGTTAGGAAGTCTCTGTTATATTGTAGTGTATCATTTGTACTGTGATTCTTTTTGCAAGTATAATAGTCATAATACAGATAATAGGCTTTGGACCCTAAACCAGTATCTGTGTATTTCCTATAGTTTTAAGTGTTCACTTGAGCGTCGGTGACGCTCAAGCAGCTTTGTAGTTAGTCAGGTTACACAAGGTTGCACTTACACCCTGTATTCACATTAAGGTATTCTGTGTATTTCATTAATAATAGGTTTAGACATAAAGGTATAGCGTTGTGAGCGTCTGCGCCGCTGGTGATCTCCTCGTGGTCTCGAGCGTCTGCTACGCCATAGCGAATCATTACTCTAGTCATCACCAATAACGTGCTGTCCTGTGATCACTGGGCCGTGAGCGAACGTGACGCTTGAGCGTCTCGCCTACGGCTAAGCGATCGTTACGCAACTAGTGTACCCTTACGGTACTTCTTAAGTAAACAGCGTACAGTGTTCTTAGACTTCATTAAGGGTTGTTTATACGACAAAGGAATTTAACATTGTCACAACATCAACACCAGTTGACTGCGTTACGTTATATGGTTATAGACAGGATATCACCACTATCGAGGGGTGGTGATCGTGCCAAGATCCTTCTACGCCGAGAGGCATATTGGATACACAAACTAGAGACTGTTTATCCCAAGGGATTGAATGAATCAGTACATTTCAATATTTTTCTATAAAAAGAAAGGACTGACATGTTGGTAGATTTCTAAGTCCCGTCACAATGATTAGGATTTTTTCTGATTTTTGATTTTTTTTATATATATATATATTTTATATATATATATATATATATTATTTTTATTTTATTTTGAATGTGTTCCGGTCTGTACTAGTCTTGTCTGTGCAGGGTCCATAATATTGTTAAACTCTATTTTTTGCATTATATATGTATATGTGTTATGTATTGTTAATATGTTTGTCTCGATGTGATGCACGATGCTCTTTATTCTCTAGCCATTTTTATCTATGTATTATCAGATTCCTTCGTGTCCATTGCTTGTCATATGGGGATATAAAAGGATTACCCCATATGTATATAATGTTCCCACTACATGTGCAAAAATGACGGGTATAGGCACATTTGAGTGTTGCCTAGGTAACTAAGTTGCCAGGCAACGCCTTTGTTATACACTGAAATAATATGTGATGACGCTGATGTCTCACGAGATTACGGACGATGCGCGTGATGACGCGCATGACGCTGAGTATCGTAGTGACTGGCTGCTTGTGGGCACCACATGTCGAGATCATGTGGTTGCGGTCCAAGCATGATGTAGCTGCTTCCGCTTCCGCCGGCGTGCGGTTCAGCTGGATTGGCGGACGGAGCGGGAATAAGTGAATGTTCCTTCAAGTACTTGAATATACAGGACGGATAACACACTAACCGTGTGGGGACAAGAAGGGATCTGATTAGGTAAGACTATTATAATATGTTTGTATGTATATGTCCATGTCATCTATGTTCCATGTCTGTTTTTATTAGAGCATAATTAAGGTGATGGCTATATATAGATAGGTCATGTTGGTGTCAGTTAAACCTTGAAGAAGGTCCAGATAGGACCGAAACGTCGGTGTGTGATGTTGTACCTGATGTCTGAATAAAAACCCTGCTGGCTCTAATAACAGTCTGGTGAGTGCACTCTATACAAGACTTATATATATATATATATATATATATATAGTACATATGAAAAAAGTACCCTGTGCTGGTGCGCTGTACCCGGTGCGCTGTAGAATCAAGTATAAATAGTATATACTTTTACCCTTATGATGAAATAGACTAACATCTTAAAATATTGTTAAAAGATAAAAAAAAATTGTTCATATTATATGAACAGAAGATTAAAATATTTACACATTGCGTGTGATACAACTCATTGAAAACAATTAGATACTCAGTTGTAACATAAAACCGGCCAGTTTATGAGGTCACGGCAACAGCATCAGTGGTCATAATGTTATAAAAAGTCACTATCTAACTTTTATTAATTATACCACGTATTTGTCACATAGATAATTACAGAGAACCACCATGATTAGACCAATAAAATTATAAATACTATGAAAAATAGTATCTTATTAACATAGTATACAATACACTAATTTAAGTTTATTATTATTTGTTATCTTTTATATATATCATTTCATAGTAGTTTAGGAAAAATGTGGTGGATGCGGTCAAAATGCTACCGGCCGGCGGCGGTTGAAATACTGACCCCGGAATCCCGACCGCCACAATCCCGACATATTCTCCCTTCATGGGTGTCCACGACACCCATAGAGGGAGAATATAATAGTGTGCCGAGCGTAGCGAGGCACCGTGCCCGCAAGGGGCTGCGTTCCGCTCACCACCCCTGTCGGGATTGTGGGGTAGGGATTCCGGCGTCTAAATTTTGACCACCGGAATTACGGCCGGCGGCATTTAGTACTGATCCCTAATGTGGGTAGACATGTAGATATATGGTATTTACACAGATTATTTAACACATCACGCTCTGAATAAAGGAAGCATAAGATAGAATATATTAGAAGTTGGAACGCAGTCACGTGATGCCATACATTCCAGATACCAGAAGTAAAGGGAACAGCACACTGGATGGGTACGCTTCATCATAGCAGGTGAGTGACGCGCATGACATCATGACACTGTGCATGTGATGTCATGGCGCAGTGTGCACCCCGGGCCTGGATAACATGTGGAAGCACATTTGAGGAGGAGCGCTTCACCAATATAAGTTGGTGGAATGCATGACATCATGCGTTCCAGATAAGAGAAGTGAAAAAATAATTAACAGATTGAGCAACCGTAAAGACATAGGGCTTATACTGACATATGGTGGGAAAGTAAAATGAGAGCTGAGCTGATGGAGAATTTTTAAACAGCATATACTGTAGTAATAATCAGTTAATATTAGACACACTGGTGATACCCCAGTTCTAAACATTACTAAAAGAGGAAGTGATGTAACATCCAGCAGGTATAAATGAACAGCCAGGTCTGACTCACTACACATTGCTGTTGTACAGAGGGAGGAAACACACACCTTTATACCACAAGTGAGTCAATGCTAACCAATTCCTTGTGACAATTACTTATATGATTTATGTATGTACATGTTATCATGTTATGTGGGCTGCATGAGTATATTGGAATTGCATCTATGAATAATATGTTCTGATTTATGCATTGTCTAAACTTGCAAAGTAATAAATGGTCATATTGTATGAAGGTTTTATATATATATATATATATATACACACACACAAAATCTGTAGAGAAGGGCACTCAGTCCAACTTTGAAAAATACATTCTTTTAATATCACCCAAAATTTGGGCATTGAAAATGAACAGCAAATCGCGTGGCTCAGCATGAAGTATCATAAAATATCATCTCCAAAAACCATGGCATCTCAACGCCTACATAATATTTCCAAAAGTGTGTTTCAGAGTGAAGGGGATATACATGGTAACTTAGCTGTCTGTCGACCTTGGTCACTAAATGACCGTTCAAGACCATAACATCATGTCACTGCCACCCCGCTATAGTGTAGAGCCATGGCAGATGACAGATGGAGACGGACCCCCTTCCTCAGGACACTGCAAACTGTCCCGAGGAAGGGGGTCCGCTCCCCGAAACGTCGATATTAAATGCACTAGGCTTGTTTCAATTCTGTTGTGCAAGACTTTGAGTGCCGACAGCACCCTGTTTTATATATACACATTTGCATGTTATAGGACTTAATATTATAATGAATACTTCATTGATTTAAAAACATTTAATTACGTTATTCTCTATTGAGTTTTATTTACTGATGTCCAGTGAAAGAACAGTATTTGAAGTGCCCATTAACACATCTATAAGAGAACAGATATGGTATGTATGGACCAAAGTATGACTGTTAGAGAGAATTACCATCTAACAGTCATAAACCTTCAAAGATCGTAAACTGATAATATTTTTATATTAGGTACCAAAATTATTTTAAAGAATCTTTGCTGGTCACCGGAAGAATACTTATCTGTCCACATTAACGTGAATAAATTTACTGCACATTTGAACACCAGTATGTATGGAATCGGATTACAGTAATGACACTCTGGAATGATATATGAAAAAAATCCTACTCATAACAAGATGTACTTCTAGATGCCCAAATAATTGTTCTCTCTTGCCACTCTGATTCAGTCTACCCTCTCTGACAATCACTACGCTGGTTCTCTGTCAACTACAGTACATTGCAAGTTCCATCTCCTTATCCTGATCTACAAAACACTAAGCCACTCCTTTGTCCTCATACAACCACCATGACTAGCGATTGGGTGGATTCCCAGTTTTATTTTTCCATAAAATTATTTATCTAAAGTAGCAAATTACAGCAGCATATCTTAATAAAAATCATAAGGCATGGTATATATCCTAATTTAGTCATACGGCTCATATGGGGTGGAAATATCTGTAACTTATTGCCACCTACACTAGTCTCCAAGGTTTCATGCTTTCAGAATAAATCTCTACTGTCATTCCTGTTAACCTCCAGTCTTTGATACCTTTTCAACTCCCCACATAGTTTCACACTAAGTTTGTCTGCCTCTCCCCTATAGATGTAAGCTGTCATGAGCAGGTACTTACCTAACACGTCATCTCTGCCTGACTATTTCTCAAATTAATGCTCTGGCATACAGATGTAACCATGTTCATCTTTGCTTTCTGCATAGTGCACTGGTTTGTGATTATTTGCAGCCGGCGATCGCTCCTTTAATTCCTATTGGAATTAAAGGAGCTGATGAAGCAATTGCTGTCAATCAATAGTCAAAGCTCGGTGTGCCATGCAGAAAGACATCTTGCAGCATTCTACATCTCAGTAATGATGAGCATGGCTACATCTGTACCTCATGTGAGTACTACTCATCCCTTTTGTACACATTATTGTCAATAGTTGGTTCTGCAATCTTATATTTTATTTATACTACTGTAGATGGCCTGATTGAGGGAGGGGCGATGGGTGCAGTGGCCCAGGGTCCCCCACACATAGCTGCTTGCAGCTGAGTAGTTGCCACGCAGCTGCTCAGGGAGCAGTTTCCACCATAGCTATGTGTACCAGGTCACAGGTGCGGTACCCAGATGTGGAAGAATAAGCAGGAGGAGAGGGGTGTCAGGTGCCACTGCCAGCTGCTGTGTGTTTTGCAGCCTCTCCCTCCTCTGGTGCTCCACTTTCCGCACTCACATTGCTGCTCCTTACAGCAGTGTGCTGCATCCTCTCCATCCTCTGGTTCTCTGGTGCTGCTCCCACATCACCACTTTCTGCAACAGAGGTCAGACCTAGGGCCCCCACACACAGCAGATACATGCTGTCCTGTCCAAGCAGAGAGGGGCTTTCAGTGTGTGTGTGTGCGTTTCAAGGTGGGATAGGGGGGTGCTCAGGGGTGGTTTTCAGCTATTTTAATAGCATGGACCCTCACAACCTTGTTGCCCCTCAGGCGCCACCAGCCTTAATCTGGCTCTGATACTGTACATCAATTTATTTTTGTCTGGTTACTGTACAATTTTATAGTTTTGAATTACATATAATATTTGATGTCTGCATATTGTCTGCTCTGTGTATTCTGTGCTCTCCCCATTGTGCAGCACTGAGGACCATTGTGGCACCTTATAAATAACATACAAAAATAAGAATAATATATATAATAATGACATAAATAGCTGTAATCAATCATATATGTAAAACATCTTCCAAGTGTACTTGGAAATTTACAGCAGAATATATTTAAATCACATGCCTAATCTGTAATAATAGTAAATCCTATAATACGATTCAGACAGATAACTGACCATAACATCTTTTATATTAGAAATAAGTTGCAGATTGATCATATTGCAGAGTGTGTGACCAGGGGAAGCATCTATACTTGATAAAAGTGGTCAGAGCTGTTGTGCAGGAGGGTTGTGGATTATACACAGCAACATGAATGCTGAAATATGTTAGGAATAATTAGGCAATAAGCAAGTTGTAGAAATTATTATGAATGATCAGCTGTGTATGATAAAACACCAAAAAAATCAAGTTCTAGAATTTATAGAATGTATTACATTTACTGTATATTTTAATAGGTGCAAATTCTCATGCGTGTAATCCCACAAAATTTTTATTAAATTTGATGTATTATGGGGGTAATTCCAAGTTGATCGCAGCAAGATTTTTGATAGCAACTGGGCAAAACCATGTACACTGCAGGGGAGGCAGATATAACATGTGCAGAAAGAGCTAGATTTGGGTGGGTTATATTGTTTCTGGTGCAGGGTAAATACTGGCTGCTTTATTTTTACACTGCAAATTAGATTGCAGATTGAACACACCACACCCAAATCTAACTCTCTCTGCACATGTTATATCTGCCTCCCCTGCAGTGCACATGGTTTTGCCCAGTTTCTATCAAAAATCCTGCTGCGATCAACTTGGAATTACCCCCTATGTGCCACAAAATGTATACACCGCTTTACAGAATACACTTACAAAACATTTCTCATTAACAGGGCATTACAGTAGGTTTTAGTTACAATACACAAAGGAAAGCAATTATGTAAGTGTTAAAAAATTAGTTTACACCATACTCTAAAGGACAGGTTGTTAGGACATGGATATGGCAACTCATTGAAGATAGCTGGAGTAAAAGGTGGGAGTCAGGGCAGTGCAGTGATACTGTACCCAGCATGTGGGCAAGCTACAAGAATCAGAGTAGCTGTAGGAAGGAGACAAGGACATGGAGTACTGGTGAGAGAAGTGTACTAAGGAAGAACAAGAAAGAGGAGCTTACACTCTAAAGTGAAGGGAAGAACAGCTGGAGGATGAGCAGATAAATATATATTGTGCAGGGCTGGAGAATCAAATAATCAGGAAGGATGAAATGCTGTAATAAAAAGTTATATCCATCACTATTAACATATTGCCTTGATGTGGGGAGTGAAGGTGAGAGTGAATATTAGGAAGACAAAGAGGGAACAGACTTGAGGGACATTATATGTGGTCATGTTATCACTGGAGGATGAGGGCATATCAGCATATTATAATATCCCTAAGATAAATGTAAAAAAATTAGCAAATGTTCTTGCAATTAAAAAAATATAATATTCAAATTAAATTATTTATATAAAAAACCTGAATCATATTTTATATTTTATTGCATGTACAAGATCCCCAAATCCCGGTGCAATGACAGATGTCGTCCTGGGTACAGGAAAGCCTTTAATGGAGGGTTTCATGTCTGCTGCTATGACTGTGTCCCATGTTCTGAGGGAGAATTTTGTAATACAACAGGTAGGAATGTGTTACAGTATACACATTTGATAAATTAACATATGAGAGCAAAGATTTAAAATATACATACTGTCTAATTGTTTTATAATGAACAAAAGAACTGACCCACCAAGATTATGTGTATGGTTTTATATTACATTTTAGACAGTGACAGCTGCCATAGATGTCCTGATGAAGAGTGGCCGGATGAGAGAAAAGTGAGATGTGTACCCAAAATATATGACTTTCTGTCTTATGAAAAGGACACTGTGATGCAAATATCTGCAGTAACAGCTTTATATTTATCTGCCATAACATTATTTATATTAGGGAACTTTATTTATTACTTGAACACCCCAATTGTGAAAGCCAATAACCGGGCTGTTAGCTTCATTCTCCTGATTTCCATCTTGCTGAGCTTCCTCTGTGTGTTCTTGTTCCTCGGACGACCAGTGGATATAACCTGCAGACTCCGACAGATGTTTTTTGGGATCTTCTTCTCCACAGCTGTCTCTTCTGTATAAGCCAAGACTGTCACTGTCTTCATTGCTTTCAAAGCCACCAAACCCGGAAGCTCCTGAAGGAAGTGGGTTAGACTCAAAGTATCTAATTATGTGGTCATTGTGTGCTCCTCTATCCAAGTTCTGATATGTGGTATCTGGCTGACTGTTTCTCCTCCCTACCAGGAGTATGACCATCATTCCTATAAGGGAATGATCATAATTCAGTTTAATGAGGTGTCAGTGATTGGGTTATACTCTATGTTGGGTTACATAGGGATCCTGGCATCTGTGAACTTTGTTCTGGCTTTCATGGAGAGGACATTACCGGACAGCTTCAATGAGGCCAAGTACATCACCTTCAGCATGCTGGTGTGCTGCAGTGTCTGGATTGCATTGATCCCGGCCTATCTGAGCACCAAATGGAAATACATGGTGGCTGTGGAGATATTTGCCATACATTTGCCAGTGTTCTGGGCTGTATATTTTTCCCAAAGCTGTATATTCTGCTTATAAAACCTGAATTTAACTCTAGAAAAACAATACTGGGGAAAAACACTATATAAACCATCAGATACTGTACTTTACCATTATACTATACAAATCCTGTTGTTTTCCTTAAACATTGCTTAATTATAACACTTTGCATTGAAAATGGTTTATTTAAATATGTTGGAATAAAGTACACCCTCACTTTGATAGGTGTGAGTTTAGGATGAAATTCTCATATACACATACACGATCAATGCAGATTTGTGAATCCTACGCGTTTCGTCTCAATGGCTTCATCAGGGGCAAAAGTCTTTAAAGAGTGAAAAAATAATTAATAATTTAGAGTTGGAAATTTGATAAGTGGATATAAAAAGGAACTCAGCAATGTTTAGATTACATACCAAGTTTGAACACGGATACTTGTGATAAGGAATTTATGAGGAAGTTAATTCTTCAGATAAAAAAGGGAATTAAAAATCTGCTACATGTAAATGCAAATTAGTCAGATGGAGCTAAACTCTAAATTCTAATGAAAAAATATATAGCGTACATACCAATACTAAACTTGCATGTTTCTTTAGATTCTGTGACAGAAATGTTTTCAAATGAAGTTCAAAGCGACATCATAATATGTCCTAAAATGGTAAATTCATGTTCAAATAAATATTGGGGCCAAAGTCTCATATGGTACACTATTTGAATTGTTATTGGGAACTAAAAATTCAATATCATATTATAGTCCAACTTTAGACAAAACTAAAACTTATCCTATAGTCCAAATATACATACATAAAACATTAAGGTAAATTTAATACCTATTACATCATTAACATTAATGGCAGAAAAGATGGACAGATCCAATATATAAATGTTACTTACAATCTCACAGGATTATGTGTGCATCAGTCACCAGTCAAAAGAGAATGACTGGGATCCAATCTAGGGTTATTTATACCTCCATAGCTATGACATCACTTCCCTTTCAGGTAATATATTAGAGATAATGTGACTTTTCCCATTCTGATCCATTTAAAAAATAAATATTATTTCTCTGCGCTATTTCAGCAGTATGTATAACCAAAATAGAACCTGAAAACTGTGATTCTGAGCTTTAACGGAACATTAATATGACAAAATCCCATGATGCATATCATTACCCTGGAGTGCAAGGCACTCCCCTTATGCGTTCCAACGAACCGATGGAACGCAAGAGGAATATGCCACTTTAAACAATGTTTTATAATTTAACCTCATAATCATTCATCCGATGTGCACTAAATGATAGTGGAGCTAACTGCCGTCTCCTTTTGTCCCACAGAGACAGCGCGCCACCACCGTCAAATACTGCTTACTCTAGTGAGAAAACTTCCTGTTTGCGCTCCATCTATCCCGGCGCTGGAGCGCATCCTGGAAGTGCCACATATAATGATAATAAACTTATCTCCTTAGTATTTGAGCTACCAGCAACATAATTAAATGTATTTTCCACTATGTGATAATAGTGTGTATTCTGTTATATGATAATAAGTTTACCTCTTTAGCATTTGTGCTACCAGCAACATAATTCAATGTATATTCCGTTATATCATGAGCGCTACTAAACAAATGTAGTTTACACACAACATAAGTATTAATTACTGTGATGTAAGTGATGGTGAACTTTAAATTTAATATTATTGCTTAAATTCAAGTGTATAATGATTGCATTTAATGAAATAAAATGTAGGTGTCAGAATATCAGTTATATGACACTAAAATAGCGACAGTTAAAAATATTTCAGTAAGTATAACCCATAAAGAAAATGAATTGCAATCTAATGTGCCCTCTTTAAACGCGATGGAGAGTACTGTGGCAGCTTTTAAAGAGTACGTGATTGCTGGATCTGCACCAGGGGCTATGACCTTGAGGGGGACAGTCCAGACCTTTGTTCCCCCACAAGTTACAAATTTTCCTGATTCATTACAACTGTGATAATTAATGCGTCAGAGTACATGTAGTTTTATGTGTTGTTTACACAGTAAATTGTGTTGTGTCCTTTGGAAATAAATATTTGAAGGAAATACCTGGGTTATTGAGACATTCCTTCCCTTTGTTTCTTTCTCCCAATATCCCCATTGCATGAATTTGGAGGATCATTAAGTGATAAGGGAGGAGGAGAATATAAAGAGGAAGAGAAGTGATAAAAAGATACCTGTATGTGAAAGACAACACATGGAAAATAGTACATTGGGTACGCCCAATATCGGTTCACCTTCCTAAATTTTGGTGTAACGATACCTTTATAGGATTTATACAGCCTTATCTGTAGTAAGTAAGGTACGGTTCTGTACCAGCACTTTATATACCTATGATAATGTCGATATTATCTTAAACCATAAAGCTATACCTCTAAACACACTCTTACCATTGAGCCGCTGCGGCCGCTATACTCAGTAAACATGCTACGCACTTTGTACGCTATTTGCGTGCAGAGTCCCGTACGTTGTATGTACTTGGCGCACACACGCCGCGCTGGGTGTACAGAGTACGCACAGCATGCGCCCACATTTTTAATAAACTTTAAACCTTATTCGTAATGCAATGCAATGTTATTCTTACACTCTAAACCATGTGCCTCAAAGCACTGTAATGATGTTACACTTTAAACCTTACGCAGCGCTAAAGGTATAAAGTACCCGCTATGCGTACACACCTTATCAATACACTCTTAAACCTTATACAGTTAAACACTTTAAACCCTAGCAGGGAAATGAGGACACAACACCGATTTGTAGTTAACCGGTGGGTTCTAACACCACAGTGGATTAATTGAAAGGGGATAACAGTGCAAGTTATACACTTCAAAGCTAACAAGATAAATCTACAACAGAATAATGGCTACAGTCAATGTACATAGGTGAGAATGTTCGCTTGCGCAACCTGGACCAGTCCTCCGCTCATCAGGTAGATAGCATTCAGAGTCTTCTGACCAGCCAGGCAGCAACAGGAATTTTATACACTACTTCCATATACAATACAATGGTCACTGTAATCCCTTTGTCTATTGGACACAGAGATGCATCTTTACATTACAGGAGAGGTCATAGGTTGATTTGAAAAGGTGGCCAATGTCTTTCACAACTGCTCTTGTGGGTGGTCTCCTCTGGATTCCCGCCGCATACATAATATACAGTAAATACAGTTTATATCTATATTCTACTTTTGCACACAACTATACGCAGGAACATGCAATCTTTCTCTAACCAACACCGGAATGTTACCCTTAGAATACCCTACAGCTGGATACTAGACATCACCTTATAACCTTAGTCTGTCCCTTCCTATCATGCAAAGGCGAATCCCTTAGCCCTGGAATCATTTAAACTGTTGATACTTGCTGGTGTGGTGCGGGGTGGCTTTGTGTAAAATGTGCACTATTTGGGTTAAATATGTATTGTTCTGATAACCCTCTATGCGCTCACAAACCCCGCCGTTCGTACCCATACCACACGCAGGAACGCAGGAGCGATCACACGCAAGTTGTGGATATTTGCACAAATGGCGGAACAAGTGCACGCGCAGCGGGCATGTGTATGGGGTTAGTACATGGTATATGCATTACAATATTTTTCGACTTTGACACCTATCACGGTGGTGACCCCTTAAAGGAAACGTACACCCCTTCGGAGTGAATTTCAAGAACAAAATAACTTTTTTGGTCTTTCGTTCTAAGAAGATTTGAGTGACGGACCCACCTTGTTTTTTTTATTACGGAGGCGGATAAGGAAGAATTTCCATCTTCAGACTTTATTACAATTTTGTCCCCCATCTTCCTTTTGTTATTTCCTCCCCGACTCTGAGAGATCGAATCACGGGGGATTGGAAATTCAAGTCATCACGAAGAAGTCGACAACACCAGGCTGGCTTGAGCAGTGAACACACCTAAGGACTGTTTTCCTAATTATAGGAATATTGGCCCCCATGTATGGTGACTTTTTTCATTTGATTTAAGTGAGCACTTTCTGTGGTTGTTTCCATTTTCATTTGTGAACTTTCTTCTTATGGTGAATGTATATATAGT
This sequence comes from Pseudophryne corroboree, assembly GCF_028390025.1. Taxonomy (NCBI): domain Eukaryota; kingdom Metazoa; phylum Chordata; class Amphibia; order Anura; family Myobatrachidae; genus Pseudophryne; species Pseudophryne corroboree. The sequence continues at coordinate 1,240,288,852 of NC_086444.1, read as the reverse complement.
GTGTCCATCTTATCAGCCATTTTCCATTTCATACACATAATAACATAAAAAAGGAACATTTTGACAACATCGACCATTCTTAGCTAAGCTATCTTTAAATATCCCTAAGTTAGTGGCAATAAGCCCTATATTCCAAAAAAAATGTCAATGTTTTCATTGAGACCTCTGGGAAAAGAAAATGTAATGGACATGGAGATGGGAATTATGGGTATATTCCCATTATTAGTGGCGTTTAGCCATTCCTTAACCTCTAATTTTGATTTTTAATGCTGTTAAAGTGACATTTTCATGTACAGGGTAAATTATGGAACCCTACATGTACTGTAACTGTGTCAGACTCATGAGATTGACTACATACTCGAAGGAAGTGATGTCACCCTTGGGATCTTTTAAATACCCATACGTGCAAAAGGGTAGATGTTTAGACCTGCGCTAACCAAACAACCATGTGAACAGATAATTTCTCCAATGTGGGAGCAAACAACCAAGGTGAATCATAATCAATAATAATGGGAATGAAAATACTGAGCTTTATAAATATACGAGGTCATACAACTTCAGCATAAACTTTTTCCTCATAAATGGTGTAAGTGGGTGTTTCCTTAAAGCACCTGTAACAACATAAGTGCTCCCCTCCTGGAAGCTTAATCAATGTACAGAGGAAAAAAGTAGCTGGTGCACTGTCTCACACTAGCTCAACCTGTAATAACCAGACGCACTTAGCATATTCCTGGCCAGGGCTATGAGTTTACCCACTGCATCAAGGGGGGATTCTCTGAGGTGTGGGGCTCCCTGTGCCTGCCGTGGCTGGACGTCCCTGGGGCATAGCAATTTAACACTATTTTCTTTTACTCCTCACATTACTCACACATGCAGCAGCAGCTGCTCCTACCTCTTTAACTCTTTATTTGTATCACTCTTGCGATGCCCTGGGGTTGTCTGGCTGGGTGGCTCTGGGGTGTCCTGCCCTCTGGACCTGAACCTCTGTAGTTAGTGTTAGGGACTTAACCAATGAGAGGCTACCTTGATGCGGTGGGTAAGCTCATAGCCCTGGCCAGGAATATGCTAAGTGCCTCTGGTTACTACAATTTGAGCTAGTGTGAGACAGTGCACCTGCTACCTTTTCCCTCTGTACATTGTAATAAGTCTCAAGCAGAGTAGCACCTCATTACCTAATTAAGGTGTGCAAATTAGGGCCCCCTTCACTTTGTAACTGATGTATTTATACATATTTCTGAAGGTAGGAGACACCCTCATCCTAATTTAGCACCCTGCCCCACCTACCCTCACTGATTTTAAATGGTCTATCACTTTGCCTGCATATGCAGAATGAGCACACTGAGGTAAGACTCCTATATTTTGGTTTACTATGGTAGTCAATATTGGGGGTATTCTCTGGGGTGCGGGGCTCCCTGTGTCTGCCATGGCTGGACGTCCCTAGGGCATCGCAATTTAACACTTTCATGACACTATGGCACTTAGTTTGTCTTATATATATCTAACACTTTCACATTATTTTCTTTTTCTCCTCACATTACTCACACATGCAGCAGCAGCTGCTCCTACCTCTTTAATCCTATATTTTTATCACTCCTGCGATGCCCTGGGGTTGTCTGGCTGGTTGGCTTTGGGGTGTCCTGCCCCCCAGAACTGAAACCCTATAGTTAGTGTTAGTGACTTACCCAATGAGAGGCTACCTTGATGCGGTGGGTAAGCTTATAGCCCTGGCCAGGAATATGCTATGTGCCTCTGGTTACTACAGGTTGAGCTAGTGTGAGACAGTGCACCTGCTACCTTATCCCTCTGTACATTGTAATAAGTCTCAAGCAGAGTAGCACCTCATTACCTAATTAAGGTGTGCAAATTAGGGCCCCCTTCCCTTGGAAGCTTATTCAGCAATGGAGGGATAAGCACAAGGAAGAACGTAATAGTGCAGCCCGTCATAACAAAAGGCATATACATTTAATAAAATACACTCACAAACATATAATTAAAAAAGCATGTAAACATCCAAAAGGCAAAACAGCAACACTCAGGATCTCACAGAATCCACAGATGTCAGCAAAGTAGTGGTCGATATAGGTAGGTCCGGAATCTACCAAAGCCCCTCCGTGTCGATCACCAGTGTTCAGCAGCTGTTCTGAAGGAATCTTCAAAGGTAACATATGAACGCGTTTTTGGATCACTGCAGATCCTTCATCAGATGTGTGCTCCAGTGGCTTTTTGCCATCCTTATAAAAGCCCTTAATTGAGCTATCATCGGGTACAACGGTGAGCTCCAATCACGTGGTACGGAAGTCGTCACTTGCGTTCCATGCATGCGTTCCACCGATGATACTTCCTGTTCCGCTTTCACTATCAATGCGGAACTTGTCAAATGTGGAAGTCAGAGCTCAGCATTGCGCTTCTTACATATAAAATATGAATTCTAGAGTCCCAAACTAGGGGTATATTTACTAAGCTACCGATTTTGACCGATTCGGTGTATTTTGTTCAAAGTGTCATCTCGGGAATTTACTAAACTCAAATCTCGGCAGTGATGAGTGCATTCATATTTTTTTACGGCTATGTAGTAAAAATATGAATGAATACACCATCGGTCAAACGCGTCTGTTTAGGTATAGAACTTGGTCATTTACTGTGCATTCGTATTTGAAATCTCTACCGTGAAAATGTATTTGCGGCCGTAAAAAAACACAAATCATAAAAAAATGTGGAAAAAATATAGACCTGCTTTTGAGAAGCGTGTTTACATGTGTTTCCAATTCTACATTAATCACACCTGAATTTTTCGAGCTTTAAAAGGGACCCAAGCACATTTTTCAAATCTGTCACTCTGAAATGGCTGCTGCCATGTGTAGTACTGATTTCTTGTTTGCTGGGGATTACCTGAAACTGCTCCATGAGGCTACAATAAACCAGGGCAAGGAAACTGAACATGGTCAGCAGGTTTTACAGGTGCTGCGGAGGCTGCGCAGATATCATTTTTCTAGGGGGCGTTTAAATTTGAACGCATTGGCCGAGGACCAGGTTATACAGATGTTCCGGCTAAAAAGAAACAACATTTTCCGTGTGTATGACCTTGTCAAACTGGACTTAGACCCTGAGACAGCACGCTCTCGCTCTGTCTCAGGCCTGCACAAACTCCTGGCTGTGTTGCACTTTATGGCTACTGGTAGCTTCCAGGCTGTGACTGGCGATGTAATTGGTATGTCACCGCCACCTTTTCAAAATATTTAATTCAGGTGAGTTAAAACATACATACACGTCTATGTCTAAGTGGTGCTTCTGTTATGTAATATAACACTGTATTGTATTGATTACGGGTCATGACACTCACCTTATATTTTGTAATGTCCACTCAGGTTTTGGATGTCTTGGATCCCCACATAGATGCCTCTATCTGCTTCCCTACCCAGGCGTCGCAGTGGCATGCAGTCAGGGTAGCTTTCTATGAGCTTGCTGGCATGCCCAATGTGCTGGGTGCCATAGATTGCACACGCGTTGAGCTGAGACCACCTAGGGGCAGGCAATATATTTAAACCAATAGACATCTGGGCCAATCCACTAATGTCCAGGTGGTTTGTGATGCAAATCTAAAAATTATGAGTGTTGTTGCGTGATGCCCTGGCGGCTGCCATGACTCCTTCATTCTCATTCAGTCATCCCTCTTTGATAAGTTTGAGGCCGGACAAATGCCTGATGTCTGGCTGCTGGGTATGTTCCAAGTGTGTTGTGTGTATGTGTGGTAACTTCAACCTCCTCCTTTTTTTTAAATTTCCCATAAACCACATGTCCTAATGTTGCTTATATCTGTCTTTCAGGTGATGGTGGTAATGGCTGCTACTCTTGGCTCCTTACTCCATTGTCCCAACCTGATTCTCCTGCTGAACACAATTACAATAATGCACATGAGTCCACGCGGAATGTGATAGAAAGATGTTTTGGGGTGCTGAAATCTAGGTTTCAGTGTCTGGATAAGTCTGCAGGGCTTTTGTTGTATAGTCCCTCAAAGGTGACTAGGATTGTGTTCTGCTGCTGTTTTCTTCATAATATGTGTTTGCGCCAACATCTGCCACATGTTGGTGATGAAGAAAACAGTCAGCAAGTAGGTGAGTTAGAAACATCTGGCGACATTGTGAGTACAGATGTAGAGAGGCAGGTAAGGTGAGAAGTGATTCAGCGTTATTTTAACGGTAAGTATTATTGATTCATAAATAACCTTGCCTAACCCCTATTATCAAATGTTTTATAGGTCTGAATTATGTTTGTGTTGCGTTATTGTTTGTTATTTATCATGTTGTTTACAGTTAGGCAATAAAATGTATAACTTTCACTGTCATTTATTAGCAAAAGAAACATTACACATATTGCATATGATTCATTTATTACCTTAAACACAGGCATTTTGAGTGAATCAATTAGAAAATTAGTATTTTTAAAAAAACATATTGTAGTTGTTGCTGCAGCCTTTCTATGTTTTTTGTTTGCTGGGTGCAGAGGATTGGGATGGTTCATTGGTCCTGGTTCTGCTGGATCGTCTAACTGGGGAGGTAACTGGGGTCTGGCTTGGTGTGGTTGTTCCTGAGCTTGAGTTTAGTTGGTGGGATGCCAACCCATTTAGGATTTGGCTCAGGTTGTTGAGGATTGCTGTGAGTTGTGTAGTTGCGGCAGTGTTGTTGGCAATGATTCGGGAGAGGTTTTCGTTTATTGATTGGTTGTGTTGGATAATTTGTATGAGGGCTTGTTGCTGCCGCTCTTGGTCATCCATGATTCTTTGTAAATTTGAGTGCATTTGGCTGTTGTCTGCCCTCATCTGCTCCATAGAATTTGCAACTCTGCCAACTTGAACTATCAGTCTGCCTGAGTTCAGACTGAGTCTAGGCAGATGATGGGGCAGACTGGAAAGGTATTGGCTGTGAATGTTCAGACAGGCATAGTGTTTCGCCTGTTGTGTGAACCAACTGGACCAAAACTCTGGGTCCATTTGTGGCTGGGGTGGTGTTGGGCTCAATTGGGAGCTGTGTGATATTTGGTGTGGTTGGGTTATGTCCTGCGGCGTGGTTGGCTGGTTTGGATCTATCGCTTGCAGGTTTAGTGCTTGGTATCCTCGGTCATGAAAATGTCTTAAGGTGGCTTATGTTTAGAACTGGTGATGTTGGGCATGCAAAACAATTGGATTAGACTTAACATTTATGTAGCTGTTTCTAGGAAAAAAAAAATTGGTTGCTATGGGCAACATTACATCTGTAAAAAAAAACTAACTAACGTTACCCCCATGTGTTTGCTGTTGGTGATTATTACAAGGATGAGTGTTTTTTGTAACACATTTTTGTTGGCTGTGCACAAACAGTGGGGAAGATGTATTAACCTGGAGAAGGCATAAGGAAGTGATAAACCAGTGATATGTGCAAGGTGATAAAGGCACCAGCTAATAAGCTCCAATATGTAAATTAACAGTTATGATCTGTTTGGCTGCTGCCTTTATCACCTTGCACATATCACTGGTGTATCACTTCCTTATGCCTTCTCCAGGTTAATACTTCTACCCCACTGTTTTTTTATCGTTTTAACAATTAATTGTTATATTTACTCACCAGACAGCTGAGGAGATTGTAGTTCCTCGCTTTGTGGACTGGCCAAAATGGCTTGTGGTGGCTGGGACGACACTATAGAGATGCGCCGTTGTGGTGGTGAGGATGCTGCTGGAGATTCTGCCTCAAGCCGGCGTCTCTTGGTACCCATCTTATGGAGACTATCCGAGCCCTGTGATGGTCATCTTAGTGGAGGGGTGTTTGATGAAGAAGGTCCTATGTAATAAGATAAACATTAACATTCTGCTTTTCTATATGTTTTTAGAATATGTGAATACACTAAATTCTTACCTGCATCGCCAGCATCTGCATCTCTTGGCAGTGTGGGTTGTGGCCTGGCTATGCTGCGTCTCTTTCGTACTGTAGAAATATGAAGATTGTCCTTATGAACATTATATTATGTTTATATGTTTATGCAAAAACCTTCTTGTGATGTAAACATATGAGGAACCTGATGAGAAGTAAACAAAACTATGCTTATGCTTTTCTGCCTGACTTCATTGGGTGTGTATACTTAAATTATGAAACAATTACACCAACCAATCCATACCCAAAGGTGCAGAATTCACAATATTATACTACTACAAACCCAACCGTGGTAGCTTAACACAACCAGAATATTGCTCTGTATTTAACATTTGTTTGCTGCTAACAACCAAACACTACCACCAAATATATGCACCAAATTGTAAGCATCAAATTAAAATCTGCATTAAAAATCACATCAACCACACAAAGGACAACCAAGAACAACACACTATAGTCCATAAAAAAAAAAAACATTAAGCAAAACACATGACTCACACTTCATTTAAAGACACCAACAACAATATACTTTTTATTAAAAAAAACCCAGAAAAACGCCAAAGGTCACCTGCTAAGTTGACAATACAAAGGAGAAAAACATAACTATTTGTGATTAAAACTACATCACCAACACATTAGAAGAATTAACCAACTTAAAATCACAATTAGCTAGAAGACATTTCAGACAACTAAAGGCCCGTACACACTGGTCGATATATCGGCTGTTCTCTTGAACGGCTGATATATCGCGGGAGCGTCGGCCAGTGTGTACGGGCGATACGTCTGTGAACTCCGTCATTCACAGACGTATCGCATCGGCTGCGCAGCACAGCCAACGGACAATATATCTAACTATATATTGGCGCGTCACTGTGTGTGTACGGGGCGGTCGTCCAACCGCCCGTACACATGCTGCGGCGGTCGGCAGTGATTGACAGGTGAACTGGGCGGGCGCCCGCCCAGTTCCTGATGTCAGTCCCCCTTGAGGCCACAGCAGCAACATCCCCCTCCTCCTCACTCACCTCCTCCCTCTCACTCACCTCCTCCACCACACTCACCTCACTCACCTCCTCCCTCTCACTCACCTCCTCCACCACACTCACCTCTGACTGGGACATATTCAGGACAAACAACAAATAACACTGAGAAAAACACATTAAACACGCTCCTCCACTACAACTACACACCACACACCAAACAGACACAGTTATTACTCTATTATCCAAAGCAGATTTAGTAAGATCCAATAGAGCTTTTTGAATTCTAATGGTGGGGTCTGTTTTAAGTTTTTTTATATGTAATACCATCACTTAATTGGTTAAGGATCTCTTCAATATATTTGTCTTTGTCCATCAGGACAACCCCACCCCCCTTATCTGCTGGTTTTATTACCAGCTCTGAATCCTCTTTCAGGGATTTAATAGCTTTAAACTCTTTATTTGTGAGGTTAAGACGTTAGTTTATTGTTTTTTTATCAAAAATATTTTCAATGTCACTACATACTACTTTGTTAAAACAATCTGCATAACTGCCTCTGCATTGAGTTGGATAGAAAGTGGATGGTGCTCTAAATGTAGAAGCTGTTTCAGGGAAATTCTCCCCAGTACCATCATTTTCTTTATTCAGAAAAAAACGTTTTACCGTAACTTTTCTGATAAATTTCTGAACATCCAAAAACACATCAAATGGATTCAGCTGATGTGAAGGGGCAAATTTTAATACCTTCTTAAGTACTTTCTCCTCCTCTATATTAAGGGTCCCCTTACTCAAATTAAAGATTTTTATTTCCGCTACTTTTGTTTTTGTTTCAGTCCCAGCAAGTGTTTTTTTTCCATATTTTTTTGTTGTCTCAATAATCTACTTTTCACTCCCACCCTATTACCTCTTACTGTTTTTTATGAGGTTATAAAACCTGTGTCGTCTGGGTGTTCTTGGATCCCAGTTTAAACGTGGTGAGTGGGAAGTGGAAGGATTCCCATTATCCCCATCACTAATTTGATAAAGTGGTGAGAATCTATTTGAAACAGGGAGCCTACCAGGTGTTCTAGCGGAAGGGTCCTGCCATCTATCCTGCCTGGGATGGCTCTCATAAACTGAAGTATGGTTATATCTGTTATCAATATTTCTCCATCTTGTGGGACATCTATTAGGTACTTTAAAAGACTCTTCATACCTATAATTATGATTATCAACCCTATTAAAGTTCTTCATATGCTTTGAATTATTTTTCCTCCAAGTGGGAGTTTTGTTCGATACCTGGTCAAATTTTCTGACTGGTGTTTCCAAAGAATTTATTTTTGTCTCTACAGTCGTTATACCTGTTTCTCTCAGATATTTTTTATGTTTTTTATCCCTCATTTCTTTATTCTTTTTCTTCAAAATTTCCTTTTCGAGAGCTCTATAATTCTCAAGATCTTTATACGGGTTCACTAAAGTATGTTATACATTAATTTCATCATTTAGTTGTGAGACCAATGTTCTCCTCTCTCTGATGATTAAATCACTCAGATTAAAGGAGCAGACCTGAAGGATAGAATCCCATTCCTTTCTAAAGCTATCATTCTCAGTAGTAAAGGATTGTAGTTTATTAATTGTTAACCCTTTTGGTACAATTTAGACAGCATGGTATCTTTCTAATGTGACCAATTCCCACCATACCCTATTTTCCTTTAACATTAACACCTCTAATTTCTTAAAAATGGTGTCAAGATCTTCATCACATAAATATATTATTGATATCATTAGTTCTTAAAAAAGTAGATGAAATGGGGTCTTTTCTAGTTTCTCTAAAGGCAAACATGTCTGCAGCACAATGTAGCAAAAAACAGATTAAAAAAGACAATATTGAAATAGATGATGCTACTAACATGCGCAGTAAACAAAGGAATGAAGCTGGTAAACAAATATAAGATGTTCATCCAACATCTAACAGAGATACGATAGGTGATTAGACCTGCGCTAACCATAGAACCATGTAAACAGATAATTTCACCAATGTGGGAGCAAACAATCAAGGTGAATCATAAACCAATAATAATGGGAATATATATATTTTTTTATTATTGATCAGTTTATTACATGTAACTCTAGAAATCTAATTTATGTTTTGGAATGTAGCTGTGAACTGAGATATGTCGGGAAGGCAACGAGAGCACTTAAAGTGTGTCTTGCCGAACATATCTATAATATTAGAAAGGGACTCGAAACACAAACTGTGTCAGCCCATTTTAAAAAAGTCCATGATAAAAAGTAATGCTACATTGTTAGTTGTTACGGTATTGAACAAATATTACGAAAAATAGAACTAAAGATTTGGACCAAAGGATATCAAAAGCCGAAACGAGGTGGATTTATCAGTTAAAAACTTTAATGCCTAAAGGTCTAAACAGTGAATTTGAATTAAAGTTATTTTTAACCTAGGAATTTTTCATTTATTTATTCTATTTTTTGTATAGAAATGGGTGATGGCTATTTTTATTGTTATGTGCCATTTCACCTCTTTCTTAATATCTGCTTTTTTAGTGTTTTATTCCTTTTAAATGGACACCAGTTCGGGACTCTGTGGAATGCATATTTTATATCTAAGAAGCGCAATGCTGAGCTCTGACTTCCACATTTGACAAGTTCCGCATTGATAGTGAAAGCGGAACAGGAATTATCATTGGTGGAACGCATGCGTGGAACGCAAGTGACGACTTCCGTACCACGTGATCGGAGCTCACCAGTGTACCTGATGATAGCTCAATTAAGGGCTTTTATAAGAACGGCAAAAGGATACTGGAGCACACATCTGATGAAGGATCCACAGTGATCCAAAAACACATTCATATGTTACCTTTGAACATTCCTTCAGAACAGCTGCTGAACACTGGTGATAGACACGGAGGGGCTTTGGTAGATTCCGGACCTACCTATACCCACCACTACTTTGCTGACATCTCTGGATTCTGTGAGATCCTGAGTGTTGCTGTTTTGCCTTTTGGATGTTTACATGCTTTTTTAATTATATGTTTGTGAGTGTATTTTATAAAATGTATATGCCTTTTGTGATGACTGGCTGCACTATTACGCTCTTCCTTGTACTTATCTCTCCATTGCTGAATAAGCTTCCAGGAGGGGAGCACTTATGTTGTTACAGGTGCATTAAGGAAACACCCACTTACACCATTTATGAGGAAAAAGTTTACGCTGAAGTTGGATGACCTCGTATATTTATAAAGCTCAGTATTTTCATTCCCATTATTGTTGGTTTATGATTCACCTTGGTTGTTATCTCCTACATTGCTGAAATTATCTGTTCACATGGTTCTATGGTTAGCGCAGGTCTAAACATCTATCCTTTTGCACGTATCTCTGTTAGATGTTGGATGAACATCTTATATTTGTTTACCAGCTGCATTCCATTGTTTACTGCACATGTTAGTAGCATCATCTTTTTCACTTAAATACCCAGACAGGTAACACATCAGTCATTCTATTCAGACTTGTGACCTGTGTACATGTTTCATCTGCAGCCTGTAAGCACCTGGATCTAATTTGTTCACCTCTTTCACTGTTGTATTATTTAAGTGAACATGTATGTGATACACACCTTTATTAGTATATCTATAAGGTCTATTTATTTTTATGCAGATTTTCATGAAAACTGCTCCAAATGCCCTTTAATAAATTCAGGTGATACTAAAATAATGTGAAAAATTGTGTTTTTACATCCTTTTCACATTATTTTAGTATCACCTGAATTTATTAAATGGCATTTGGAGCAGTTTTCATTAAAATCTACTCCAAACCCTTTAATCACTTTTTTTTAGTAAGCCACATTGCATTCCCCATACTGGGAAATGTGATGTGGCCAAATTTACTAAAAAAATAATAATGTGAAAAATAACACAGTGTGCCCTGGGATAATATCACCAGCTCAGGCTGGTGAGATCACAGGGCAGCACTGCGACAATGAGGCAATTGCCCAGCTTACTCAGCCCTTGGCAGAGAGAGCTGAGTGGGGCCTCGGCAGAGTGATCAGTTATGTGTGTCTGATGAACACACAAGCGTAAAAAGTAAAAAATAAAGTAAAAAAAACCCAAAAACCATACTCACCTGTCCAGGGAGCTGTTGTCCGCTGCTCCAGTGAGCGCTGCCGGGCCCCCCATATGCTTCAATGTGACCCCGGTGCAGTAAAGTGATGCGGCAAAGTGGCAGCGCACTTTACAGCACAAGGGGTCACATCAGCACATTGGATCCGGCACCGGGCAGCCCAGCAGAAGCAGCGCGGACCAGCTTCCTGGACTGGTAAGTATATTGATCTTTTGGTGGGGGTCTGCGGTGCGCAGGGGTATTCACAACAAGGGGGGGTCAACTGGGCAGTGGCGGTAGCAGTGATGTTGGCGTGGGTGGCACATGTGCCGCAGGACACTGGGGTATTTTTTCAGAAAAATACCCCAATGATGCTGCGGAGTGTCATCGCAGGGACAGAGCTTGACCACAGACTCTGTCCCTGCACACAATAATTGATACATCCCTGCAATGTAATCAATTACCTCAGTGTGAGTTTGGGCAGTTTTATCACCTGCCTTCTGGATGTGGATGGTGATAAATAGGCCCCTTTATTCTATTATATTAGAGTAAAAAAGGAAAACACTTTACTAAGCTTTAAATATTTAATACTGACATGTTGTTTGATTGTTTGTATATTGCCAATGGAAAATCTGATGCACTTATCTCCATAATGAATATACATATATATCATTTATAAAACCTCTAGGATTAAATATGGGACTTTTTTATTTTAGGGTTCTGTATTACTGTAATCCTATCAATAGTGTATCAGTGTGAATTTAATACAGTATACCAGTGAACTATTTCTGTCACCAGATTGGAAGTTTCATATCTGTATTGGTATGTAACTATAATTTATGGTAAATCCCACGGGTTAAAACACCTAATATACTGACCCGTTATTTAATATTATAATTTCTTTATCTTTAGGTCAATTCATTGGGGATGCTATCTTCTATTTTCATCTTAACAAAAAAAATTAATACGAAGCAAATGTGCCACAATTTTTTATGCTATGCCTATTCACCTTTTCTTTGATATTTGACATGTTGTCACATTGATTGATTTATAATTAGGACCTATCCATTATAGATGAATGGTCTTTAAAGATTTATTCAAGTAGTCAGCCTGATAATATAATAAACCTTATATTCAATCGGTATGTGATCATTTAAAAACTATTCAAAAATATAAACTTTGAGTATTAATGGAAGTAATATGATGTTCCTTAATTTCCTTCACTTCCCCCCTTTTTAAAATTAAGGTGTATACTCCTGATGAAGTCCTTTGTAAATGAAATGCGTAGGGTTCACCAATCTATACCTGACATGTTCTGATATATGTGAATTCCACCCAGAGCTCACACATTTAGCTAAAGGTGATGGTGGCATCTATTCCAACTGTTTGTATACAGACATGTGTTTGGATTTATTGCTTTTATGATGTGTATGTCATTTAACATTTTAATAAGTAAAATAAAATATTGTACTATATATGTCTGATTTTTTTGTTTTGGGTGATTTTTGGTGAGAGGATTTATGTTTTTAGGGAACTTCAGGTTTGACCATCTGAACTCGAATTAACCTCAACACTCTGAACATTGGTTGATCCACTGAAGGAACAGCTTTTGAGCTGAATTTACTGTTACATACATATTATTGCACCAAGATATTGTTGTGTGTGTGTGTGTGTGTGTGTGTGTGTGTGTGTGTGTGTGTGTATATATATATATATATACAGTATATATATATGAAATTGAAGGTGTGAGCGCAATCCGGGTTTAAATGAAGAATGTCTGTGGAACTACAAGTCCAAGTCCAGATTTTTAGATCCAAATTGAAACATGTAAAATCTCCAGACAATCTGGCTGCACACTGCGATTTAGATCAGCTGTCCTCCACCCCGTTCTCCCGTCTCCCAACGGAGAAAGGTTTTGTCTAGAGAAGATAGAATAATGGGGGGTGCCAATAGTGTATTAAAAGATGTACAGAGGGAAAAGGTAGCAGGTGCACTGTCTCACACTAGCTCAACCTGTAGTAACCAGAGGCACTTAGCATATTCCTGGCCAGGGCTATGAGCTTACCCACCGCATCAAGGTAGCCTCTCATTGGGTAAGTCCCTAACACTAACTTTAGGGGTTCAGGTCCGGGGGGCAGGACACCCCAGAGCCACCCAGCCAGACAACCCCAGGGCATTGCAGGAGTGATAAAAATATAGAGTTAAAGAGTTAGGAGCAGCTGTTGCTGCATGTGTGAATAACGTGAGGAGTAAAGGAAAATTATGTGAAGGTGTTACATATATATAAAACAAACTAAGTGCCATGGAGTGATGAAATAGTGTTAAATTGTGATGCCCCAGGGTCACCCAGCCATGGCAGGCACAGGGAGCCCCGCACCCCAGAGAATTCCCCCCATTATGGACTGCCATATTGAACAAAATGTAGGAGTCTTACCTCAGTGTGCTCATTCCAAATGTAAAGGCTAGAGTGTTGGACTATTTAAAATCAGAGGGGTGGGTGGGGCAGGGTGCTAAATTACGGTGAAGGTGCCTCCTACCTTCAAAAATGTATGAATACATCAGTTACAGAGGGAAAGGGGCCCTAATTTGCACACCTTAATTAGGTAGTGAGGTGCTACTCTGCTTGAGACTTAGTAAAGTGTACAGAGGGAAAAGGTAGCAGGTGCACTGTCTCACACTAGCTCAACCTGTAGTAACCAGAGGCACTTAGCATATTCCTGGCCAGGGCTATGAGCTTACCCACCGCATCAAGGTAGCCTCTCATTGGGTAAGTCCCTAACACTAACTATAGGGGTTCAAGTCCGGGGGGCAGGACACCCTAGAGCCTGCCAACCAGACAACCCAAGGGCATCGCAGGAGTGATAAAAATATAGGGTTAGAGAGGTAGGAGCAGCTGTTGCTGCATGTGTGAATAACGTGAGGAGTAAAGGAAAATTATGTGAAGGTGTTACATATATATAAAACAAACTATAAGGGCCATGGAGTGATGAAATAGTGTTAAATTGCGATGCCCCAGGGTCACCCAGCCATGGCAGGCACAGGGAGCCCCGCACCCCAGAGAATTCCCCCCATTATGGACTGCCATATTAAACAAAATGTAGGAGTCTTACCCCAGTGTGCTCATTCCAAATGTAAAGGCTAGAGTGTTGGACTATTTAAAATCAGAGGGGTGGGTGGGGCAGGGTGCTAAATTACGGTGAAGGTATCTCCTATCTTCAAAAATGTATGAATACATCAGTTGCAGAGGGAAAGGGGCCCTAATTTGCACACCTTAATTAGGCAGTGAGGTGCTACTCTGCTTGAGACTTATACCCCTTTTACACTCGCATTAAAATCCCGGGATATTGCACGTGAACGCGCATCATCCCGGGATTTTTCTCAGTGTAAATGGGTACAGGGACAATTTCCCGGGACGAGCATCCCGGGATTTCATCCCAGGTCTAAAGCAGGGTTGAACCCGGGACCGTCCCGGGAAGCTGGGTAGTGTGAAACAGCCCATCCCAGGATTCTCTACCCGGGACTGTTAAAAGGCCTCCGATTGGAGCTTTCATGGGCTCAGAAAAGATGATGTCATCTTTCAGAGCCCATTCGCCTTGCCGGAGACCTCATCTTTATAATGATGACGGCTCTTCGACTCTCGTCCTCCTTCCCCAAGTTTGCTTAACAGACTGAGCTGCCCGGGAATGAAGCACTGATGCTTAAAATCATCGATGGGAGATGATCACATATATATTTTTATTTTTAATATATATATTTTTTTTTACCATCGATGGTTAGTGATTACATGGCTATCGATGGTAGCCATCTATTAGGGTGCTCCAATGTGTCCATCTCTCCTTTTCATGCCCCACTGCCTTTGGCTCCACCCCCAGCACCTGAATTATAGGGATATCCCGGAATCAGTGTAAATGGGGCTGTCCCGGGTCCATCCCAGGTCTTAGTGCAGTGTGAAAGGGGTCACTCCCGGGAATGCATCCTGGGACGCATCCCGGGAAGCATCCCGGGAGTGACCCGGGAGTGTGAGTGTAAAAGGGGTATTAGTAAAGTGTACAGAGGGAAAAGGTAGCAGGTGCACTGTCTCACACTAGCTCAACCTGTAGTAACCAGAGGCACTTAGCATATCCCTGGCCAGGGCTATGAGCTTACCCACCGCATCAAGGTAGCCTCTCATTGGGTAAGTCCCTAACACTAACTATAGGGGTTCAGGTCCGGGGGGCAGGACACCCTAGAGCCACCCAACCAGACAACCCCAGGGCATCGCAGGAGTGATAAAAATATAGGGTTAAAGAGGTAGGAGCAGCTGTTGCTGCATGTGTGAATAACGTGAGGAGTAAAGGAAAATTATGTGAAAGTGTTACATATATATAAAACAAACTATAAGGGCCATGGAGTGATGAAATAGTGTTAAATTGCGATGCCCCAGGGTCACCCAGCCATGGCAGGCACAGGGAGCCCCGCACCCCAGAGAATTCCCCCCATTATGGACTGCCATATTAAACAAAATGTAGGAGTCTTACCTCAGTGTGCTCATTCCAAATGTAAAGGCTAGAGTGTTGGACTATTTAAAATCAGAGGGGTGGGTGGAGCCGGGTGCTAAATTACGGTGAAGGTGTCTCCTACCTTCAAAAATGTATGAATACATCAGTAACAGAGGGAAAAGGGCCCTAATTTGCACACCTTAATTAGGTAGTGAGGTGCTTCTCTGCTTGAGACTTAGTAAACATCTTAGTGATATTTGGTGGACCCCTTTCTTTGAAAGTAAAGCATTCATAACCTAGAACCAGAAATAACGACACTGAGACTTGAATTTTGGCAGAAAATTGCTAGCTATTTATTTGTCCCTATCCATTAGGAAACCTGTAATAAAGAAATTAATTTAATATGCCGCTCCAGCTGGCATATGGTGGCGGCCCAAAAGAACGGCTCAATTAATCTGAATTAACCTTAAATAACTAACCCTATAAATTTACTAAAACTTACTATAAACCGGTAATAGGTGACAACTCAACCCCCACAGTGACTACCCACCGCTCCTGGGTGCCCTGCCGCTGCCTTCCCGGACGGGTGGTCAAGCGGCCATAAGTCGATGGAGGTGAGTGCACCTAAACCACAACAAACTGTAAAAACACTACAGTTTTCCCTACAATACAAAACTGCCGTTCTTTTCCGCCAATAAATAGCCAACGAAAACAGCCAACAACTTAAAGCCAAAGCACCACGTGCCACAAATTCTTAATACCAGGGCGGGAGGGTGGGAAAGCAAATCACCAAGAGACTTAAGATGGCCTCGCCTTCCCTATATATAGCAAACCCTCCCCCTAAAGAAGGCTGTACTTTCCTCACAGCTGGGTCCACCCCTCCCCAGATGTTTAACTCTTTCCTCTCCTATACAGTCAATACTCTCTCCTAAACATCTTAGTGATATTTGGTGGACCCCTTTCTTTGAAAGTAAAGCATTCATAACCTAGAACCAGAAATAACGACACTGAGACTTGAATTTTGGCAGAAAATTGCTAGCTATTTATTTGTCCCTATCCATTAGGAAACCTGTAATAAAGAAATTAATTTAATATGCCGCTCCAGCTGGCATATGGTGGCGGCCCAAAAGAACGGCTCAATTAATCTGAATTAACCTTAAATAACTAACCCTATAAATTTACTAAAACTTACAATAAACCGGTAATAGGTGACAACTCAACCCCCACAGTGACTACCCACCGCTCCTGGGTGCCCTGCCGCTGCCTTCCCGGACGGGTGGTCAAGCGGCCATAAGTCGATGGAGGTGAGTGCACCTAAACCACAACAAACTGTAAAAACACTACAGTTTTCCCTACAATACAAAACTGACGTTCTTTTCCGCCAACAGCGAAAGACTCATCCCCAAAGCCTTTCGCACCGCCACCATAAAACCTACCCTAACTCCGGCAAAACGAAAACCTAGATCCTCCAGAAAAAACATCATCCCCTCATTGGATAGATGTACTCCATCAGGCCGGAAAAGGTGGCTGTCTCTGAACCGTATCCTCGGGTGGCGAACCACCCTCCCACCGTGGGACAGCACCCACTTTGCCACCGCTCCGTTCACCTTTTTCCGGGCCTCATCAATCTGGCGACCATCCGCCACACCCCTCCAACACAATCTTGGCACCATCATGGAAAAAACCAACACACAATTGGTCCATGCCGCGGTCACACTTCCCAGATCCTGTATCATGGCCCACCGCAGATCCAAGGATGTCCTCTTCCCCAGGTCGTTGCCACCTAGATGGACAACCAAAACCCTAGGGACTCCATGCTTGCTGGCCTGACTCACTAACCTACTCCTCAGCTCACCCCACATCATTCCTCGCCAGCCAAGCCATCTGACACCCTGTGTTCCTAGCAATGCCTGAGACCCTTCCGAGGCCACAAACCTGGCCGCCCAGTAAATGTAAGAGTGGCCAACCACCCAAATGGGCAAATAGTCTCCGAACCATCCTGAAGGGAAAAAGAGGGGTAGAATTGATTACTAAGAGGCTTATTAATTGTTTATACTGAAGGATCTGCCAAAAAAGAAAACTTTAGATCTCGCCAATGCAGCAGTCACGGCCTAGCCGACTGCACCATGTTCCGTTGCCAATTTAAAGCGCAATTAAAGACACAAAGGGGAAAGATCAAATAAAACAAACTAAATAAAAAAGGGGGGGGAGGGGAGGGGGGGGTATAAAATGGGAAACACATGTAATAACTCAGCTGGAGGTGAAACGTAAAGACCTGCTGAGGGACTCTGATTAGACCAAATTAGCCGAATTATAGATTAGAATTCAGTCCGTCAAGTCAGGCAAAAAATCGCAAATAACTCCACACCCCCGCTGCCGACTCATGCCAGCAACGGCGAGTAGCTAATCCCTGAGTAGGATAAAAAAGGGGGAACACCAACAGACGCACAACACCATAAAATCACAGAACTGGAACAACATTGCCATTTAAACAAAGCACCAAGCGCAAACCGACCTCTCATGTGACGGGGCGAATATATCGTCTGTAACTTGACGACTTCCATCGCCCCACCGCCTGGATTTCAGTTCTGGAGCAACCCGCCGCAGCAGCCGACGTCGCTGCGCCTATGCGAAAGGAATGGGTACCGAAAGCAGTGGGTGGGAGGCCCAAGCCCGCCAAACTACGACTCAGCATCCAACGAAACTGGTATTTCGTGACTGGCAGCCCATCATAATGCAACAGCCAAGACCCCTCCTTAACGGGTCGCACCACCACATATTGCCTTGCCAGACCAACTGGGCAAACGCTCTCCTCTAGCGCTGGAACCATTGTAACCCAGCGCCCTCTCCCCACTTGATCTGTCTTGGAGCGTCGCAACCTGCACAGCAAGGACCTCTCACCCACCACCACGTCCCCGACCAGCATGCGCGAATCTGCTCTCTTGGAAGGCGCTACCAACTCAGAAACTCGAAAGGCCCCGTGGTAAGCCATTGAGAACGCCAAACTGAACAAAAGCGTCTCAAACCTGGACGACGCGACTCGCCCTACCGCCTCGATGACGGCCGGCAACAAAGCCGCATCGATGGGCCGCCTCCTATCCGGTGGCGACGGCGCAACTCGCGCCCACCCTTTCATTGCCTTCCGCAGAACCTCGCTTTTCGTTACGTCAGGGACGCCTCGCAGCTTGCAGAAAAATGAGATGCCTGCCAAATACCGCGATACCACTGCTCGTGACCTACCGGAGACGTAAAGCTGCCACATAAAAGAAAGCATCAGCCGATGCCTGCTCTTACCTTGATGCTGACGCCCTTGGACAAACTCCTCCCATTCACTCCAAGCTTGTCCGTAAGCCTTGAGCGTGGCCGGCGCGATTGACCGCAACGCTAGACCCTCCAGTCCGGCCCGATCACCTGCCAAACATAACCAGGACAGTGAAAACCTTGCTCTTCGGCCTCAGGTGCCAAATCCCAAAATCTCTCCCACTGTCCACGCGACAACGCGTCTGCGATTCCGTTTTCCAAACCGGGCACGTGTTGCGCCCGGAACCATAGGTTCCTACGCAAGCACGTCAAAAGCAATTGTCCGAGCACCCGCAGCACCACTAGCGATTTCGCCTTCTGGTTATTAATCGCATGCACCACGCCCAGATTATCGCACCTGAACACTATGCTGCGGTTAGCCAACCGATCGCCCCAAACTTCCAACGCTACCATAATGGGAAAAAGCTCCAGCAGCACCAGATCTCTTGTAAGACCCTTGCTATGCCAGTTTCCCGGCCAAGATGCCGCACACCACGATCCCTCCAAAAAACAACCGAATCCAGAGGCACCTGCAGCATCGGTAAAAAGCTGCAAACTCTCGCTGTCAACGGCTGGCGCTTGCCATATGCTCACCCCGTTGAAATCCTCCAGGAACGAAGCCCAGACGGCCGAATCCCTTTTTAATTCAGAGGACAATCGAACGAAATGATGCGGCCTGGCACACCCCGCCGTTGCCCTTTCGAGCTTTCGGCAGAAAACCCTGCCCATCGGTATTACCCGACAAGCAAAGTTCAGCATGACCAGCAAGGACTGCGCCTGCCGCAGCGTGACTTTACGCGAGCCGTTGAAACGGCAAATAGTTTTGCGGAGCTTTGACACTTTGTCCTGGGGCAGGCGACACTCTCCCGCCATGGTGTCAATTTCAATCCCCAAAAATGATAGGCAGGAGGCCGGACCCTCCGTTTTATCCCTGGCTACCGGGACACCGAAGTGGTAAAAAAGAGCCCGCGTGCTAAACAGCAAGTCGCCGCACCTTGTGTCATTAGCCGGTCCCGCACACAGGAAATCATCGAGGTAATGTGCAACCCCGTGACCGCCTGACGTCGACTCCACGCACCAATGAAGAAAAGTGCTAAAGCGCTCAAAAAACGAGCATGAAACGGAACATCCCATCGGCAGACATTTGTCGATGAAATACTCCGCCCCAATCCGGAAACCCATAAAACGGAATGAGTCCGGATGCAATGGCAGTAATCTAAAAGCTGACTCAACATCAATCTTAGCCATGAGGGCCCCGCTCCCGTAGCCGCGGACCATCTCCAGCGCCTCGTCAAATGACTGATACACCACCGAGCAATAGGCCGGTGGTATTGCGTCGTTGACCGATGCCCCCGGCGGGTAAGAAAGATGCTGAATGAGCCGAAAAGATCCTGGAGTCTTCTTTGGTACCACCCCGACCGGGGAGATGACCAAGTCATCCACCGGGGGTGACTTAAACGGCCCCTCCATCCTACCCAACCTGACCTCCTTATCCACTTTCTCCCGTAACACCGTCGGCAAGGCTCGGGCAGACTGAAGGTTCCTGTGCGCGCGGACGGACACTTCGCTTGCAACAGGCAAGCGAAAACCGAACTGAAAACCGTCTAACAAAAATTTTGCATCCCTTTTATTGGGATACAGACCCAACCATTTACCCATCGTTTCCAACTTAACTGGCGTTGGTGCTCTGCTGAGCGGTCCCGCTCGCGGCCTGCTTCGAGTAAGCCTGCTTTCCCCGGTTTCCCTGTCGCCCCCCTTTGAAACAAGAGGAGGCTGGGTGTGCTCCTCCACACTGCTGGCAGGAGTGACGAAACCGACACTGCTTGCCATAGGAACATGTTCCGCTGTTAAAAGCGAAGCATTTCCCCCGAGGGGCAGACCGCCAGCCCACGCGGACGGCCAATCCGCCTGTCCTGGCAAATCCTCCGTCCGCGCCCGCCCCCTGGGCTGATGACCCCGCGCGACGCCCACCTGTTCCCTGTTTCTGGGGCTCCTCCCCCTGCTGGGATGCCCGGGTCACTTTGAGCCAGACCTCCACATCTTTGAACCCAAAATCCATGACCCGCAGCCCGTCCTGTTTCTCCCGAAACTCTTGGTCATACTGCCGCCATTCCGAGCCCGAGGACGTGCGCTGCATGTCGTGGACGAGATGCAGGTACCGGATAATATTCATGTGCTCTTCAAGCCTATCCTCCAAATAGCATGCCGCAAACACCCAGAAACCGGCCAGCCAATTATCAAAAGACCGGAAAACCTCTGTCCCCATGCCCGTCTTAGCGGCCGCCGCTTTGTAGTCCTTCTTCATGGCCTTAGTCAAGACGAATAAGTCCACGAAGTCACCCCTACGTATCTTCTTGCGGCAGCTGTCTCGCAGCCCCCGCATAACCGCGGTGTACTCGCAGCGCACTACCCCCGGCATATTGCGCCGCTTCTTCGCCCTACGCTCTTCCTCACTAAGTCGCGTGCGCCGCTTACGCTTCTTCTGCTGTTTCGCTGCCCGCTTGGCCAATTTCTCGGCCTCCCTCCTTGCTCTAGCAGTACTGTCCGCGTTGGACGCTTGCGACGCCAAAGAAGAGGAAGAGGAGGAAGACGAAGAGCTATGCGAACTCGAGCTCGTGGGGGAACTTGATATATCCTGTACCAACTCACCGGATGCCATCGACCTCTCCGACCCGCAATCTTCATCCTCCTCAGCCCAATCCTCGTCCTCCACGAAATCTGCCAAGTCCCCTTCTTCTCGGCCCTCTGTGGAAGACAAAACAGAAGAGGGCCCGGCCCATGCTTGCGGCGCACGCCGGGCCCCCCGTGCGGAAAACGCAGTGAGTGCGCGCCCCTGCTGCTCCCGGTCCGTCCCCAGCTCCAGCTCCGCAGCGGCGGCCCCCAGCTCCCGGCAGGCTCGTGCCACCCGCCGGGCCGCCGAGGCCCTCCGCTTGCCAGACGCCCTGCCTCCCGCAGACTGGCTGAGATCAGCCATCGACCTAGGGGGGGCCGCTGCAGCTAACAGCCCCAGAGCCTCTACCACCGTGGCAAGCGCCGACGCTATGGCCCCAGGAGGATCCCGCCTACTGCGACCGTTGTCGACAGCGCCCGAAGGACGACCGGTCCTTGGGTGGGAGCGAGCCCGCGCCCGGCGACCGGCCGATGTGACCCGGGGACCCGGCCCCCGCTGTTCCGACGTGAAGGCTGGGGCCCTCCGGCCGGACCATCCGTCCCCCTCTTCTGATCCTTCGTCCTCTTGCCCCGACGAAGCAGAAACATCCCCCGGTCCCGGGGAGGACCCGCTGTCGTGCGCAGCGGCCCGAGCCGCGGCCCTGCGGCCGCTGACCCATTCCCTATCTCTCCGCCGCCCGCGGGACCCGCTGCGACCCGCCTCTGTGGGGCTGGTCGCCACAGGAAACCGCGGTGCACCCGCGCGTGTTTCCCCGCGCATCACATGACCCGCGGAGTGCCCACGCGCATATCGCTCCCGGCTACCCCTTTCAGCTCCTGCCGCGCCTCCCTCTCTTTGAGCCATATTTCTGCGCCCAGCGCTGCCTACCAGAGGCACACGCTGCACCCCCCTTTTGGGCCCCCTCCCCCTGCCGGATTCCGGCATCCGGGGAGCCGAGCTGAGTGCCTGATGCTGTGGTGGCGCCGCTGCGCGCGCACGTGCGCGGCCGGCGCCGTCCGGTGCGAGCGTGGGCGCGCGCGCACCCCGTGCGCGCGCCCCACCTCCTCCCGCCATCGGGCTCCCGGACTGCGACTCCTCCTCGGCCGCCGCGCGAGGCTCCTGCACAGGCCCCGCGCGGCGACCGCCAGCACCCCTACTCGACGTCCCCCCCTGCCCGGCACTAACACTCGGCCGCGGCAAGGGAGGAGGGCTAGGCCCTGCATGCACCGGGCGCCCCCCGCGGGCGCCCGACATGATCTCGGGCCCGGCGGCTCCCGGCGGGGACGGCCGCCGCCCGCTACTTCCCGAGCGGCCTGACTGGACCCCAGGTCCCCCATGCCGCCCTCGCCCGGCCGGTGTAACCGCCTCGCTGCCGGCGGCGAGCCCGACCGGGCTCCGCTTGCACTGCCCGCGGCCGTGTCTGCGGAGGCCCCGAGGGACGGAGCCCCGTCCCCCCTGCTGCCCTCTGCAATCTCAGGGCCCGCTCGACCGTCTGACCCACGGTACCGAGCCGGGGCCCTAAGCACACGACGGGGGCGAGCAGCCATAACAGGAGTAACAAGAAGTAGGAGAGGGGAAGCACAACACTGGGGTAGGGTTTTCTAATATACTGCCTTGCAGCTAATAAAAGAACAAAATCGTCTGCAATGCAGTACTCACCAAAGCAAATCACCAAGAGACTTAAGATGGCCTCGCCTTCCCTATATATAGCAAACCCTCCCCCTAAAGAAGGCTGTACTTTCCTCACAGCTGGGTCCACCCCTCCCCAGATGTTTAACTCTTTCCTCTCCTATACAGTCAATACTCTCTCCTAAAGTGTACAGAGGGAAAAGGTAGCAGGTGCACTGTCTCACACTAGCTCAACCTGTAGTAACCAGAGGCACTTAGCATATTCCTGGCCAGGGCTATGAGCTTACCCACCGCATCAAGGTAGCCTCTGTATTAAAAGATGACAATTTATTGACACATCATGAAACACAGGTTTCAAAATGTGAGCGTACCAAAGATGGCAGTATAATCACCGCTAATAAATTTGTTTTAAAATCAAAGATACAAGATGGACTCACCACTGCATGTTGCCTTGTTCAGCATCCATCCATAAGCCACGCCCCTACCGGTTTCGTCACCATGACTTTATCAGAGGGCTTGGCTTAACATTTCCCTTAGAGCTTTTAAATCCTGATAGCCTGTTAGCATTCTCCAAACAGTGTTATACATTTACAGGTTCAAGTAATCATTCATTAGTGAGTGAGATTTATCACCAACACACATTTGCACAGAAAAAAACTGTCTAATACAAATGAATATCATGCAGTTATCCTAAAATTACATTGATAAAACATTTGTATTAAATGAACAGTTACAAGCAGCAAAGTATACCCTTCATTAAACCAACAATGGAGTGAGTTCATAACCTTCATTTTATCCATCTGGAAATAAAGTAATCAAAGTAATGATCTATAATGTTACTCGTCTGTTAAGTCTATTTATTCTATCCCCACCACATTTATCCACAGGTATATGTTCCAAATCTAATAATTTTAATGAAGATGGATCACTATTATGGCACTGTTCAAAGTGTTGGGGGACACTATGATTATCTATATTATTTTTTATATTTCTTAGATGTTCTAATAGCCACCGTTTTAAGACTCTTTTAGTTTTTCCTATATAACTCTTTCTGCAACCACATTCCAGTGAGTATATACAGTGCCATTATACTGATCCATCTTCATTAAAATTCTTAGGATTGTATCATATACCTGTGGATAAATGTGGTGGGGATAGAATAAATAGACTTAACAGACGAGAAACCTTTGAATACTTTATTTCCAGATGGAAATGAAGGTTATGAATTCACTCCTTTTTGGTTTAACAAATGGTGTACTTTGCTGCTTGTAACTGTTCATTTATTAGAAATGTTTTATCAGTGTAATTTTAAGATAAAAAAGACTGCATGATATTCATTAGTATTAGACAATATTTTTCTGTTCAAATGTATGTGTTGTTGGTAAATCTCACTCACTAATGAATGTTTACTTGAACCTGTTAATGTATAACACTGATTGGAGAATGCAAACAGGCTTTCAGGGAAATGTTAAGCCAAGCCTTCTGATAAAGTTCTGATGACGGAACTGGTAGAGGCGTGGCTTATGGATGGATGCTGAACAAGGCAACATGCAGTGGTTAATCCATCTTGTATCTTTGATGTGTTTCATGATGTGTCAATAAATTGTCATCTTTTAATGCACTATTGGTGCCGCCCATTATTCTATCTTTTCTAGACATATATATATATATGATAGACTTGAAAAAAGAGAGTGGTAAAATCCTTAATGGCGCTTCTAACGAACCGATTGCTGCCTTCTAAATCCAACAGTGGACTTATCCCGGATAGTCCAAAAAATAAAACAATAGGAATGGTGGTGGTGTGGACTAAATGGCGCTATCGCTCAAGCAGTGATGGTGAATGTGACAGTGCTAGGGAAAATACTTAGCTGGGTTGTCTCCAGACGAAAGATCAGGTACAATTTAGGTCCAGTTGCTGATGGAGAGCTCAGCCATATTAGGAAAAAAACAGAAAAACAATGTTTGGCGGTATCGTTTGAAATAGGCAAAATGTAGACCTGTTTTATCTAGGATTGTTTCGTCAGTGAGGACTGGGGATTTTCACTAGGTGATAGGAATAGTCAGAAAATAAATAGTCTTTCAAATCCACAGTATCCTCATATGAACACACCTGACTTACTCAAAGACAGGTGGTGACAGGTCCATAAAGGTATCTTTTAGAGATATGATGTGCTCTTTATCAATAGATGGTTTAAGTGAGTGTACCTAACACTCACGTGAAGGACAGTAGATATCCTCATATAGCAGTTTCTTTCTATGATGTCATTCCGCAGGGATTGCCATGGTAGTTGAATGTTCAATGATGGAGTGCTCGACCATATATGGAATGTGAAACATAGACACACAATGTGTAGTATGTTCAAGAAACATAAGATATCCTAGAAGCTATATATAGGCGTACCTAGGTATCTTTCTAGGTTGGAAATGCAAACATAAAAAGTCTTGTAAACACACCTGACTTACATAGAGACAAGTGTCTGGATGCCCATAACGGTATCTTTCATAAAATATGCGGTCCTCTATCAATCAATAGTAAGTAACCAAATTTATAATCGTAGGAGAGGCGTACCTCACACTCACATGCCGAATGGTCGATATCCTCATATAGCGGTATCTTTGAAAAACCTCGCTCCAAAGGTGATAAGAATGTAAAAAAATTTATTCCAGGTATACAGCATAAAATAACATAAAAAACAGGCTAAACTCAGCGCACGAGTCCGGCTCTGATGGGAGTAAGAACTGTCTTGGAACCATAAGGGGCCAACTTTGGGGTTCCAAAAAAATAATAATTGTATAATTATGACAAGGTCCTACCTTCCTTCAGAGTCCAGAAAAAAAGGGACAAGTCCGCAGCAGAGAAGCCTCCTCAGATCCAACGCGTTTCGAGTCAGGAGACTCTTTTTCAAGGCATGAGTGACCAAGCAAACAGGTTCCCCTATTTATGGCAGAACATAATTACATCATTTCTTGTCACATGACAGGAACAGGATTTTGGAAAGTTAGAAAAAAATAGAAAAATAAATAGAATTTCTCCTTGCTATTTAAAATATATGTCAGTATACCAATTACTGCATTATGAACATAAAATAGTACTCTTATGAGCTGAAGATTCTCACATAGGATTATGTGACGGGTAGTCTTTTCATAATCTAAAGAACCTCCGTGACCGGAAGTAGTTAGACTACTGGGAAATGTGGTCAGAGTGGGTCTGGGACTCAGGGTCGACAGCACAAAGGTCAACACACTTTAGGTCGACGTCAATTGGTCGACACACTTTAGGTCGACAGGGTCAAAAGGTCGACAGGGTCAACAGGTCGACAGGAACAAGGTCGACACTGAAAAAGGTCGACATGCGTTTTTTATGTTTTTTTGGTGTCGTTTTCTTCGTAGAGTGACCGGGAACCCGAATTAGTGCACCGCGTCCCCTCGCATGGCTCGCTTCGCTTGCCATGCTTCGGGCATGGTGCCTTCGCTCCGCTACCGCTTCGCTCGGCACACTTTACCGTTCCAATCGTAGTCCACGTGGATCGTTAAGTATGAAAAGGTTCAAAAAAAGAAAAAAATCGTGAAAAACTCATGTCGACCTTGTTCCTGTCGATCTTTTGACCCTGTTGACCTTTTGACCCTGTCGACCTAATGCGTGTCGACCAACTGGCATCGACCTAAAGTGTGTCGACCTTTGTGCTGTCGACCTGGAGTCCGGATACCGGTCAGAGTCTATACAGGAAGTAGCGCTGTTGGCAGCCTGATAAATTTGTTATTCACCTAAAGCGGGCTTATTTGAATAATCTCATTCAAAGATTGACATATGCGTTGTTAAACAAATTGGAAACAAAGAGAAGTTCTTCCTAAATGAAGAAATCGGCCGCGATCGGAAGTCGCATGGCCTCATGGGTAGTGTAGTTTTCTTTGTCAGAAGCCACGCTGTCTGTGGCTGTACAGTGCATATCTTGATCCCGGAAGTGACGTACGCGAAAGGGATGCCGCTGGGATTCTGGGTGGTGTAGTTTGTAGTTCTTAGGTGTGCATAGCGGCTAAAACGAAAGTAAAAGAGCCGCTATGATGCTGGGTCTTGTAGTTCTATGTGCTACTAGCATAATTACAGCAGAATAAAAAATTATTTCTTTTCCATCCCTCTTTTTTTTATTACAAAAAACATAATGATCAATGGTCTCTGTTTTATTCACTGGAGGATTTAAAAGAAAAAGAGGTGAACATACTAATTAATCGAATATAGATTAAAAAAGCATTGCTAGGTTGGTAGGTAATAGGGTGCAAGTGTAACCCGTATGAAACATGCATTATGGAGTCGGTGTGTGATGAACCATATAGTACTTAAAGAAAAAAATGAATTAAAACATGCTGGGGTATATTTACTAAAATTCGTAATTTTCCGAAAAAGGTCAAAGATCAATCACGAATGACATCGACAGTGTAAAATAGCAACTTTTTGAATTGATTACGACTAATTTACTAAGCTGCCGTATTTTGCCTTTTCGGGTTTTCTGATGTCGATGTCATTCGTGTTTTTTTTCTGTTTTTTACGGCAGTGATTAGCAAAACACTGCCGACTTTTTCAAAATGAATCTCGGCCGGATCTGTGTGATCCGTGCTGGGATTCATTTTTTTTTTTTTAAATAAACACTGTAAAACTTTAAAAAAAATTGCGTGGGGTCCCCCCTCCTAAGCATAACCAGCCTCTGGCTCTTTGAAACGATCCTGGTTGCAGAAATATGGGATAAAAAATGACAGGGGTTCCCCCATATTTAAGCAACCAGCATCAGGCTCTGCGCCTGGTCCTGGTTCCAAAAATACGGGGGACAAAAAGCGTAGGAGTCCCCCGTATTTTTAAAACCAGCACCGGGCTCCACTAGCTGGACAGATAATGCCACAGCCGGGGGTCACTTTTATACAGTGCCCTGCGGCCGTGGCATCAAATATCCAACTAGTCACCCCTGGCCGGGGTATCCTGGGGGAGTGGGGACCCCTTCAATCAAGGGGTCCCCCCCAGCCACCCAAGGACCAGGGGTGAAGCCCGAGGCTGTCCCCCCCATCCAATGGGCTGCGGATGGGGGGCTGATAGCCTTTTTGTAAAAGTGTAAGATATTGTTTTTAGTAGCAGTACTACAAGGCCCAGCAAGCCTCCCCCACATGCTGGTACTTGGAGAACCACAAGTACCTGCATGCGGCGGAAAAACGGGCCCGCTGGTACCTGTAGTAGTACTACTACTAAAAAAATACCCAAAAAAAGACAATACACACACACCTTGACAGTAAAGTTTTATTACATCCATCCACACAAACATACATACATACTTACCTATGTCCCCACGCAGGTCAGTCCTCTTGTCCAGTAGAATCCATGGGGTACCTGTTGAATAAATTATACTCACCAAATCCAGTGTAGATGTCTCCTCCGATAATCCATTTGTAATCCAGGCACTTGATAAAAATAAAAAACTTTACTTTCAAGGTGTGTGTGTCATTTTTGGGGTATTTTTTTAGTAGTAGTTCTACAGGTACCAGCGGCCCAGTTTTTCCGCCGCATGCTGGTACTTGTGGTTCTCCAAGTACCAGCTTGCGGGGGGAGGCTTGCTGGGACTTGTAGTACTGCTACTAAAAAACAATATCTTACACTTTTACAAAAAGGCTATCAGCCCCCCATCCGCAGCCCATTGGATGGGGGGGACAGCCTCAGGCTTCACCCCTGGCCCTTGGGTGGCTGGGGGGGGACCTCTTGATTGAAGGGGTTCCCACTCCCCCAGGGTACCCCGGCCAGGGGTGACTAGTTGGATATTTGATGCCACGGCCGCAGGGCACGGTATAAAAGTGACCCCCGGCTGTGGCATTATCTGTCCAGCTAGTGGAGCCCGGTGCTGGTTTTAAAAATACAGGGGACCCCTACGCTTTTTGTCCCCCGTATTTTTGGAACCAGGACCAGGCGCAGAGCCCGATGCTGGTTGCTTAAATATGGGGGAACCCCTGTCACTTTTTTCCCCATATTTCTGCAACCAGGGTCGGCTCAAAGAGCCCGAGGCTGGTTATGCTTAGGAGGGGAGACCCCACGCATTTTTTTTGAAAAATTAACACTTTCCCCACCCCTTCCCACTGATATACATGCACGGATCTCATGGATCCGTGCATGCCTATCCAATCACGGCTCAAAAAAGCAGGTCTGCTTTTTTTTAGCACTTTTTTACGAATTGTAATTTTTCACGGCAGTGTTTGGCTCTTTTGAGATTTGTACTTTTTAGTAAATGACCGAGTTCTGCTAATTTACTGGCGTATTTGACCGATGGTGTATTCATTCGTATTTTTTTTCTTGGACTTCCAAAAAAATACGAATGCCCTCATCACTGCCGAGATTTGAGTTTAGTAAATTACCGAGATGACACTTTGAAGAAAAAGCGGCATCTCGGGCAAAATCGGGACCTTAGTAAATATACCCCGCTGTGTTATAAAAAAAAAAACGACATGCTGTTTTTGAGGGTGAAATTAAAATTAATTTTCCCTGATCTTAAGAGTGATGTATTTAGATAGTGTATATCGGTGTCCTTTTTCACATGGTTTGTTCCCTTAAAGGAACCACTTTAATTCAAAGTCATGGTTCAGCCCGCCTGGAGTAAGAGTATTTAGTTGAAAGATGGTTTTCATTTCTGATATCGCAAGATTTTTCTCTGTGTTTTTATCCTTCCATGTGGCTTTGATATGTTTAAATCCAATAAATCTTTTGATGTGATGAGAAGAGCATCCGTGTTTGATTTTGAAATGGTTGGAGAGGTGATGGGTCTCTATTCCTTTCTTAACATTCCGCAAATGTTCTCCTATTCTGATTTTTAAGGGTCTGGTGGTTCGTCCGATATAACAAAGTCCACAAGAGCATTCAATTAAATAAACAACATTGGCTGTGTGGCACGTTATGAAGTCTTTTATCTTGAACTTGACATTGTTGACCGTTATTTCACAATATTTGTTAGTGGTGTCTTTAACGTTCTTACACCCAATACATAAACCGCAGCGATTAAAGCCTTTGGTTCTGATTAGATTATGGGTTGGCATTGGTAGCGTGCTTTTAACCAGTTAATTCTTTAAATTCCTGGATTTTCTATAGATAAAATTGTTTTTTTTTTTGAATAATATCCGAGAGAATGGGATCTTTCGTTAAAAGGTACCAGTTTTTATTGATAATTGTTTCTATTTGTTTATGTTGGCCATCATATTGGGAGATGAATGACCACTGTAGTCTATCTGTGTTAGGGTCTCCTGCCCTGTGCTGCCACGTCGTCATGGCAACCGGGAGACAAGTGCTAGCGGAGTGGCCTGAGCGCAGCTGATACTCCGGTTCGGGTCTTTTGCTGTGCAGTGGTTACAGGCTTTGTGCACGGCAGGGGATCCGGTGCTGGTTTTTGTGATCACAGTCTGTGAGGTCTGAGTGGGGCGTGGACAGCACCTGCTATATAAGGCCTCTTCTCAGGTTAAGCAGATGCTGCTGAATCTTTGTTGGTTAGTCAGTTCCTGAAAGTTAGCCTGTACTGTGTAGCTTTGTATTTGTTTGTTGCTTACTGCAAATAGGCCTTGGGATTTGGTACTACACTCTGCCAATCCAGACCTAGCAGTAAGACTGGAGTCAGTCATTTAACTTGCTGGGGTTCTTTTGCTACTCTGTGAACTTAGCAAGTTTGCGGCTGTATTCTCAGACTTGCCTGCCAAAATCCTTCCTCACTGTGCAAGGTGTTCTGGTGTCAGTTTAGTGGCAGTAAGCTGAACCAGTGCACTGCAAGTGAGGACTAGGATTGTGGAGACTCTCCTTGTGTCTATTATTCCATCTCTGACCAAGGAGTTTACTGCCACACCCGTTGGTAACCCTTTAGGGTTTTGCTGTTGCCCTTAGCAACAGCATTTCATGTGCTCTACGTATTAAATCACAACATCTTGCTTCTTTCCATCTGAGCACTCCTAATACTAGGGAGACACCCAGTTTCTTAGCCTCTGGGCTTCTCTGTTCACTTTGTGTTTATTTTGTTACCCTATCACCTTCTGTGTACGTAATGTCATATTCCCCAGTGTGTCTGTGAGTTCATTTGTTTTGCATCCCTCTCCGTTCAGACACCAGTACATTCCTGCAGGCACTGGTGTGCATAACATATTCAGCAGCCTAATACTCCTGTTGAAATTTTGTGGGAATATGGAGCATACCCCTCAAAATACTTTGCAACAGGTGGTCGATCAGGTGCAGGTCTTGACTCGACAATTTAATGATTTGTCCATTAAAATGCACACCTCCCAGGCCGCTGGCGGAGCTCCCGCAGCAGCAGCACCTTCAGGGGTTAAGGAGCCGAAAGTAAATCTCCCGGATCGTTTTTCTGGAGATCACTCGCAGTTCTTTTGTTTCAAGGAGAGCTGCAAGCTATATTTCCAGCTTAGGCCTCAGTCTTCTGGGTCAGAGATTCAGCGGGTTGGCATAGTGATTTCCTTGCTACAAGGAGACCCACAGGTCTGGGCATATGGGTTGCAGCCTGACTGTCCGTCGCTTAAAAGTGTTGATGCTTTTTTTACGGCACTGGGCATGTTGTATGATGACCCTGACAAGACGGCCTCAGCCGAGGCTCAGATTTCGATCCTTAAGCAAGGGCGAAGGCCAATTGAGGTTTACTGTACGGAGTTTCGGAGGTTGGCCCATTATACCCAGTGGAATGACCCAACCCTGAGACACCAGTACCGAAGAGGTCTTTCTAACCAGATAAAAGACCAACTGGTACAATATCCCTTGCCTGATAGCTTGGATCAGCTCATGCAGTTATCCATCCGGGTGGATAGACGGCTGAGAGAGCGTAGGCTTGAAAGGGAGACCGAGGTTTCCTTCTTTCCCAAGGGAACCTTAGACTCTGAGGAATTTTCCGAGGAGCCTATGCAGATTGGGGCTACCCGCCTCTCCTCGCGTGAGAAGATGCGGAGGAGACAGCAGGGGTTGTGTTTGTACTGTGGGAATAAAGGTCATGTGGTAATATCATGCCCAGAAAAGCCAGAAAACTTCAGGGCCTGAGGGTGATGGGAAATATCCTGTCAGGCCAGAAGTCAGAATTTCCCAAGAAGACTTTTATCATTCCGGTGACCTTGAAGATCCTCGGTCAAACTGTCAAGACTGAGGCCTTTGTGGACAGTGGGGCCGATGGGGTTTTTATGGACCGCCAATTCGCCCTGAAACACTCTGTTCCCTTAGTACCCTTGGCATCGGAAATTGAAATCTGTGGGTTAAACGGGGAACCATTATCCCAGGGTAAAATTACCTTTTGCACTAACCAGATTTCTTTGTTTATTGGAGCCACACACTCTGAAAAATTGTCCTTTTATGTGACTGTCTGTACTTTTGCCCCATTGGTGTTGGGGTTACCCTGGTTAAGGGCCCACAATCCTCAATTTGACTGGGTCTCTGGGGAGATACTTAGTTGGGGTACTGATTGTTTCAGGAGTTGCTTGAGCCTTCCAGTCAGGCTTTCGCAGCTAAGTTTGCCAGGATTGCCAGGATGTAATGCAGATTTTGCGGATGTGTTCTCCAAAAAAGTTGCAGAGGTACTACCTCCCCATCGCACCTATGACTGTGCCATTGATTTGTTGCCGAATGCTAAGCTTCCCAAGAGCAGGTTGTACTCCCTGTCACGTCCTGAGACTCAGGCTATGGCAGAGTACATTCAGGAGAACTTGGCTAAGGGATTTATCAGACCTTCACAGTCTCCAGTTGGGTCGGGGTTCTTCTTCGTGGATAAAAAGGAAGGTTCGTTGCGACCCTGCATCGACTTCAGGGAATTGAACCGTATCACGATTAAAAACTCATACCCACTGCCTCTCATTTCGGTCTTGTTTGACCAGCTTCGTACTGCCACCATTTTTTCTAAGATTGACCATTCGCGGTGCGTACAATCTAATCCGAATAAGAGAGGGGGATGAATGGAAGACTTCCTTTAATACCCACTCAGGGCATTATGAATATTTGGTGATGCCTTTTGGGCTCTGTAATGCCCCGGCAGTCTTCCAGGATTTCATGAACGATGTTCTCAGGGAATATTTGGATAGATTCTTAGTTGTATACTTAGATGACACCCTAATCTTCTCCCATTCCCTGGAGGAACATCGGAAGCATGTACGCTTAGTCCTCCAGAAACTCAGAGACCACCGGCTTGGGGCAAAGCTGGAGAAGTGCGAATTTGAAGTTCAGCAAATCGCATTTCTAGGATATATTATCTCCCCAGAAGGTTTCCAAATGGAGGGTTCCAAGGTACAGGCAGTCCTGGATTGGGTGCAGCCCACTAGTTTGAAGGCACTTCAGCGTTTCCTGGGCTTTGCAAATTTTTATAGACGATTTATCGCTGGATTTTCGTCTATAGTGGCGCGCTTGGTGGCACTCACTAAGAAAGGGGCGGATGTTGCTCACTCGTCTTGTGAGGCCAAAGCGGCTTTTGCCCGTCTCAAAAGGGCATTTGTCTCGGCCAAGGTGCTGCGACACCCAGATCCAGAGCGTCGTTTTGTGGTGGAGGTGGATGCCTCTGAGATAGGTATTGGGGCAGTGCTCTCTCAGATGGGAGTATCTGATAATCGCCTTCATCCTTGTGCTTACTTTTCCCATTAATTTTCGCCTGCCGAGATGAATTATGATGTGGGTAACCGGGAATTGTTGGCTATTAAGGATGCACTCGAGGAGTGGAGACACTGGCTTGAGGGGGCTAAGTTTGTGGTCTCAATTCTCACCGACCATAAGAATTTGGAATATTTAGAGTCAGCGAAGCGTCTCAATGCCAGGCAGGCACGATGGGCTTTGTTTTTTGCTCGCTTTAATTTTTTGATAACATATCGCCCTGGGTCAAAAAACATCAAGGCTGATGCGCTCTCGCTGAGTTTTGCTCCAATCCAGGAGACCACCGAGGAGCCATTGCCCATTGTGTCCCCATCATGTATTAAAGTGGGCATTACCCAGGACCTCTTGTCATTAGTCCTTAGAGCACAGAAGCAGGCTCCTCCAGACCTTCCGGTAGGTCTTTTGTTTTGTTCCTCCTAGGTTAAGACAGCGAGTGTTCCTGGAATTCCCTGCCAAGAAGTCGGCAGGTCACCCGGGTATTGCCAGAACTCGGGAGTTGCTATCTAGGGCGGTGTGGTGGCCCTCGGTGGCTAAGGATGTGGATCAGTGGGTTCGGGCATGTGACATCTGTGCCCGAAATAAGACTCCTAGAGGGGTTCCTGTTGGCCCATTACATCCACTCTCTATTCCATCTAAGCCATGGACCCACATTTCAATGGATTTTGTGGTGGACTTGCCCAAATCCTCGGGAATGACAGCCATCTGGGTTGTCGTTGACAGGTTTTCGAAGATGGCGCACTTTGTTCCACTGGTTGGGCTGCCATCGGCCAGACGCCTATCTGAATTATTTATGCTGCATGTTGTGCGCCTCCACGGGTTGCCACTTGATGTGGTCTCTGACCGCGGATCCCAGTTTGTGGCCAAATTCTGGAGGGCATTTTGTTTTCCGATCTCCAGATTTCTGTTAGCTTGTCGTCAGGCTACCATCCGCAGTCTAATGGGCAGACTGAAAGGGTGAACCAGTCCTTGGAGCAGTTCCTCAGGTGTTATGTCTCCAAGTGTCAGACTGACAGGGTTGCTCATCTGTCCATGGCGGAGTTTGCCTATAACAACGTGGCTCACTCTGCTACAGGGATCTCTCCCTTCCTTTGTGTGTATGGGCATCATCCTAAGGCCAATTCTTTTGACCCCCTGGACTCCACGCCTGGTGGTTCCTCTGTGGTTCCGGTCCTTAGGGGTATTTGGAGGAAAGTGAAGAAAGCCCTTGTGTCTGTGTCATTAGTGACCAAAAGGGTTTTTGATAAGCGGAAAAGACCCTGCAGCTACAAATTAGGAGACTTCATCTGGTTGTCTACCAAGAATTTGAAGTTGAGACAGCCATCTCATACGTTAGGCCCCCGGTTCATCGGCCCTTATAAGATCACTAGGGTTATCAATCCGGTGGCATTTCAGTTAGATCTGCCCCGTTCTTTGGGTATCAATAAAACATTTCATTGTTCCCTTTTAAAACGGGCGATTAGTAATCCTTCTTCCAGTGGAAGACCTTCTCCTCTTCTGATACGTGGCCAAAGGGAGTTTGTTGTTGAAAGGATTCTTGACTCCAAGATGGTTCGGGGTCGGCTGTCATTTTTGGTGCACTGGAAGGGGTATGGCCCGGAGGAGCGGTCATGGGTGCGCAGTTGTGATCTTCATGCCCCCAGACTGATACGCTCTTTCTTCTCACAGTTCCCCGATAAACCCGGTGGTCTCCTGCCCTGTGCTGCCACGTCGTCATGGCAACCGGGTGACAAGTGCTAGCGGAGTGGCCTGAGCGCAGCTGATACTCCGGTTCGGGTCTTTTGCTGTGCAGTGGTTACAGGCTTTGTGCACGGCAGGGGATCCGGTGCTGGTTTTTGTGCTCACAGTCTGTGAGGTCTGAGTGGGGCGTGGACAGCACCTGCTATATAAGGCCTCTTCTCAGGTTAAGC
This sequence comes from Pseudophryne corroboree, assembly GCF_028390025.1. Lineage (NCBI taxonomy): Eukaryota > Metazoa > Chordata > Amphibia > Anura > Myobatrachidae > Pseudophryne > Pseudophryne corroboree. The sequence continues at coordinate 1,240,253,285 of NC_086444.1, read as the reverse complement.
AGATGCTGCTGAATCTTTGTTGGTTAGTCAGTTCCTGAAAGTTAGCCAGTACTGTGTAGCTTTGTATTTGTTTGTTGCTTACTGCAAATAGGCCTTGGGATTTGGTACTACACTCTGCCAATCCAGACCTAGCAGTAAGACTGGAGTCAGTCGTTTAACTTGCTGGGGTTCTTTTGCTACTCTGTGAACTTAGCAAGTTTGCGGCTGTATTCTCAGACTTGCCTGCCAAAATCCTTCCTCACTGTGCAAGGTGTTCTGGTGTCAGTTTAGTGGCAGTAAGCTGAACCAGTGCACTGCAAGTGAGGACTAGGATTGTGGAGACTCTCCTTGTGTCTATTATTCCATCTCTGACCAAGGAGTTTACTGCCACACCCGTTGGTAACCCTTTAGGGTTTTGCTGTTGCCCTTAGCAACAGCATTTCAGGTTCTCTACGTATTAAAACACAACATCTTGCTTCTTTCCATCTGAGCACTCCTAATACTAGGGAGACACCCAGTTTCTTAGCCTCTGGGCTTCTCTGTTCACTTTGTGTTTATTTTGTTACCCTATCACCTTCTGTGTACATAATGTCATATTACCCAGTCTGTCTGTGAGTTCATTTGTTTTGCATCCCTCTCCGTTCAGACACCAGTACATTCCTGCAGGCACTGGTGTGCATAACAATCTGACTTATTTTATTTATCATTTTTTTCCATTTTCTTTGAAAGTAAAGATGTGCGATCTATCTTTTCTACCTCGCTGATGACTTGGTCGAGTGTTTCTTCTTTGTATCCTTTCTTGAGGAAATCTTCTTTCATCTGTAAGGATTGCTGTTTGCAAACCTTACTATTGATTGATAGAGGACCGCATATTTTATGAAAGATACCGTTATGGGCATCCAGACACTTGTCTCTATGTAAGTCAGATGTGTTTACAAGAATTTTTATGTTTGCATTTCCAACCTAGAAAGATACCTAGGTACACCTATATATAGCTTCTAGAATATCTTACATTTCTTGAACATACTACACATTGTGTGTCTATGTTTCACATTCCATATATGATCGATTACTCCATCATTGAACATTCAACTACCATGGCAATCCCTGCGGAATGACGTCATAGAAAGAAACCGCTATATGAGGATATCTACTGTCCTTCACGTGAGTGTTAGGTACGCTCACTTAAACCATCTATTGATAAAGAGCACATCATATCTCTAAAAGATACCTTTATGGACCTGTCACCACCTGTCTTTGAGTAAGTCAGGTGTGTTCATATGAGGATACTGTCTCTGAATGTTGGTATTTAAAAGACTATTTATTTTCTGACTATTCCTATCACCTAGTGAAAATCCCCAGTCCTCACTGACGAAACAATCCTAGATAAAACAGTTCTACATTTTGCCTATTTTAAACGATACCGCCACACATTGTTTTTCTGTTTTTTTCCTAATATGGCTGAGCTCTCCATCAGCAACTGGACCTAAATTGTACCTGATCTTTCATATGGAGACAACCCAGCAAAGTATTTTCCCTAGCACTCTCACATTCACCATCACTGCTTGAGCGATAGCGCCATCTAGTCCACACCACCACCATTCCTATTTTATATATATATATATATATACAGACAAGATTCCCAAATTGCGCTAAAGAATAACACAAGCAGCACCTCTAGAAGGACTTTATGTTAGCTAAAGTCCAATAAATAACAAATACAAAGCAAGATCAGAGATCGCTAATTTAAGGGGATAACATTGAACCCCATCAATCACTATCTAAATAATTAATTCAACAGAATAATTTAAAAATGTATTAACAGACTCAGAACAAATTGATTCATTTCCAAATTGCTCTATGACATGATGAATTCAACACCTTAACAGCTATTATGGATGTAATTCCTTGTTGCTGTAACTTCGACAGTATAACAGAATGTCAATCTGAAGAATCCAATGCATTTCATCTCGTGGTACTTCCTCAGGGGTAATGAATCTGAATAATAAAATACAATAACTAGACCATACAAAGTACAGTTATGGTACAAGACAAAACAGAAATAGAAAATAGCCATACATACCAATTGGTTAGATACAACATGATTATAGTAGCTTGGAAGAGTGAAAACATTGATGTGAATAATTTTTATGATGAATCTAAAAAAACAATATGTGAATTTAATTAGTGCCAGAGTTAGAAAAAGAGGTATGTGAGGATGGGTGATGCTAGATAAACAAAAAAGAATACATACCAGTATATGTCTGAGTAAAAAACTCAAGACAAAAGGATTATCCTTAAAAATACCAAACAAGGTAAGACATGAGATCTCGGTCTGATCAAGAATTTAGGAACAGACCTATAAAAATAATAAAATCTAATAAATACAATATACGGGAAATACCCATTTCATATATTTCACCACAGTGAAGTATAAAAAATATATAATACATACCAAAATTTCATGCAGTATTAAAGAGCACTGGACGTGCAATAATGAAGCAATTTCCTCTTATAATGTATAAGGGTAGAAACTCAAAAAAAAAACATATGGTTGCCATTATCTATATTTAAATACCTAATTACTACCACAATCTCTTGTATCTAAATACCAAAGGAGTATGGTTACAAACTTAAAAACTATTATTAATACTAATATTTAAAAAGCATCTGATCTATTTAAAATAAACCATAAAAAACATTCATACTGGCATAAATTTACATTATGAAGGAATAATGAAACAAAAAGGCTTTATATATTACTTACAGAGATACAAGTGCTCCTCACAGAGTCCAGTGGATAACTGTGATAGAGCTCAGGTCTCTGCATTTATATACCTTCTAAGATTACCTAATTTCCTGTACCAGTCTTATTGGTTCCTAAGTTATTACTATAATTAACAGCCCAATATATAGCCTAGTGGAGAAAGTGAAAGATATAACTTAGGGGTTCTTAATCTATATTAAACTTCCTTAATGGGCCCCAAAATCCATATAGATAAAAGGGGTAAACAGGCCGTACTCGCGGTGTGCGTTCCATTTACGAGACACTACTTCCGGTCGTGTTTTCCAATCACGGCTCAAGACTTCCGGTATTGTGTTCCACCAGGTCCGGATGCTTCCTGTCAATCTTAGCTTACTCCTATGTGTCACACTAGTGGATGGGGTTTCCAACGAGTTATCCCACATACAAGCTCCGCCCGCATTCCAGCAGCTGGGAACATCCGGTGGGGGCATCGCTGCGTGTCACTGCATTTACTTCAGCACTAGCTAGAACAGATCTTCCTATATTACTAATATACTGGTGTCCGATATTTGTACAAAAGGAGCAGCCGAACTAAAATACTACTACTCTTCCATTAGATCCAATAACAATTAATACGGATCGACTGCACCTAGGTAACGTATTTTACTATCAGATCCCACAATTATATACAAAAAGTAAACAATAATTAAATTACTCAAGAAAACTAATCAAGAGGGCCATTGTAAGAAGTCCCAATTACCAGATAAAACCCCCCCTAAATTGATCTCGTCACCAAACACCTAAACTTCTAACCAAAATGTGAGATTATAATTAATCCTTAATTATTTTTTATATATATTTAATTTCTACCTATAGTGCAGATGTACAAAATACCTATGGCATATCATAAATTATAGTGTATACAACTAGATCTGAAATTGATTCCTCTATTCCTTCATTTACAAATCATAAAACATATATATACAAAAAATTCCATTCTCTCCAATAATGGATTTTAAGTAGAGAACCATAACCAAACTCCTATATCCAGTAACGCACCTAGCTCTATACTTTATTACTGACCTAAAAAAGGGATAATATCTATCCCTTCGTTTAGGCCCCAAATATTCATGGTATTCATCATATAATACATTTTTAAATTATTCTGTTGTATTTATGATTTAGATAGTGATTGATGGGGTTCAATGTTATACCCTTTAATTAGCGCCCTCTGATCTTGCTTTGTGTATATATATATATATATATATATATATATATATATATATAGCCGTGGAAGCAGAGGCACTCAACAGACTGGTAATAAACTGTACAGCCTTTATTACGGTCCTACGCCGTTTCGGGGCGATACCCCGTCTTCAGGGACAAGCAATACAAACTTAGATGCTACAAAACACATCTAACAAGTGCTCATGATGTCTAACCTCACTCACCTGTCCGGCGCTGCCATTCCCGCCGCGTCCAGCCGCTGAAGTCGCTGGTCTCAGAACAGTGACGTCAACTGGCCACGCCGGACTGGGAGAGCCAATGAGAGGATGTTTGAAGGTGTTGCTAAGTGACTCACATACACAAAAACAATAACAACAGTGCGTGTTAAAAGATCATAGAGGATACATCCTGAAATACCTTGTATAATGCTAATATTAAAAACATCTGGTGTCAGTTGCTGATAGCTGAATTACAACTAAGATGTTACATATAATGCATACTCTGCTTGGTGAAATAGAGCTATACATTAAGCCCTCTATTGAGCACGATTGGTGCTGCTATGACAAATAATAATGGTAAAGAGATGCCTGTCAATACAGATTACAGCCATGGGTATGAACAATGATTTAAGTTGATTAAACAATCTTAACTGTGTACTAATTATAGAAAGCACTGCAGTCCCAGAGTTTTATTCACACCCCCTGGGGATACAGTGTTGAGTACATGTATCCATCTACTTTCTCTCTGTAATAAGATTTGGATTCGTTTTGTATATATAGTTTTCATTAATAATTATTTTTAGTATTTTTTGTTTATTTATTTATTTATATCATTTGTATCTCAACAAATAAACTCTTAAAATGATGATACTGGAGTAATAAATGAATAATGGTAATATAGATAATGATAATACCATTGTTATTAGTAATTTTAGAAATAACCTTTCGGTTTTATGTGGATATAATTTAATAAAGTATGGTAGCCATGGAAGGTTCTATGGTCACTATTAGAATGTGCAACTAGAATGTTTGGTTATATATTTTTGTAAAGTTATTTGCTTTTCAGTAATAACTGAGAGTCTGCTTAGAGTTTTATTTATGGTTATATTGCCGCTATCATACATGCACTTTTAAGGACTATTTCTCAGCACATAGGTGCAAGTAATTGTAATTAAAGGCGGTCCGTATGGGAGTTAAATAAGGGCTAAGACAGAATGAGCCCTATAGTCTTGAGGAAGTCCCGAGCTGTGACGGGACGAAACGCATTGACGTCATCTCCCTGTCTGTCTGACCACACACTGACGGAAGTATCCACACGTGCTGTTTTCAGCGTTCCTATCTGAGACGCTGACCGGAGCTCCCGCTGTCCGCTTGCCAGGACCTGAGAGTGTGCTATCTCCAGCGGTCACACTGCAAGCGGCATTTTGGAGCCATACCAATCTACTTGCCCGCCAGGACTGAAATCAACAACTATTTACCGGCGGTAGGCGCTACTTTTGGAAGCTGTACAGAACTTGTATCTCTCTGGGTGCGTGCATCTTAACACTGGACATTCCCACAGGTTCGGGTAAGAATACAGTAGCACTCCTCTGCACTGGGACGCCAGTAGCAGGAGGATCTGAGAGACTTGTGATACAGTTTGTTGGCAGTTGTTACAGCCTTGATACATATTGATGTGACACAATTGGATGTAACAGATTGGATGAGTCTGTTTAGTGTCACATAAATACATTGTTGCTATTAAGAATACAATTACACTGTTGCTGCCAATCCTTTACAGTGCCAGCGGATACTATCTGTCCTCTATTAGAGTGTGTGGAACATACAGATTTTAAGTTTATTTATATATGTATGTGTGTCAATTAATTGGAGTAAAAAATTGTATTTAATTAAAGCAGACTCTTTGTTTACTGATTTCAGCAGTGAGTAGAAGCGGACACCTACTATTATTATAAACAGTACATATTTTAATTCAAGCGCACCATTGTTTCTTTCCCCTTTTTTTCTAAAACTTTTTGAGGATTTAGCTAATCCTTTTTAATGTGTGCAGCTGAAGTTCAATTGAACATAATTGGTCTAATTGCGCCGGGAGTTGGGGTGTGAAAAATACCTCTTTTGTGTTTGTGGTTCAAACTGTGAGGCAGTAATGCTAATCATTACACCATCCATACTGCCCCATTTTCCAATTGCCCAATTTCTTAAACATTTGAACTGCTCCTGGTCTGCACTATTGTTTAAGCAATTAACATTTGGGTTGATAGAAGTTACCGTATGTCACTGAAACATAAAGTGCATAATAAAACACCATTAAGAAATATGGTTTTTATAGTCAGCAGCCAAGTTGTTCTTTAGTCATGATTTTGCTTCTAGCTTAAGCTTATTCATTAGCAGAAATGTATTAGTAACCAAGCAGCTTTAGCTAGAAACTGTAAAAGGAACTATTTAACAAGAAACTGTAAGAGATATTCACCCATGCAATGTGCTATATATATGGAACCATTACAAGAAAATCATATGGTCTTGAAAACACAGAGTTGTCCTGTGTTTATTCTCTTCAGCTGGTAGCACAGTAAGTGTGAACCTTGATCATGGTAAGGAGGTGGATGTAATCTTTTTAGACATTGAGAAAACTTTCAACACAGTACCACACATGCGACTTATCTATAAGCTACAAGAAATAGGGCTAGGGAGCACATTGTGCACTTGGATCAGAAATTGGTTAGATTAAAAGGAGCAGCACATTGTGGTTAATGGATGATTTTAAAATTGGACTGAAGTGCTAAGTTGTGTGCCACAAGGGTCTGTACTAGGACCACTATTGTTCAACATTTTCATTAACGACCTAACAGTAGGTCTAGAGAGCATGGTGTAAATTTTTGCTGACGATACCAAATTGTGTAAGGTTATAAATACGGAGGGGGATGCTGAGTCTCTTCGAGACTGACTTAGTTAAACTAGAAGCATGGGCAGCCAAATGGAGAATGTGCTTCAATACAGACAAGTGTAAGGTATTGCACTGTGATATCAAGATCAAAAATAACACAAACATAATAAATGGGGTAATAATAGGGGATTCTGTACTGGAAAAGGACTTAGGTGTTCACATAGATAGCACACTAAGCAACAGTACCCAAAGTAGGATTGCAGCAAAGAAGGCTAAAAACATATCAGCATGCATAAAATGGAGAATTGATGCAAGGGACGAAAGTGTTATACTCCCATTATATAAATCACTAGTGAGGCCACATCTTGAATACTGTGTACATTTTTGGGCACCATAATACAAAAAGGATATCCTGGAGCTAGAAAAGTTTCAGAGGTGGATAACCAAACTAATTAAGGGCATGGAGATGCTGGAATAGAGGAAAGGCTTGCAAGGGTAGGCATGTTTATACTGGAAAAGAGGAGACTAAGAGGGGACATGATCAACATCTACAAATATATAAGGGGACAAAACAGAACTTGTGCGGGACCTGTTTTTGGTAAGATCAGCACTGAGGACACATGGACACTCACTTAGGTTAGAGGAGAGTGGATTCCGTACAATGCGGCATAACGGTTTTTTTACAGTAAGGACAATACGTGTTTGGAATTCCCTGCCTGAGGGATTTGTAATGGTGGACTCAGTTAACACCTTTAAGAATGGGTTAGATAAATTCCTAATGTATAAGAATATCAAGGATAATGGTGTGTAGTCACGCACTATAGTTACTATAAATAGAGGAATAAAACACAATGGCTGACATCAGTATCACACAAAATGCATACCAAAATACTCCTGCATAGGAGACCACAAATAGGTTGAACTCGATGGACAAATTGTCTTTTTTATACCTTACATACTATGTTACTATATTACTATGTTCTGACTTCAGACCAGGGGTCCTGACACACATAAGAGCTCACCTAGCCCTGTGACCCACTGAGGGTCCAAGGTTGGATACCACATTTCCAGAAGGTTCCACTGAGATAACCTACTCTGAGCCAAGGTTGGACATGATGGGAGAGGCTTAAATCCTGGACTCTGACTCTTACCGCGGTGAGTAGGTTTGCAACTCATTAGAGTCCATTGATTTATGCCCTCCTACGTCTGTCTGAGGTAACAGGTATGGATATCTATGTGTCTCAGGATCTTGCTGTTATTTTCAATATGACATGTCTATAAATATATATAGAAGTTTAGATGTAAGGACTGTAAAAGTGTAGTCATTATACTGTCAGGAAAAGACAAAGCCTGAATGACATTGTCTTAAATACCAAGTCTTATTTGAGTATCACCTGCAAAGACCCCATGTTCAATATATTGATCAATATATTACCCAAATCCCACTGCAGTAAAAAAGGTGATTTGTTTTCCTTTGGTTTTTGGTTGACACACAGACTCAGAATATTGATAAACCCAGTTATAACATGTCCTAAGGTAGGGATATACCAGAACAAGTAACAGAGGGGTTTTAGTTAAATCCACAGAACATTTAGTATCAGTAATACTGACAGTAAAAGTCTTGAAGAAATCCAAAGCCTTATGGACATTATGAGCACAGTTTTAGGTCATGAGGGTTGAGAAGGACTGCCAGCTCTATTTAGAAAGGCTGGTATAGACAAAAAAGGGCACATTGGACCCAATTAAGTTACATCAAATTCATAAGGCATGTGGTCCCTATATAAAAAGTCATAAACTAAAGGGAAAGTTGTCCAGTTGGCTCAAGTGGTAGAATAGGTAATCTTAGAAAAGTAAACACAAGATTTAGAAGAACATATGGCTGCAATGTATTTGGGTAATTAGTGGGACAATTGTAATTTAAGTTGTTTTGTTATTGCCAATATTGGAAGAGACTGGAGTTGTGTAAATCCAGATTGTAGATTTTTGAAATTTATCTGAGGATCAGTTTTGTATAGTCTGTAAAAACCCTTGGCCAGAGTCATGTAGACTTTGTTACAGCACAACTCCATTTACTGTTCCCAAAAATGATACAAGGGGATATGCAATAATTAAGAAAAAGTGGTTGTCGTACAACAAAAAGTACACTTAAAGGTGTAATTGTCCCACTGTTAAACTGTGGCAAGAGACAAAATGTGATAAATGCAGCTTGAATAGGGATACTAGACAATCCCTCAGTCATCCACCCTTCTATAATAAATCCGTGGCTTCGGTATCACAAGCTATATTATCCCCACCTCTACCCTGCTTTATCCAATATTCTCCCAAGTGACTCCTGGAAGAGCAGCTGATGGTGTAAATAACCCTGCAATACCAGATAAACAGGTGTCTTGGTATAAGCCCTGGTCCCATAAGGATCAAGATGTACCCCCACTGTCCAAAAATCCAGTGGGCTTCCACCAGAAGGCTCTACAACCTATTTTTGTAGTGCAGCAAATGCATCCCAGGTACAAAACCCAGGAAACCAGAGGCAACCTTTGCGCTCGCCCTAAAATTAAACCAGCAGCATCTGCAGTTGTTAAAATAAGATAACAAATATTCACATATTATGATCTGTATTTCCATTGCCTAAAAAGAGGGCACCTTAATATGTACTACCCACATGCCACTAAACCCACAGTGGAACACAAAGAAAAGCAAGCATAGGAAAGTGGCCCCCAGAGTCATATGCTCCCCAGTTTGACTAATCCTATTGTCCCTATAAACATACAGTTTGAATAATACTATTGTCCCTATCAACATACAGGGAACAATTGCTACTACTACATTGGTAGACTCTGGGGCTTCCAGATCAATAATGCAATCTAGATAACTTCTGACATGCTCGCGTCCTTTATTGTGGCAGAAACTGACTTGAACGGAGATCTGCAATATGTACAAAAGATAAAACCCCTACAAGTCTGTGTTAATGATTCTGTAGTAATTACAACTCAATTTCTTGTTTCTGATGTTTGTTCTTGTCATTTACTGGGAGCTGACATGCTGTCAGCATTAATTGCAGTCATACAGTGTAAAAATGGGTAAGTAATTTTGAAACCAGGAGTATTTGGCAATGTTGTATTTGACATTGCAAGGTTAATAACGAAATGTATTATGCTTGCAAAGCCCCAGAGCCCCCATTTTAATGAAGTTTTATCTCAGGTCCATGATGAGTTGTGGGCTAAAGTAAACATGGATGTGAGATTGTTACCTGTGCAGCCTGTTCAGATTAAATTGAGACCAAATGCACAGCCTGTTAAAGTTAAGCAGTACCTCCTAAGACCTGACCAAGTAATTGCTATCACAATTCAGAACCAGGATTATGTTTAGGCGGGGTCCTTAAAGAATGCCATTCCAGTTGGAACTCACCTTTGTTTCCCATTAGGATAAAGACACTCAATCCTGATGGAACACCTGAATTTAGAATGGTGCATAATATAAGGGAAAAAATAAAAATAATACAAGTGAATGCCCCCATAGTGCCAAATCCACACACACACTGCTAATCTCCATACCACCCACTTCTTGCTAATGCACAGTTATAGCTCTTGCAAAGGCATTTTTCTCTGTTACTGTAACGAAACAAAGTCAGCAGATATTGGCATTTACACGCCAAGGGGTATAATATACTTGGACAAGATTGCCCCAGGTAGGGGCTAGTCGCTTGAGTTAATACTGACATTAGTGTTAAAAGACTGGTTACCTTTCAATCCAGCCATGGTGATCATACAATATGTAGATCATCTCAAACTTGGCACAGACACAGAGACACAGTGTTTGCAAGATACAATCTCTTTTCTTCACTTTTTGTATGACAAAAATTAGACTGTATCAATAGTTCAGCCAAATGTTGTTTTTTTTAGGTTACTGCATCTCCCACCAAGCTAAACACCTTACTGAGGAAATAAAAAATGTAATACAGTCTGCAAGTATTCTCAACACATTTAAAGATTTGTTAGGACTCCTTGCATATTGCAGAGAGTGGAGAGGTACATAGTACTCTCTTTTAATGTCTTACATTTTTGTGACTAGTCAATTAAGATAATTCCTCGGGACTCTCAAAAAACAGTGGCCATTACCTTTATAGCAGACAACAGTCTTTACCTTGTTCGGTTCATTTTCACCAGGCATTGTCCACTCTTTTGACTGCTTCTTTGACCCTGGATTGTAATGGTGGATGCAAGTTTCAACCATTATTACAAATCAATGTCAGAAATCCTGTGTATTATGCTTATACATCACCAAATACTGCGTTGAAATGTCCTTTGACGTGATATTTTGATTAAGAGTCATCAATTGTGGCACCCCTCATGAAAACAACTTTTTCATGTGCAAATTTTTTTCTGCAGAATGTTATGTACTTATTTCTTCAATATGTCTGTCCTCAGAAATCTCATGACCTTTCCTCGTTGATCTTTTGTAATGATACCATGAATTTTTGCAACCATATCTGATGTGGTGTTTTCAACTGGTTGTCCGGAGAGCATATTGTCTTCAGTGCATGTTCGGCCAATTTAAAATGTGTTTATCCATAAATAGATTGTCTATTGCAGTAGCAGATTCCCCATGAACTTCATCTAACTCTGCTTTAATCTACTGCATGGAATTCGTTTTTGTTCATTATTGTAGCAACTGCTAAATGCCTCATTTCAAGCAATGAGCACACATGTGAATGCTTCACTTCTGACTCCAATTTGGCTTGTGGTGGTGGTGGTGGTGGTGGTGGTGGTGGTGGTGGTGGTGGTGGTGGTGGTGGTGGGGTGGGGAGTTAGAAGCATGGAACTTTCCAGGTGTCATGTCACCAAAGGGATTGTAGCACCATCTCAGAAATTTACCACACTTATCGAATAATCTCATAATAAGGAATAGAAGGCCTCCCTAAGTGCAGCATCCAATTTCAGGTAGTATTAAGTGATGGCAGGGACAGGGGTCACAAGCCCCCTGGAAGATCCAGCTGAACAGGTAGAGTCATCCTGTGGGAGATACTGACACTGAAGTGAAGGCACTAGCAGTAGAGAAATATCAGTCACTGGAGGTAAACACATACAATCTGTGTGAGCCATGTTCTAGATACAAGTTATAGAGGCAGTAAATCCAAGAGCAGGAAAGAAGGGGGATGTCCCTATGGCATGAAGTGGCTGTTTAGCCTTATTATTGTACAGTATTCTCCCAGTTTTTTATTTAAAACTGAAATATATTAAATAAATTTGCCATAAAAGTTAAAGAAATAAAATGAGTGCACAACTTTTGGGTGTGATCCATTCCAACCAACATTACATACATAATATTTAAACATGTACTAGCATATGTGATTAGTTCTTGACAAAGGCTGTTTGTAGCTAAAACACATTGGAAACAAATCCACACACAGTCATTGCAAGCCTGCATTGCCTGTAAATCACCGGAGACCAAATCCATATGACTGCTCGCCAGCTGGCGAGTGTGGTGGCTATTGAGACCACTCAGGTATGCATGCCAAATTGATTTCTCACAAATATTTAAAATGCCCACTCTAATATATATTGTAAATGCCTGCACCTCTTACTACCATATACGGTAAAAGTGTGCTGTACATCGCAAAACACTGTATCCCATAAGAGAAAACAATACACCCACACATTATCTGAGTTCCAAAGCTCATTGATGTATATATTTGTTGTTAAAAGGGTATAGATTCAATATATATTACAAAGTACAGTATACCTATAGTTACATGGTTACAACTCACACAGTAAACAGTTAGAACATAGTTACATAGAGTTACATGCAGTTACATACAATTACATTTACAATTACAGTTACATGCCAGCGATACAATACCATTATCCTTAAGTTATATAGATTCATCTTTCCATATCACTCTCTCTCTCTGTAAATAAATACAGGAACTGATCTGCTAGCAAGTTCATTATCATCTGAGACCACACCGCCACTCTGAGACCAAAAGCAACTCACTCTGAGCACACAAGAGACAGGAACTATTTTCCTGTGTGACTAGTTTCTGGGGGAGGGGTTCATGATGAACATGCTCAGCCCTTGTGGACGTCCAAAGGGGCTGACCTGATTTTCCTGTTTGGAAGCTTCTATTGTTTAAATAGATGTGATTTTAGCTTTTGTGCAACTTCACAACAAGTATCAAATTAATCTACACGCCAATCTGCTTGCTTTAATAGTAAACATGACAGGTGTATCTGGTTCCGTTCAAATAATACACATTCATGACATTAATTCATTATGTGATTTTAAATCACCATGATGTCTGGCGCTTGATATTATTATAATTATGTACTGTATGAAATGAGTGTCGAATCCATCTCTGTGGCATGTCCGTGTAAATGCATGTGTTACCATATATTGCTGTGCTCGCTGCGCATATTTGCAAATATAGCGACTTAAATGTGTGTAGTTTGTATTTTCTCTCTATGTCATATTTTTGACTTTGACACAGGACACAGGAAGAAGCAGAGCCTTATGGCAACGCAACTTCCGGTGTGCAGTGCAGATTCCGGTAGGTACCAGCGGCCCAGCAGCAGAACCAGGAAGACATCTAGCACTGCATGCAGAGGAGCACCACTGGGGATGGAGAGGGTTGAAGTTACGCAAGCGGCTACACAGAGGCTCACCACAGAGTGAACAACGGGAATGAGGCACCACATTGTGAGGGTAAGTTGCACCTGGAAGGCCGCGATGCCGACCTCCCAGAACATGACCCCCATCAGAAACCAGACATTGAGATAGAACTGCTTTTGGGCACAGTTGCTCAGACTCATACTGGGGGACACGGAAGTCCCTTTAGGAAAAGACGGCCACTTGAAATATCCGGAATAGAGACATTCTTTGCTCTCTGTTTATTACTGTATTCATCACACAACATCAAGTTTGCATTCATTTCTCTACACATCAGTTTGTTTACACTGAATGCATGCTACTGCTATGAACATGGATAATACTGTGTGATCACTCAAATTACATGTATACTAATATATATGCAATATTGTACTGTCTGTTATACTGAGCATGGTGACTGCAAAAATAAAAGTATTTACAGACCATATAGAACTTGTTTCTCACATACAACACCAAGTATAGGGCTGTGCGCAGGTATCAAGAATCTGAACAATATATGTGATTAGTATTGCAAAAGCCCTTTGCAATTAGCTCCGTTCCCCTGACATATGTATTTTGGTCCGGGAGTCCCTCTCTGCATGTGCAGAGTGCCACCGTGGTTGAGTGGGGTGCTGGGATGGATCTGTTTGGATCCCTATCATGAAGGATGTGGATAAAAGCTGGTGTAACATTCCACAACGTAATCCCAATGTCCAGGGATTAGAATTTATGGAAATTGCGGACAATGTCCCATAATAGACTTTGGATGCATTTTCCCTTAAGAACATCCCACCCATTATTTGACGTTCAGAAACCACTGGCCAGGCTACAAGTAACATTTCTAGACATGCCTTCTGGCAAGGAGTTCAAATGAAAATAGTTAATTGTCCTTGCAGATGCCCTGGATGTGATCATTTGTATACAAACATGTGTATATACTGACCAACACTGTAACAGTAAATTCCAGGGCCAGATTGCAGAAGATTAGGGGCCATCACTTTTCCACCTTCACCAGTTCTTCTAGGCAATGACCAATGTTGGATAACCTAGAGATGACGATCTCACAGACAGATAAAACAGTCAACTTTATGTTCTTCATTTATAGTTGACATTTTGTAACACCACCAGCCATGTTCTTATACTTACTGTATACTGTATATTATTAATGAACTCATCTGCTTCAGCTACATGACTATCATGGACAAGACAAGGAATGTGCAATTCAGAGAAAAGAAACCTCTTTCCCCTTTCCCTTTAAACAGTTTCAAGGATGATATGTTGACATTCTTGTACCAGTCTGTACCAAAACAAGGAACAGCTAGTAGATGCAGTTTCTTATCTTAGTGCTAGGCAGAATATCCAATGGGAGGGCTTGTTGGGGGATGTAATGGTACCAATGTAATTGAATGTAACTCAAAGTCTATATAACTGTAACTGAAATGGATGCACTAAAGTGAATCATCTGAAACCTCTCCATTGCATGTGTGATTATTCTCCCACGATCGGTCGTATAACTTCTGATTCCTGACACATATATTTGAGCTATGATTAGGCCAATCCAGGGCCAGCAAGAACCAGATACAGCACAGAACATGTCAGGGGTGTGGAAACTACAATTACTGTGATGTTCTTTTCAGTGCACGTTGTTGGTGTATTGTTTAACGTTTAGTAGATTTTTATTTCTGGAGCGATTGCACCACTCCTGCTCTGCTCTACTATTTAAGCAAATGACATTCAGGTAGATGGAAGTTACCATATGTCACTGAAACATAAAGTACATAGAAATATAGCATACAGTATATTCTTACATATGAAGAGCTGTGCCCATCATGAGATGCCTATGCCTCAGCATCACCAGCAGTTGCATCTGGTTTACTTCATGTCATCATCCGTGTATACTTGTACCTGCCCTTTATTACTTGTATATATGCTTTCTTGATGATCTCCATGAGCTGTATTTGCACCCTGCAAAATGTTGTCAGAACTTAGCATTTACTTATTGTGTCCAGTGCAGTTGATGCCCACACGCTTGTGTTTGTACCAGCAGCCTGGGCTAGAGTGAATACACAACTTTCTTCTGGAAGGTCATGTATGGTATGTTGACAATAAGATTGCATGGTGGTCAGAATCCCGACACCGGCATCCCAACTGTCATAATCCTGAGACATTTTAGTAAGCAACCCTAGCCATCCCCCTTGTAGCCTAGACCTTATCTATCCCCTCCCACAGCCTAACCGTAACCTTCCCCTTACTTCCCCTCGTGACTAACCCTAACCTCCCCCACAGCTTAAACCTAACCTTCCCCTTACTTCCCCTGGAGACTAACCCTAACCTTCCCTCACAGCCTAAACCTAACCTTCCCCTTACTTCCCCTAGTGACTAACCCTAACCTCCCCCCACAGCCAAACCGTAACATTCCACTTACATTCCCTAGTGACTAACCCTAACCTCCCCCCACAGCCTAAACCTAACCTTCCCCTTACTTCCCCTATTGACTAACCCTAACCTCCCCTCAGAGCCTAACCATAACCTTCCCCTTACTTCCCCTAGTGACTAACCCTAACCTTCCCTCACAGCCTAAACCTAAAATTCCCCTTACTTCCCCTAGTGACTTACCCTAACCTCCCCTCACAGCCTAAACCTAACCTTCCCCTTACTTCCCCTAGTGATTAACTGTAACCTCCCCTCACAGCGTAACTGTTACCTTCCCCTTACTTCCCCTAGTGACTAACCCTAACCTCCCCCAACAGCCTAACCGTAACCTTCCCCTTACTTCCCCTAGTGACTAACACTAACCTTCCCTCACAGCCTAACCATAACCTTACCCTTACTTCTCCTAGTGACTAACCCTAACCTCCCCCCACAGCCTAAACCTAACCTTCCCCTTACTTCCCCTATTGACTAACCCTAACCTCCCCTGAGAGCCTAACCATAACCTTCCCCTTACTTCCCATAGTGACTAACCCTAACCTTCCCTCACAGCCTAAACCTAACCTTCCCCTTACTTCCACTAGTGACTTACCCTAACCTCCCCTCACAGCCTAAACCTAACCTTCCCCTTACTTCCCCTAGTGACTAACCCTAACCTCCCCCCACAGCCTAAACCTTACCATCCCTTTACTTCCCCTAGTGGCTAACCCTAACCTCCCCCAACAGCCTAACTGTAACCTTCCCCTTACTTCCCCTAGTGACTAAACCTAACATCCCCCAACAGCCTAACCATAACCTTCCCCATACTTCTCCTAGTGACTAACCCTAACCTCCCCTCACAGCCTAAACCTAACCTTCCCCTTACTTCCCCTAGTGACTTACCCTAACCTCCCCTCACAGCCTAAACCTAACCTTCCCCTTACTTCCCCTAGTGACTAACCCTAACCTCCCCTCACAGCCTAACTGTTAGGTTCCCCTTACTTCCCCTAGTGACTAACCCTAACCTCCCCTCACATCCTAACCGTAACCTTCCCCTTACTTCCCCTAGTGACTAACCCTAACCTCCCCCCACAGCCTAACCATAACCTTCCCCTTACTTTTCCTAGTGACTAACCATAACCTCCTCTCACAGCCTAACTGTAACTAGTGATGAGCGAGGTTCGGTTTTACTCGGTTTTACTCGGTTTTACTCGGTTCTCAAAACGGCATCTTATTGGCTATCCAAAACACGTGACATCCGTGAGCCAATAAGATGCCGTTTTGAGAACCGAGTAAAACCGAGTAAAACCGAGTAAAACCGAATCCGCTCATCACTAACTGTAACCTTCCCCTTACTTCCCCTAGTGACTAACCCTAACCTTCCCTCACAGCCTAACCATAACCTTCCCCTTACTTCCCCTAGTGACTAACCCTAACCTCCCCCCACAGCCTAACCATAACCTTCCCCTTACTTTTCCTAGTGACTAACCATAACCTCCTCTCACAGCCTAACCATAACCTTCCCCTTACTTCCCCTAGTGACTAACCCTAACCTCCCCCCACAGCCTAACCATAACCTTCCCCTTACTTTTCCTAGTGACTAACCATAACCTCCTCTCACAGCCTAACTGTAACCTTCCCCTTACTTCCCCTAGTGACTAACCCTAACCTTCCCTCACAGCCTAACCGTAACCTTCCCCTGACTTCTACTAGTGACTAACCCTAACCTCCCCCCACAGCCTAACCGTAACCTTCACAGGCATACTTACATTGGGGATTCTGACTGTTGAGATTCCAGCATCAGGATTTTCAGCGGTGTTGGGATTCCGGCACCAGTCTTCTAACCATTGGCAACCTATCATCAGGATGCCAAATAAATCCCCTTCCGGATTTATGTGTGCAGTCATTTGCTACTCTGTGTTCTTATCCAGCTTTTTTCTGACTTTGCTTTCTGACTACTCCCTGATTACCTGGGTCTCTGATTCCTCTGGACACTTCTCTGGTACTACTCACACACTGTGCCCCCTGCATTTGTATAATCTCATTTTCTTAGTAGAGAACATTTACACAATACACACAATACACAGGGTCACACATGGAGCTATACATCAGTCCCTTCATCTGGAGCTCTGAAAACCCTGAATTTCTGTTTATAAATTATACTAAACTCATCCTTGATAAGACACAAATCTTAAAATTACGGAAATAAAGATATCTGATTATAAAATTACAACACAACCAAATATAGATTTTTTTTCGAAGTTGAAGTTGTAATTATTACAGTTATTTATCATTCTGCAGCTGCAGCTCTGATCCTATATCAGTCCTAGATAATGTATATAAGGTGCAGCACTGAGGAGCTGCAGAGCTGTCAGGGATTATAGTGACTGAGCAGAGCCTGTGTGTGTCATGTCCTGGTCTCCTGTAC
Organism: Pseudophryne corroboree; assembly: GCF_028390025.1. Lineage (NCBI taxonomy): Eukaryota > Metazoa > Chordata > Amphibia > Anura > Myobatrachidae > Pseudophryne > Pseudophryne corroboree. The sequence continues at coordinate 1,240,234,971 of NC_086444.1, read as the reverse complement.
ACTCTGCCTGTTACCTGTGGTCAGTTATCCTGCTGATAATATATAATGGGATTATAAAGCAGGACTCAGCCAGTCAGTGTCACCTTGCTGCATTCAAGCCTTTATTTGAGTTTAAATATTGCCAAGATGGAGACATCATTATCGGAGGACTGATATCTGCTCATTTCCAAACGTCAGTGAATAAATATGGATACGGCATGTCTATATTGCGCCCTTTATGTTTAGGGTAGGTCATTCTTTGTGTATTTTCTGTGTTTAGACTATATACTGTAATTGCTTGTTGAATTATTTACAGGGGTCTTTCTGTTTGTTTTGTTATCCAGGAAAAAAATATTAAAATAGTGATATAGGGACACACATTTCCCAACAACACACCACCTATTACATACATGTACTGAGAGACCCCACAACATGTGTGCAGCTACCACCAGGTGTCTCTCCAGGTGTGAGTGTGACTGACAATGTGACAGTTCTGCAGAGGTGACAGTGTCACAGTGTCTCATTGCTGTATATGTCACACACGCTGTGTAACAATCACACACTGTATACTGATCAGTGACAGGTATATATGATGAGACTCTAGCAGGGAACATCGCTGCAGCCTGATAGATCTGGAGTGAGTATTACACTATGATGATCAGTGACAGCTATATATGATGAGACTCTAGCAGGGAACATCGCTGCAGCCTGATAGATCTGGAGTGAGTATTACACTATAATGATGAGTGACAGGTATATATGATGAGACTCTAGCAGGGAACATCGCTGCAGCCTGATAGATCTGGAGTGAGTATTACACTATAATGATCAGTGACAGGTATATATGATGAGACTCTAGCAGAGAACATCGCTGCAGCCCTGATAGATCTGGAGTGAGTATTACACTATACTGATCAGTGACAGGTATATATGATGAGACTCTAGCAGGGAACATCGCTGCAGCCTGATAGATCTGGAGTGAGTATTACACTATGATGATCAGTGACAGGTATATATGATGAGACTCTAGCAGGGAACATCGCTGCAGCCTGATAGATCTGGAGTGAGTATTACACTATAATGATCAGTGACAGGTATATATGATGAGACTCTAGCAGAGAACATCGCTGCAGCCTGATAGATCTGGAGTGAGTATTACACTATAATGATCAGTGACAGGTATATATGATGAGACTCTAGCAGGGAACATCGCTGCAGCCCTGATAGATCTGGAGTGAGTATTACACTGTATAATGATGAGTGACAGGTATATATGATGAGACTCTAGCAGGGAACATCGCTGCAGTCCTGATAGATCTGGAGTGAGTATTACACTATAATGATTAGTGACAGGTATATATGATGAGACTCTAGCAGGGAACATCGCTGCAGCCCTAATAGATCTGGAGTGAGTATTACACTGTATAATGATCAGTGACAGGTATATATGATGAGACTCTAGCAGGGAACATCGCTGCAGCCCTGATAGATCAGGAGTGAGTATTACACTATAATGATCAGTGACTGGTATATATGGTGAGACTCTAGCAGGGAACATCGCTGCAGCCCTGATAGATCTGGAGTGAGTATTACACTATAATGATCAGTGACAGGTATATATGATGAGACTCTAGCAGGGAACATCGCTGCAGTCCTGATAGATCAGGAGTGAGTATTACACTATGATGACTGTGGTCTGTACATGAGAAGTTTATGCTGTAAGTGTCCTGATGGTCACAGTTGCTGCACAATTTTATGGATCCAAACTTTTTATCCTGATATTTACCCGAAAGAATTGTTGATAATATTTTTAACACTGAATTTGACCTTGTCTGTTTTTCTTTGTTATTATAATATGAATTATAGAACAGTATAATGATTTGTGCTCAGCAGTAATGAGGTTCTGCAGCTGCTGTATTATACATACTGTAGGAACAATTGCTAGCTGTATAACCAACATAGGGCCTGAACCATCCTTTTACAGCTGAAAAATTCAACTTTCAAAAAAGAGAATTACAAGAATTACACAACGTCAATATTCTGAATATGTACTAAAAATAATAATATATCAGTGACTGTGAAAAATATTAACACTTTAATAAAACATCAACAAATGTGAATCAGATCACAGATGTGAGAATATATAGATGTGTCTGAATTAGCGCCAAATAGCGACATTTACAAGAAACAGACTCTGAGACTCGGTAGCCGCTAAGTATATTTTTCCTTATATATAGATCTCAGTGACATCACTAATGCAACAAAAGTACAATGTAAGGGTGCAGTGACCACTGGGGCTAGCATGTTATGTACTTCTGGGGTGCAGTCACAATGCTTGCGGTCAGGATCCTCGCACTTAGGAGGCCGACACCGGATTCCTGACAGCTGGTATTTTGCTGACGGGTTGTATCCTGACACCCACCCCTAATCCCCATAATACCAGACCTGTACTACTGTGTGAGATAAAGTTGTGTAAAATGCAAAAGAAGAATTCTGTACCAATTATCATTATGCTTAATTTGTGACTTTCTACTCACTATGTACTTTATATTTTACAACATAGAGTAAGAGTGAGTGGGAGACACAAGCAATACTAGGATCACTACAGTAAATAAGAAAGGAATGGATAAGAAAAGGAATGAAAGGAAAGGAAATAAATTACAAAAAATAGGTGATAGGAAAAAGGGGAAGAAAACAGGAGAAGTCAGAAGGGGAAGAGAGTCATCCGAGTTATTCACACTGTGTAGATGAGGAAAAGAAAATGTGTTCAGAATATTAACGGGTTTCTATAAAGACTAACCAGTTATGCCAGGTAGCCATAAAATCAGAAGAAGGTAGCTTCATGATAGAGGTTAGGTCATCCATGAGCATGTAATTATCTATGCTCTGGAACCACCGAGAGATAGGAGGACAAGTTGAGGCTCTCCAGAAGCATGGTGTAGTTGCTTCTGCAGCATTCATCAGATGCCGGAGTAGGGATTTTCTTATATTTTGAAAAAGGAATTTCAATGAAATTGAATAGCCAATTCTCAGGTTTATCTGTTAGAGGTCATGATAGACACTTCCTCCGGGGTCACCTGTTCACCCCTGAGGGTGATAACTAAACATTGGGCTACAGAAACTAAACATCAGCAATTAATGATTGGCTTACTAATTGTGGCACATACTCAACATTTTGCAGCGTTAACCTTGAGGAGTACAAAAATATCCTGGCATTTATCTTTGCAATTGATGAAATTAATAAGGACCCCAATCTTCTCCCCAATGTGACTCTGGGTTATCACATATATGACACTTGTGGGGATGCGAAGAATACCTTATGCTATGTCCTGCAGATATTGTCTGGGGAAATGATGGAGGCTCCTAATTATTCCTGTATGAAACATAAGAAAGTGTTTGGATTTGTTGGTGATTCTGATTTTTATACAAGCCATGCGATGGCCCAGTTACTGAGTCTGTACCAGTACCCACAGGTAAGTGATCTCTGTATTTTATCTGTATTTTATTATACAGCACCTGCCAATATCCTCAGATTTCTCCATAAAATGTACCTGTCTCTCATTGGCTGCTGTTCTTCCCTATGCTTCTTGTGCCGCTGCAGATATTCAGAACATTGTATTTCTGTCCTGCACCCGATATTTTTATATATTAGTTGTGCAGCTAATGTATACTACAAATAGAGGTGTTCCATCATTGTGGCACATACTTCCAGAATAATATGAGTAACTCTGGTACTGGGGGTCTTGGGTTTCAATACTCTGCTTTATGCATGTTAACATAGCGGAGATAAGTCTATACTGCTCATTGCGTATAAGGGCACACACATCCTGCATTAATACAATTGTCCTGCAAATTCTTTTATTGCCCATAATACCTTAATCAGTAAGGATTGCAATTTCTGCTAAAAAGAAGTTGATGCAATCAAATAGTTGCCACCCAGAAATAGAGAAAAAAACAGTCATTGCAGAAATTGGGAATACATCGCAATATGCGGTCTGATCGCAGAACCATACGCAACTACTGGAACATCAAAGATTTTTCCTATCTGCACCAGGCATGGTCTTCCAAAATTCTTGTGACACAAGAGGCTGGAAGTGGTCATCGCTGATGTCAGAGGCCCTCCTAAAAATGCATTGGCAGGCCTGCGTTTTTTCAGACACACCCAGTAATCGACAGGTTTCCAACCAGAAATGCCGACATCCTTTCAGTCTAACAGCGGTTGCATTGCGATCATGATCTGTACGCAATTTCTGTTGCTATAGTTGCTCATGTGTGCGCAGTTGTTTGACAATCATCCAAATTGCGAATCGCACATTTTACAATCCTTACTGAATAAGGCCCATGGTGCAGAGGGTCTGGTGTCTTTTAATATCTGATGGCTAGAATATCTGATGGCTTCTCATTTCCTGAAGCATGCTTGAACTTCATTTAGTGATGGGTACATTGGTGTAATTAGCCTCTTTATTACCACATCTGTAATTTGACATACAGTATGTTTGGTTGATATCTTGCAAGGTAATGCTTCTGCAGTCATCATCATTGAGATGCAATTATTTTGTCCCACATTGCATGAGACCTGGGGGTATATTTACAAAGATTTGTGTTTTTCCCGTTTTGAAGGGTGTTTGAACTCGAATGGTATCGGGTGCATTTTACTGCAACTTTTTGAATCCTGATACGATCATTCACTAAGCTGCCGACTTTTCCCAATTCATATTTTCCGATGTCGATGTGATTCGTAATGTTAGGCAGTGTTTTACGGGAGTGATGAGTAAAACACTGCCTGACAAAATACAAGTAATCCCGGCCGGATCTGTGAGATCCGTGCAAGGCTTCATTGTGTACCTTAAAAAGGTGTTTAAAGTTGTTAAAAATCAGAAAAAAATTGCGTGGGGTCCCCCCTCCTAAGCACAACCAGCCTCGGGCTATTTGAGCCGGTCCTGGTTGACAAAATATGGGTAAAAATGACAGGGGTTACCCCATATTTCATCAACCAGCACCGGGCTCTGCGCCTGGTCCTCATCCTAAAAATACGGGGGACAAAAAGCGTAGGGGTCCGCCGTATTTTTGAAACTAGCACCGGGCTCCACTAGCCAGGTACATAATGCCACAGCCGGGGGACACTTTTATACTGGTCCCTGCGGCCCTGGCATTACATACCCAACTAGTCACCCCTGGCCAGGGTAACCTGGAGGAGTGGGAACCCCTTAAATCAAGGGGTCCCCCCCTCCAGCCACCCAAGGGCCAGGGGTGAAGCCCGAGGCTGTCCCCCCATCCAAGGGCGGCGGATGGGGGGCAGATAGCCATGTTAAAAAATGTGAATATTGTTTTTAGTAGCAGTGACCCTAGGAAGCCACCATGCTGCAGAGGAGGAAAACACCTGTAGCTCTGGAGGCCAGTAACCAAGATGGTTGCTGCAATCAGAGCAGTCTGACTGTGCACCAGAATGTAGAGTGCAAGCAGGAGGAGTTCTGCTGATTGCAAGTAGAACAGGCAGCCCAGGGTTCTTGTTAGCTGCAGGAAGAAATGGAGGTCCTGGCTCTGATAGGGTGGTTAGAAAGCAACAAGAAGGGATGTTATAAGCATCCCCCGGCTTTGCCATGTGAACCCCTTGACTTGTGGCAAACAGTCAGTAAGGGTAGGGCACTGCCTGTGTCTCCATGGCTTCCGCCCAGCTCGGGGGGTGGAGTTTTGCAGAATGATGTGGTTGCATCGTGACGTCACGTCGTGACCGCGTCATCCTGCGAAACTCCGCCCCTCCGAGTGGAGTACTGAGGAGGAGGGGGAGCCAAGCTACGAAGAGGGAGAGGTTGCCGGCGTTATGGAGCGACTGGTGAAGCTGGTCGAAGAGCGGGAATCGCCTCTGTAAGTATTATCTTACTTTCTTTCTCTCTCTCTCTCTCTTTCTCTCTCTCTGTAAAATGGGGACACCTGCCGCAATGTATAAAAAGGGGACTCTTTTCTGCCGTGATGCATAAAATGGTGACTCTTGCCTGCCATAATGTATAAAATGGGGACTCTTGCCTGCAGTGATGTGTAAAATGGGGACCCTTGCCTGCTGTAATGCGTAAAATGGGGACTCTTTCCTGCCGTGATGTGGAAAATCGGGGCTCTGCCTGCCATAATGTGGGGATTTAATGTATCAAGGGCATTGTGGTGTGTGGCATAATATAGTGCAGGGGGCATTACTGTGTGGGGCTTAATATGGTAGAATTTTAATCTAAGGAGGGGCGCAATTGTATTTATGTCATGGGGCGGGTGGAGCGCATTTTTAAATCTTGCACTGGGAGTCAAATTGGATAGAAACAGCCCTGGCTGCTTTTATGTACATTTCCCCAGCAGATGCTAAAGTCTTCAGCTACTGAGTGGGGTGTGCTGCTGGGTTGGCTGATCAGCAGTGATAGACAGCACAGCAAGCACTTGGGGAAAAGGGATCCAGGAAGCTTCTCTTCCTGCAGCCGCACAGTGAGCTTTCTGGCTGGTCGCATTAGGTGTAACCATATCAGGGAAAGCCCAGCCTGGTGTGGTTGCATCTGATGTGGCCATGTCAGGCAAGCGGTAATGCAAATTAAGCTTTCTATCATTCCTTTCACACATGCAGTTATATACTTGGTTTTTGCGTGCGTACACACATCAACCCAGGATTTCTGCATGATTGAAATAAAAACAACCTGAGTCCATGACCTTGCTCCTGATCAGGGTCATGGAGCAGAGATTCGGGAATTTGCAGGCTTGCTAAACCCAGTAAATTCCCGGGTCACATGTCTGAAAGCCGCATCAGTAGATCTTTCCAACATAAGACATACTAGATACAATATAACATAATACATTTATAATAAAAACATACAATGTTGCTGTTTATAATCCTGCAGCACAAAATGACACATACATTATAAGCATAATGGATGAACAAATAATACAGTAGATAAAAAATCTTTGACGTGTTGTACTGAACTTATTTTTATATTTACTTATTTAACAGTTTCTTATATAGCGCAGGGTATTCTGTTGTGATTTACATTTGGATACAGCAATGATAAAACAGAACTGGATAATAACAGTCAGACATAGAGGTAGGAGGGCCCTGCTAGCAAGCTTACAATCTCTTGGGAAATAGGCGTTGATACTTAAGGATAGGTGCTATCTATTGCATAATTGTCCACCAGATGGCAAGTTTCTTGGTGGGATGTATAATAAGGTTGCACAGTGATCTTGGCCTTGGGTCAGGAGGATGGGAAATGAAAGAGAGAGAATATGTGGTGACTGTACAGAGGGGATGTAACTGGATAGGAAAGCTTATGAAGGTTGAGTGAGCAGTTCTGGAATGTAACAAGCTAGCCTGAAGAGATTTCATATAGATCCAGAGCTCACATCACTAATTCATAGGTGAGCACTGAACCTTAATAATTGTACCCACATACTACTTTTCTCTTCTCCTGCACCTTCAGATGCAGCACTCAGATGTAGATGCTGGCAGGAGGTGTCTTTTTCCTACAGATGTCTCTCGCAGCATTAGCATCGCTGCTGTGTCCAAATATGTATTGTATGGGGGCGTGGCCTGGTCAGCTATTAGAGCAGATGTGCCTTGTATGAGCTCTTGCTCCATATTGGCTCCATCATAGCACAATGACCATCTACCTCACTTACAAAGCCCTACCCTTCCTGCCTGTTAGCCACAAGTCGGGGGGTTCACATGACAAAGCCGCGGGATGCTTATAACATCCCTTCTTGTTGCTTCCTACTCACCCTATCAGAGCCGGGACCTCCATTTCTTACTGCAGCTGACATCCAGTAACAAGAACCCTTGGCTGCCTGTTCTACTTGCAATCAGCAGAACTCCTCCTGCTTGCACTTTACATTCTGGTGCATAGTCGGCCTGCTCTGATTGCAGCAGCCATCTTGGTTACTGGCCTCCAGAGCTACAGGTGTTTTCCTCCTCTGCAGCATGGTGGCTTCCTAGGGTCACTGGCGATTCCAACCTCTGCAGCGCTTGAATCAGGAAACAGCCTGAGAGCTTGGTGGGGGACAGCAGGTGGTGAGTCTATGAAAGAGGACTCCATACTCCCCACACTGCCTCAGTTCTTACAACTCCACTGCTCTAGCCTGGCTGTTCCTCTAAGCTAGAGGACTATGACCTCCACCGTCCCTCCAACACCTCCAAGTCCACCTACTACTGTTCTCTCAGTATAGACACATCAGGCATTTTTAGATGAATATTTTACTAATATAATGTGAGATTGTTTTAAATTGACCTCAGGCATCCTCTACCGATTCACTTAAATTGACCTCAGGCATCTACTACTAATTCCCTGGTTCCCTTTTGTGTCTATATAAAATTCCTTGTTGCTGATGATCTGACGTCAGACTTTATGGGCCCTTCTCATTTATTTTCATTGTGGATCCATGTCTCAATTTCTTATTTTATTATTATTGCAATCTTCACCTGTGCTAGTAATTTCCTTAGTGCTATGTCTCATAAAAATATCTGTGTTGTATCCAGTTTTCTTAAGAAATTCACAAAGATTATAGATCATCACCGTGGTATAAATAGTACAAAAATAATGAAAAAATTAGAAACCCAAATGAGTGCATATGATACCAAGATACCCCAGAGGTAAGTCCGGGCTGCACTCTGCCCGGCACCTGTCCAAACGGCCTTTTCACTTGTAGAGGGGTCACTATCCCACTAAATTGGACACTATCTAGATAGCTCATCTGGGTTACTGTGCTCATCCAATCTGATTATTTGCCCCAAAAATTATGTGATGCTTTAAGGAGGGTAAAATCCTCTCTTTATAACCCTTTTTATCCTTTGGGGATCCCACACTGTTAGATCTCTCATACATTTTCCTCTACTTCATAATAGGATAAAGTGTAAGTAGAAGTAAAAGTGTGGATCTATAATCTATTTTATTCTGCTATATTTCTGTGTGCTCTCATCCAAATGTGCTAGTGCTAAATCTCTGCAATGACACACCTGCACACTAAGGGGTCAATTCAGGATGGATCGCAAATCGTGATGCAACCAGAATTTTGGCATTCACCCCGTGAGCACATGCGCAGGACCCATCCTTCTCATGTGCCTGCATTGACATCGGGTGACCGGCAGTATTTGAAAATGCCTCTGCCTGATTGACAGACAGAGGTAGTCGCGGGGGTGTCAATGCTACATTTCCAAGGCAGAGACGGACCACTATTGGGTGGCGGCATGGAAACTTAGACATGTGGCGTGAAAAGGGGTATAGTGTGAGTATTATCAGGATGGCTGCATGATGTCACACGCAGCCACTCTGTTCAAAAAGATAGTAGCGGCCCTCCTGCCATCGCAGCCAAGCTACACTAGCAGGAGGCTTCCCTACTTTCTGTAATTGCACAAATATGTCACCTCTAGCAAAGTTTGAGGATCCGGCAGCTGAGATTTGCCCGAGGAGGTAGCAGGTTGTGGATGAACAAGATGAGGGGGTTGGATATAGTTCCTTCGCATGGGACACGGAGCAATGAAGAATGTAGGCGGGGTTTGAGAGTCAATAGAAAGTATTTATTATGTACAGGGCTGAGGTAGAGAACTGAGGCTGGAGCACGATGGTTAAGGAATGTGATTGCAGATAAAGAACTGCGGGTTGTGGCTTGAAAGACGAGGTTGTGATTAATGTACTGTGGAACTGTGGATAGTGGTTAAAGACGTGGCTAGAGGCGAAGATCTGTGGACTGTGATTTGAAAGATGAGACTGTAGATGATGAACTGTGGAACTGTGGATGGTGGTTGACGATGTGGCTGGAGACAAGGACTATGGTCTGTGGTTTGGAAAACAAGGTTGAAGATAATAATCTGCAGGCTGTGGTCGGTGGTACAAAGGCGTGGTTGGTGAAGGAGATCTGTTGAGTGTGCCTTGAAAGACGAGGCAGAAGACCCGGGGCCGACTGTGCCCAAAGAGTCTTACTGGACCGGGTTTTCTAGGAGTGCTTCCACAGGCAGTTGCAGGCTAGAAACGGCAGGGCTGCAGCAGCAACAGAGAACCAATAAAGCAGGATCAGGAGGAACCAGAATACAGCAGGAATCCTGGGGGCACAGGCTAAAGCACCTACAACAGAGTTGTAACTTGATGCACTGGCGTCCCTGTCCTAAACCAGCCCCCTTTTATAGGGAGAGCTTCCCTGGATTGGCTGGAAGAAACAGGAAACAGGAACTATGCTTAAAACTTGGTCTCCAACATGGCGTCTCCCAGTAATGCAGACCTTTTTGCAAAGCCACATTGCTCACTGCCCCTGGTATCCTAGCAATGGCTCAAGCAAGAGCAGCACGCTGTAGTGGCGTCCTGCCACCACGATCAGACCCCTCACCGCCGATACTGCTGCCCACAGATCCGGCGCAGCAGCCCACCTCCGCCGCTGCCCGCACATCGCCAAGGAAGCCAGCCCCGTGGCCCCAGCATACCGGTAAGACTCCGGACGCTGACAAAATAATTGTGGCACGATTGCAATTAGTGTATGATTGCAGATGGGGCAGCGGTTAACATGCTGGGTGGCCTTGCCCTGCAATAGGCAACCCCCAGCATGTGAGTCAAAGGATTGCAAATTCTGCTAAAAAGCTGAATTTGCAATCCTTACTGAATAAGGTCGTAAGTTTGGAAAGCAGATGTAAGCCCCTGTGTATCTCATCTACTGGAATGGGCACTCTCTCATTCAGCAGATTACTGCCATGCTCCACGGGATACACCCAATCTCTTTTGATCTTGAAACAAATCAGTGGTAGGCCTGGTCGGTCAGTACCTGGGTGGGAGACTCCCTGGGAATACCAGGTGCAGTAACCCTAATGTGCTGAAAGGCAAAGGAAAAAGGTCCACATCTTATTTGAGAGACTTCCAGATTTTCCTTATATTCTCTATATAATTATATCAGTAACCACACAGTTCACACAAAACATTGCACAACAACAGATCTGCTCTTTAAACTGAACAATGCTCTTAGACACTGTGATATGTTTTGGAGGCAGGATACACAGATAATGTTACATTCTGCCTCATTCTGCCATATGAGTAAGGCTGAGATATTACAGTGATCAAAAAATCCTTGTGCTAATACTGTGACATATTGTTTATTTCCACCTTCTGTTTTATTACTGCATTTGAATCAGAAAATCTTGGTGTTTTCTGTACCACAAAAAGCAGATTGGTCACAGTCCAATTCTGCATTATTTTATTGCTCAAACAAGGGACCCTATTCAGTAAGGATTGCAGATTCTGCTTTATAACATAACCTGCAATCCTTGCAATCACAGGGCAAGGCCACCGAGTGTGTTACCCAGCGCCCATTCACTGTGATCACGCTGTAATTGGGATCGTGGCGCAATTACAGCACAGTCACAGATGCTGTGGATGCTTCCTGCTGGCACAGCCAGGCTGCATCCGTAGAAGTACATCCGCCATTTTTTAAATTGGAGAAGTCATGTATGATGACACACAGCAGCCCTGAAAATGCTGCCGACATGCCGGCATTTCCCTGATGCCACCCTGAAAATGCTCTGTTGCCGCCCCCCACCCACCCCATGAATGTCTCTGCCTGTCAATCATGCAGAGTAATTTGCAGCCAATTAGATCATAACACGCTCACAGGATGGGGCCCGTGCATGCACATTGTAGCCGCAGCCTTCCTTGTTGCAGCCTTATTGATAAATGATGTGACCTGAATAACCCCCAAGATCTGGATGCCGCTGCAATTTTGATAAATTATATGCAATGCACATGAGCGTTGGCCAACAACAAAAGGCATCGCCGGTCAGTGACAGGATTGTGCGAAAATTCTGATTGCACAGGCGTTTGCAAGGTGATTGACAGGAAGAGGCCATTTGTGGGTGGAAACTGGCCGTTTACAGGGAGTGTCTGGAAAAATGCAAGCGGTCCCAAGCATTTTCAGGTTGGGTGTGTGACGTCAGCTCCCGCCTCAATCAGCCTGTTCTCAATTCACTGAAGGAGTAAGATTGCACAAACCGGATTTTTGCAGCTCAGCATACAATTTGCACTCCCCCTTGAGCGACAACTATCTGATCGCAGAACATCAAAGTTGGTAGCCCAGCAATCAGGTCTGAATTACCCCATTTGGTATGCAAATGATAATAATTACCACATTATTGTGATTTAATCAGATTTCTGATCATACTTATTATGTCATTGACCCAAATACCTGTAGATCAGGGCTGGCCAAACCAGTCCTCGAGATCTACCAACAGTACACATTTTCCAGACCACCTAGCTGGTGCACAGGTGTAGTCATTACTAATTAAGATGTGCTGCATTCATTCCTAACTGACAATTCTACAGATCTCCAGGAGGCCTGGAAAACATGAACTGTTGGTAGATCTCGATTACCGGTTTGGCCAGCCCTGCTGTAGATTCTTGTGTATTTTTAGAACAACATTGTTATACTACAAACCTGAATCCACTGTCTTTCTATATTTGCAATATAGATCCTATTACTGTGTGACATACCTATATGTGTATGGATTTTTATTTGTATTGAACCAAAATTTAGTACATAGCAGAAAAATGTTTACACTCAAAGTATCCTGATAAGAACCCTTTTATATAAAATGCATAATTGTGACACTTCTGTTACTTTCTGAGCAGACAGTGACTAAAAACTATCAAGGAAACAAAGCATCAGCTTCAGGTGTTAGACAAGCAATCCTAAAACCAGGTTCTTTCCTAGGGGATCTGTACAAGAATACCCCACTCTTTCCCACTGTGGTATAATACACTTATTACATATTGGCTGAGTTCAACTGTTTGAAAAGTCAGTTGGGTGTCTGTTTTTTCCTAGGATAGATAGTAAAAAACAGACGGCCAATTGACTTTTCAAAAATTTGAATACCCACCATTGTGTTATAGTACACTAATTACATACCTCAATAGGTACCCATAGAGTATTAAAAAGTCTGAAATCATAATTTTGGATTAAAAATTCAAGACCGGTTACACCATTGATGATATATTTTGATATTTTCACATTGGATTTTTCAAGTAATTTAAAAATGTAAAAATTGGGCTTTGCAAAGTTGACTAATGTAATAGCGGCCACAAAGCAGTTTTTTCAGATGCTTTTGGCTCTAAAGTAGAGAGGCTGATAAAAAAAAACAGATCTAGATATTCTGTTCGTGTTAAGTATACAACTCGGTAGATGTAATGAAGTCCGATATTGCAAGTCAGACACAAAACAGCTCAAAAACTATTCAAGATTTTAGAGGTGAGGTTTATTGGCAGAGTTTGTTATGAACATTTTAGAAATCAGTTAAAAATACACTTTTCAAGCACATCTGTAATAAATAAACACTTTTCAATACATTTGGACACTTTAAAAAAAAAAAAACTTTAAATCTGTAAAAATGCTGTACAAGTCATTTTTACATTGTTTTTCCCCCAGGAAATGTGTATTAATGTCATATAAATTTACTGTACTAAATCGCACGAGCATTTCCAACTGAATCCAATGATATGTGACATGCCTATATTCTGTGTATAATTTCCAAATACTCCACGTACTGTAATAGTGTTTTTTTTTTTAAAACACACAAATACGTCATAGATGCAAATTAATGTTTTAAGTCACACAAGCAGTTTATGGTGATATAAATGATATGCGACATGGCTATATTCTGTGTTATAGCAACTGTATTTGCATAAAAAATGTCATGCTACAATGTATTCCAGCCATACACTGCAACATAATTAGATACAGTTGCAATTACACACTGAATACAGCCATGCCACATATCATTTAAATCTGTATAAACTGCATTTGCTTCCTGGAGAAATGGGGATTATATGGGGTGTGTGCTGATTTACACTGCGGTCCTACTGTACTAAAAGACACATTTTGGTTGGTCTGTAATTTTTTGACTTTTTCTAGTCTAAATTCAGTGACACCTCAGATATGAGACATTGAAGACGGGAAAATTATGCACGCCATTACATTGCCTGAGTTCCACTAAATAGATGCACATTTGTAATGTCAGATGTGGCGCAATACTTTTCCGGGCAGTATCATTGGCTACCATTACATCCCAGCCTATGTGTGACATATAAACTGTTTTCAAACAACCCTAAAAGCTTTTTGTCTCAAATATTTCTATTACATTAACCATTAAAAGTTATGTTTTATCTCCTTTCATAAGACTGCCCTATCAAAAAGTCTTTCTTCCCCTTCTGTGTATGTAATCCATGACTTACTGACTCAGGGAGCACCACTGACCAAGAAATATGCTCTATATCACAAATCACTTCACCATTTGTCAGTACCAGACACACACTCCAAGAGGAGCCTTGTCTACAATATAACCCTTGTGCGGAACTAAACACTCCCTCTGGTCATAGTTATTAACTCCAGTTTCTCTAAAGAGAGGAGTCACTGAGGGTTATTGAGACTACAAATAAAATCCAAGTATAGATGTAGAGTAGGTCTGATGTATTCTAGCAACACTTGTATCATATACACTGTAAAATGGTTATTGGAAATTAGGAATCCATAGGCAATTATACGGTAAATCACAGTGGGGTAAATTTACTAAGTTCCCGATTTCATTCAATATTGCTTTTTCATCCAAAATGCAACTCTATAATTTATAAAATACCATTCACGGAATATTTCTACCAATTTGTACTGCGACACAGCCATCCACAAAAATATGAATCAATAGACCATTGGCCACAAACAGTTGGATTTTCACATGCACCTCACACAACATGGAAATTTACTAAGGATTTCTATTCTCATAGCCAGACACTAACACAAAACTATCTAATTTGCATAGAAACAGAACTTTCAAATAGAACTGCTTTTGGCTGTTTGTTTGGAGAATCATGCATGGATCACTGCGATCCATGTATGCTTCTCTGTGTAAATAATTGTTTAATAGTTAAAATATGAAAAAAGCCTTTGAATAAAACCAGCCCCGGGGTCTTTGAGCCAGTCCTGGTTGATAAAATACCGGGGAAAATTGTGTAGTTGTCCCCAGTATTTAAGACCCAACACTGGGCTCTGAACCAATCCTGTTTAAAAAAATATGAGGGGAAAAAGATGTAGGGTTTCCCTGAACTTTTGAAACCAGCACTGGGCTCTACTAGTCAAGAAAATAATGCCACAGTTTATATAAGTCCCTGTGGCCATGGCATTACCACCTCCAACTCGTCATCCCTGGCCAGGGTTAACTGGGAGAGAGGAGACCCCCTCAAAAAGGGTCCCCCCACCTCCAGGCATCCAAGGGTCACAGCTGAAGGCCAAAGCTGTCCCTATCACCTGTGGGCAGTGGGTACCGGGCTGATAGCCATTAAATGTAAAATTAAGAATTAACATTGTCTTTTGCTTTGTAACTACAGGTCCAATAAAAATCTGAATCCGTGAACAAGTACCAGAATGTGTGTCATTAAAGGGCCCAATGGTACCCATATTTCCACAGCAATAGATGTTTTACAATGAACACAGGACATGGACACCATGATAGTTCAAATTTAATAAAACATTCCCAGCTTGCTGGTTTTTGTGGTTCTCCAAGTAGCAGTATGTGTGAGGCTTGCTGGGACCTATAGTTCCACAGCAAAATACAATATTTATTCTTAATTTGACACTTAATGGCTCTCAACCCGGCACTCACCAACCATAGTTGCTGGGGACAGCCTGGGGCTTCAGCCATGGCCCTTTGGTGCCAGGAGGGGAGCCCCATTTTTGGGGGATCCCCTCTCCCCCATGGAAACCCCTCCATGACTGAATAGTTAGGAAGTAATGCTACGGCTGCAAGGACCTGTATAAATGTATCCCCAGCTGTGGACTAGTGGAGCCTGGTGCTGGTTTTAAAAATGTCTGTCCTTTTTACACATTTTTTTTAAACCAACATTTACTAATGTTCGATTTTGGTGATTCAAATGATTTGGCATTATGTTTCAATTCATTTTCCATTCAATTTGGGTTGAACAGATTTACTAAAGACCAAACTGAATGTCAAAACTTTTTTTAATGTAGATTCAACTCATATTCCAATAGAATCAAATTTCTGAAAAACATTGATGTTTTCCCATAGAACAACATGAAATCCACTAATTAGCTAAAGTACGATTTGAAATGAAACTCTAAAGCGAACTCCAAATTGAACTTCAAATCTCCAAGTATTTAGAATGATCTTAGACATTAAATTTTGGCTTCTAAACCCATTCTCATAATAGGAAATTGTTAGTGATAACATTTTAAGTACCCAGAAATGTATAGGTCATTGTGGAAGTAGCAAAATTGGATGGCCATGGTTATGGTATGTTGTGCTCCTACCTACACAATGCAATTCACCACCTGACTGAGATAACCCTAAAGGAAGAAACAGAGCTCCATCAGAAGCTTAGTTAGGTGAAAAGAGTACATATTTATACGTATAGACATCAAACGTATTATGTTTTTATGCAATAGATAACACCTGATCATATATATTGGTCAATATGGCTGGTAAATATAATGACATCTACAAACATGAGTGAAGTAATTGGCTATCCTGATTAAGGCCATGATGCTTACATTCTCAGCAATTCTTCCCTGTCTTCAAAAGTTCTTGTGAGACAAATGCCAGAAGGATGGTTGTTGTGTAAGATACGAGTATGTGCTAATAAAGCAACTGATAAAAAGGCACATCGACACCCAATCAAGGTAAAAATGCATCTTTGTACTTTTTTTCCTAATAGAATTTATTCAAAAGGCAAATTTTTATATAATTTTGCAAAAATGTTCGACATTGTGCTCTGCTGTTATAAATTGCGTAATCACGCAAAAACATTTTTTTTTAAAAACAGGGCGCATGCAGACTTTTTTGACCAAAAATTGACAATGTGAACACATAAAAGTTGAAGGGAGGCAGAAAATCTGATTTAGAGTAAACTTAATCCTAGCTATGTACTCGATTATGACCTGATTGCTGTTGTGCGTTTTCACACGACATGTGATCTTTGAACTACTGCACATGCGTATGCACTGCAATGTGTATGAGTGATGGATAGCAGTGAAGAAACCGGGTGAAAATTTGTATCTCACAGAGTCCGCAAGGAGATTCACAGGAAGCAGCCATTTGTGGATGGTATCTAGCCGTCTACTGGGTGAGTCCGGAAAAACCCAGGCGTGCCCAAGCTTTTTTAGGAAGGGTATGTGACATCAGCTATGGCCTGATCTGTCTGATTCTTTCACACTGGAGGAGTAAGAATTTAGCTACACACAGACTGCACACACACTGCACTGAAGGGAAAAAACATTTGATGGTGAGTGTAATGCGAATGGATTTGCAGCTGTCCGCTGTCTGGCGTACTGTAGCTTTCACTTAGCATTCACATGCATTCACACACTTGCACAGGGATGGATTTTCTCTCCCCCTGAATTAGGCTCCATATCATCTGATATTTTATCAAATTTAAAATACCCCCCCCCCCACAACATGAAAAACATCAGTTGTGTTTTTATGTATAAAAGAGTGTAATGAGATACATTTGGACCAATAGGAAGAGCAATGAGGATGTTCTATTCGATTTTACATTCAATTTTGCTTGGGGTTTCAGTGGGGATTTGAGATTTGATTTAGCAAGGCATTTCATAAATTCTATTTTAAATCCATTCCAAACATAAATCCACATCAAATTTGATTTGACAATTCAATGTAAAATTGATTTTTAGTAATTAAGGAAAAAGTTTTAAAAAATGTAAAATCCAAATGAATCACTTTCAATTGATTTTGAAGATTCATAAAGTGCTTCCCAAAATCGAATTTGCACAATGCTGGTTTTCAAAATACTGGGAACTCCTTCGCATTTTCCCCCAGTATCTTAACAACCAGGATTGTCTCAAAGAGCTCGGATTAGGTTAAATTTATCAAGGGGAACCCCGTGCAATTTTTATTTATTTTTTTACTGTCACAGATCAGGATGGGCTTCATTGTTTAATGTTCAGCAGTGTTTTACTAAACTCTCCCATAAAACACTGTCCTGCAGTACGAATGGCATTAACATTGGAAAACTTAAATCTCACAAACACAGTAGTTTAGTAAATTACTGTTTGTTTGTTTTTTCAAAAAGTAGCAATTTCACACTGCCAATGTGAGTCAAATTATGGGGGTAATTCCAAGTTGATCGCAGCAGGAATTTAGTTAGCAACTGGGCAAAACCATGTGCACTGCAGGGGAGGCAAATTTAACATGTGCAGAGGGAGTGTAATCACTACTAATTAAGACGTGCTGCATTAATTCCTAACTGACAATTCTACAGATCTCCAGGAGGCCTGGAAAACGTGAACTGTTGGTAGATCTCGAGGACCGGTTTGGCCAGCCCTGCCCTATATCTTGAAATAAAGCAGCAGAAACACATTTTTTTGTAAATTTACCCCAGTGTCTATTCTAGCATCAGACACTGGATGCACCATACTCAGGCTTGGGCCTGATCATACAGGTACATAATTAGAAACATTAAAAAAATCTTAGCACTCCATGTGCTCAGCAGTCAGTCTGCTGTAATGCTTTGCAGCCACCCTTGCCATGCTCTCCTGTCTTAGCCAACATCCACAGTCCCTGACACTAAAAACTGTACCCTTCTCACTGGCCTCTAACATGCATCAGTGCAAAGCACAGTGGGTGTTTGGGAATTTTAAACTCTTCTTGTTCTAAGTGTTGAGTTCCTACTTGATCTGGGCAATCCACAAAACACAGAGTCCCAAATCTCTACTGCAACTTCAAAATGTGCAAGGCTTTCTTCCCCCTTGGAGGGAGCTGATTTCAACAGAGTGGGAACAAATCAGGTGTGAGTCTACCCGTCTCACCACAATACATATTTTTTTTTAATATAACAATTTTTATTTTATTAATAGTATACATCCATAGTACAACATTTGTATTCAGTGAAACATGGAGCAAAAGATGCTCAGTCATAAAACTTTAGGCTAGTCTTGTCTCATTGTTTTTGGTTTGAAAATGAAACTTGATGTCAGTATATGGCAATAAAGCAATTCAATATCTAAAGCATTGGAGACAATTCCAAACGGCAATGATGTGACATGACATCTCAAACTGGAACTCTTTTAACATTATTATATAGCAAAGAGCAAAAAACATGACATTGTTGCAAACTATTTACTAGTCACTATTGGTGGCCAGCATGTTGCGATGTTGTCGTCAGTTTCTGCGAAAGAGCTGGTGACTAATTAAATTCAAAGGAGGTGATTGCCAGATGGTAAATGACTTTTGTGAAACATAGTAGCCTTAGAGTGTTACTCCATAAAACTAAATGGAAGGGAGTATGCCCATATAGAAAAGGCGAGAGATAAAAGAATAGATAGAGATAAAGTACAGGTGATATAAGGAATAGAGATAAGAAAGAAAGAGAGGAAGAGAGGAGTAGTATAGAAGGGGAGAGAAGGAAGAAAGGTCAAGGAAGAAATATGGCTCTATCTAGGTGTATTTGCGCTTGAGGAGAATGCGCAATATATTGGTTTGTCTCTGTCAGAACAGATACTTCGAGGATTGGTAACTGTGGAGGTGGGAGAAAGGTGACTGAGAGGGGGGCGAGCTCTCCGACCCTGGGCGTCACTCTAAAGGAAGCGGGTATGAATATTTTATATAGTGTGATGAACCGTCAAACCTACAATTAGTTCAGTCCTTTAAAGAGCAGGGAACAAAATGCTCATCGCACTTTAATGGTGAGACCATTGGGTGATGTCAAACATTTTGGTTAGCGAGGTTTTCATTTCTACTGGTAGAGACAGAATATAGAAGTGCCATTTGTTCATACATTTGGAGAGGTTCTCACCCCTGGCCAAGATCAAAGATCTTCTGTCAAAGAGAAAGAGTTGTCTAAGTTTCTGCACTACCTCATTAAGGGATGGAGTGGATTTGGAAGTCCAGTGGATGAGGATTATCTTTTTCGCAATTGTCACTATAATAGTGAGTAGAGGATTGATCTGAGATGAATGTGGACCAATTCTCCATTTGGTGATATTTGCGCATAGGCATGCTAGAATGTCAGGCTGTACCCTGGCATTAAATAATTTATTAATGTAGGCTGTAACTTTGTACAAGAATTTTTTGATCTTTCCACATGACCAAAAGGAATGTAGAAATTTGGCTTGGTGTGCTGAGCATTTTGGGCAGTCTCCTGATTCTTCCAAAACCATGTGGCTTCTCTGTGCTGGGGATATATAGGCCCTATGGATAGTTCTGAAGTGGACTTCTTGTAAATAGGAGGAGTTAAGCCATCGCATGGTTAAGGTGAGATTAGGGCATAAATCAGCGATTTCAGAGATCGTTGGTATATCCTGTGACCAGCTAGCAACATTTGATGAGGCTAAAGTAGGGTGTCTGGCATGCATAAGTTTGGGATAGAGAAGGTTAGTCTTGCATGGTCTGTGTGTTAAAGATTGGAGTAGTGAGAGTATAAGATCTTGTTTGTCGGGATGGAAAGTGTGTGTATGAAGAGATATTGCGAAGTGGCGAGCTTGAAGAAACATGAAGAATTGATTGTTAGGAAGTTGGTATTTCTGTTGGAGGGTGGAGAAAGAGAATGATATTCCCCCCTGGGTCAAAGACTTTTGCAGTTGTCGATAGTCCCTTAGCTTTCCATTCAAGGTAGAGGCAGCTGGTTAAGGACGGGGGGAACCCCGGGTTGCCCCACAGTGGAATGTGTATGGACGAGGAGTGGTTTCGGTGTAAAATTTTGTTAATGGAGATCCAAGTTTTGTATGTGTCTGTGAAAATGATGTTGTTGTAGATATGTGTTGGGATTTCTTGCTTTTTGGAGTGTAGTAGTGCTCCCAGGGAGTAAGGTGCGAACATGGCCATGTCGAGGTTGACGTCTGTATATGTGGAGGACTCCAAAATCCAGTCCGAGATATAGCGGAACATGACTGAATGTGTATACATGCGTAGATTGGGGGCTTTGAGACCTCCCTGTTTGATGGGGTTTTGTAATTTGGTCAGAGAAATTCTGGATTTTTTATGTTTCCAAAGGAATTTGGAGGTTAATTTGTCAAAGGTGTTAAAGTCAGAGGGTTTCAAAGAAAGTGGCAACATTTGAATGAGATAAAAGATTTTGGGGAAAATAATACTCTTCAGCGCAGCAAGGCGGCCCATGAGTGATAATGGGAAATCCTTCCAGTTATCATAGAGAGTGGCTATTTTTGTTAGTAGGGGGGTGTAATTAAGTTTATAGATGTTGGCCGTGGATGGTGGAATTTTGATCCCTAAGTATTTTATGCCTTCCTTTGCTAAATGAAAGGTAGAGAGAGAAGGGATGTTTTAAGTGATAGGGGGCGGGCCATTGATAGGTAGGATTTTAGATTTGGATATGTTTATTTTGAGGCCTGCAATTTGGCTAAAAGCTGAGATAAGGGACATAACATGTGGGACTGAGGAGGAGGGATCAGAAAGGAATAGAATCATATCATCTGCGAACAGAGAAATCTTTAACTCCGTGGTTCCGATAGCAATTCCAGATATATTGGTCGATTTACGGATGGCTATTGCAAGAGGTTCAATGGCTATGTTGAATAGTAAGGGTGACAGCGGGCATCCTTGTCTGGTGCCTCTAGCTATGGGGAAAGGAGAGGAGAGGATTCCATTACAGGAGATTTGGGAGGTAGAATTTGAGTATAAGGCTGCTATTATGTCGATAAATTTCTTAGGGAAGCCAAATTTATGTAGCGTGTGATGTAAGTGAGGCCATAGTACTAAATCAAAGGCCTTCTCGGCGTCCAGCGATAAAATGATAGCTGGTTTGGTGGGAGGGGAAGCATTCATGCACTGGACAGCCGAGAAGACCCTCCTCAAATTAATCACAGAATGACTGCCTGATACGAAGACAGTTTGGTCTTGGTGGATTATGTGAGGTAAAATCGGTTGGAGGCAATTGGATAGAATTTTTGTCAAGATTTTATAGTCAAGATTGAGTAAAGATATGGGTCTATAAGAGCTAGGTAGAGACAGGTCACGATTTGGTTTGGGAAGAGTTTTTATTATTGCTGAAGTGAAGTAGAGTGGGGGATTTAGATTTGTGAGGAGATGGTTGTATAGCAGAACTAAAGAGAGGATAATTTTGGGGGCTAGTAGTTTGTAAAATTCACCTGAGAATCCGTCCGGGCCTGGGGCTTTGTCTCGTTGGAGATGATTGATAACTGAAAGGATCTCTACATCCGTTATGGGTGCTGTCAGGGTGTCAGAAAAAGATTGCGGAATGGTGGGGAGTGAGGGGTATTCCCATTTGGGTGGAGGAGAGGATGTATCCTGGGATGGGGTGTCTGCATGAAAGGAGGGAGTAGGGGCAGAGTATAGCGATTCATAGAATGATCTCATCACCTCCGTTACTTGTTGGTTAGAGGTTGTTATTTGGCCATCTTGTGTTTGTAGAGGGTGTATAAGCGCAGGAGATCGAGATCCATGTAGTAAGTTGGTCAAGAGCTTGCCAGTTTTGATGCCAAATTTGTGATATCTATAATTAATATTAAATAGATGTTTGTCACCTAGAGATTGAAGATGGTCTTCAAATTTGGTTTTTGCTTTTGTGTATAGCTCTTTGTTTTCAGGAGAGGGTGATGTCTTAAATAGTTGGAATGAGGATGTTAAATCTGACTGTAGTTGTAAGTAGGATGAGGCTATATGTTTTTTAGATCTGGATGCGTATGAAATTATCATGCCCCGTAATATTGATTTGGCAGTTTGCCAAAACATTGGGGGGTTAGAAGTGAGATGTGATATGTTATTAGCTGAAAGTTCATCCCATTTCTCCATCAGTGCTTCGCAGAACGATTGTGAGCGTGATAGATGGGTGGGGACTCTCCAGACTTTTGTGGCAGAGGGGTCATGTGAGAGTTGGAGATCGAACCAGATGAGGGCATGATCCGAGAGAGAGATGGATTCTATATTGGTGGAAATTATATCGTGGATTAAGATATGGGATATTAAGAAGTAATCTATGCGTGCAGTGTGCCATGAACGGCCGAGAGGCATGTGTATTCTCTGTCGATGGGATTGAAGGCTCTCCAGACATCAGTGGTTTGGAGGGATGAGGCAAAGTGTGGTATACCGAATTTTGGTAAAGAGATGGGTTTAGAGGAAGTATTAGAGCGGTCAAGGAGTGGGGATGATATTAGATTAAGGTCCCCACCAATAAGTAATCTGTCATGAAGGTTAGGGGATAATTTGGTTATCAGAGTGGAGAAAAATGACTTTTTGAAGGTGTTGGGTGCGTATATGTTACATAGTACATACGGTGTGTCATGTAAGGTAGCTTGAGCTATGATAAATCTACCATTGGGGTCGGGTGTAACCCTGGTCATCTTTAAAGGTAAGGATGAACGGGCCAAAATTATAACTCTGCGAGCCTTGGAAGAGAAGGGAGCTGCCGCCACAACCTTCCAACCCATGGTGCCGAGTTTATTCGACTCCAGTTCTGTCAGGTGTGTTTCTTGTAGGTATGCTAAATCTAAGTGTTGCTTAGTGAGGTATTGCAGGATTTTTCGACGCTTGGCTGGGGAGTTTATGCCGCCCATGTTCAGAGAGCCCAACTTAAGGTGTGAGGTTGTCATAGGTAAAAGTCATCGAGTAAAGAGGAGACAGAGGGGTAAATTTACTAAGCTCCCGATTTTGACCGAGATGCCGTTTTTTCATCAAAGTGTCATCTCGGTAATTTACTAAGCAATAATCACGGCAGTGATGAGGGCATTCGTAATTTTTTGCAAGTCCAAGAAAAAAATTACGAATGAATACACCATCGGTCAAAACGCGGCTGTTTAAGTATGAATCTCGGTAATTTACTAAGAAGTGCAAAGCAAAAAAAAACAAACACTGCCGTGAAAAATTACAACTCGTAAAAAAGTGCTAAAAAAAAAACAGACCTGCTTTTTTTTTCCGTGATTGGATAGGCATGCAGGGATCCATGAGATCCGTGCATGTATATCAGTGGGAAGGGGTGGGAAAGTTGTTATTTTATTAAAAAAAATTGCGTGGGGTCCCCCCTCCTAAGCATAACCAGCCTCGGGCTCTTTGAGCCGATCCTGGTTGCAGAAATATGGGGGAAAAATTGACAGGGGTTCCCCCATATTTAAGCAACCAGCATCGGGCTCTGCGCCTGGTCCTGGTTCCAAAAATACGGGGGACAAAAAGAGTAGGGGTCCCCCGTATTTTTAAAACCAGCACCGGGCTCCACTAGCTGGACAGATAATGCCACAGCCGGGGGTCACTTTGATATAGTGCCCTGCGGCCGTGGCATCAAAAATCCAACAGTCACCCCTGGCCAGGGTACCCTGGGGGAGTGGGGACCCCTTCAATCAAGGGGTCCCCCCCCCCAGCCACCCAAGGGCCAGGGGTGAAGCCCGAGGCTGTCCCCCCCCATCCAATGGGCTGCGGATGGGGAGGCTGATAGCCTTTTGTGATAATGAAAAGATATTGTTTTTAGTAGCAGTACTACAAGGCCCAGCAAGCCTCCCCCGCATGCTGGTACTTGGAGAACCACAAGTACCAGCATGCGACGGAAAAACGGGCCCGCTGGTACCTGTAGTACTACTACTAAAAAAATACCCAAAAAAAGACAAGACACACACACCGTGAAAGTAAAGATTTATTACATACATGCACACAAACATACATACATACTTACCTTATGTTCACACGCAGGTCGGTCCTCTTCTCCAGTAGAATCCAAGGGGTACCTGTTGAATAAATTCTACTCACCAGATCGCGGGTCCCAGGGTCCTCGGGGCATCCATTTGTAATCCACGTACTTGCATAAAATAAGAAAACGGAAAGCCGAGCCACGAACTGAAAGGGGCCCCATGTTTTCACATGGGACTCCTTTCCCCGAATGCCAGAAACCAACTCTGACTGATGTCTAAGTGGGTTTCTTCAGCCAATCAGGGAGTGCTACGTTGTAGCACTCTCCTGATCGGCTGTGTGCTCCTGTACTGAGTGACAGGCGGCACACGGCAGTGTTACAATGTAGCGCCTATGCGCTCCATTGTAACCAATGGTGGGAACTTTCTGCTCAGCGGTGACGTCACTTTAGGTCAACCGCAGGGCAGAAAGTTCCCACCATTGGTTACAATGGAGCGCATAGGCGCTACATTGTAACACTGCCGTGTGCCGCCTGTCACTCAGTACAGGAGCACACAGCCGATCAGGAGAGTGCTACAACGTAGCACTCCCTGATTGGCTGAAGAAACCCACTTAGACATCAGTCAGAGTGGGTTTCTGGCATTCGGGGAAAGGAGTCCAATGTGAAAACATGGGGCCCCTTTCAGTTCGTGGCTCGGCTTTCCGTTTTCTTATTTTATGCAAGTACGTGGATTACAAATGGATGCCCCGAGGACCCTGGGACCCGCGATCTGGTGAGTAGAATTTATTCAACAGGTACCCCTTGGATTCTACTGGAGAAGAGGACCGACCTGCGTGTGAACATAAGGTAAGTATGTATGTATGTTTGTGTGCATGTATGTAATAAATCTTTACTTTCACGGTGTGTGTGTCTTGTCTTTTTTTTGGGTATTTTTTTAGTAGTAGTACTACAGGTACCAGCGGGCCCGTTTTTCCGTCGTATGCTGGTACTTGTGGTTCTCCAAGTACCAGCATGCGGGGGAGGCTTGCTGGGCCTTGTAGTACTGCTACTAAAAACAATATCTTTTCATTATCACAAAAGGCTATCAGCCTCCCCATCCGCAGCCCATTGGATGGGGGGGGACAGCCTCGGGCTTCACCCCTGGCCCTTGGGTGGCTGGGGGGGGACCCCTTGATTGAAGGGGTCCCCACTCCCCCAGGGTACCCCGGCCAGGGGTGACTAGTTGGATTTTTGATGCCACGGCCGCAGGGCACTATATCAAAGTGACCCCCGGCTGTGGCATTATCTGTCCAGCTAGTGGAGCCCGGTGCTGGTTTTAAAAATACGGGGGACCCCTACTCTTTTTGTCCCCCGTATTTTTGGAACCAGGACCAGGCGCAGAGCCCGATGCTGGTTGCTTAAATATGGGGGAACCCCTGTCAATTTTTTCCCCATATTTCTGCAACCAGGATCGGCTCAAAGAGCCCGAGGCTGGTTATGCTTAGGAGGGGGGACCCCACACAATTTTTTTTAAGGATTTTACAGTGTTTAATTTAAAAAAAAAAAAAATGAACCCCAGCACGGATCACACAGATCCGGTCGAGATTCATTGTAAAAAAGTCGGCAGTGTTTTGCTAATGACTGCCGTAAAAATAAAAAATAAAACACGAATGACATCAACATCGGAACAAAAGAAAAACCCGAATACGGCAGCTTAGTAAATCCGTCGAAACAAATTCAAAAAGTTGCAGTTTTACACTTTCGATGTCATTCGTGATTGAACTTTGACCTGAAACGGGAAAATACGAATGTTAGTAAATTTACCCCAGAGAGAGGGATCTATGTAAGCCATATTTCAAGTATGTAGAAGAGTATAGATGATAGAAGAGGTGATAGAAGCAAAAAAGAAGAGAGAACAGAGTTGTGTGAAACAAAACATATAGGAATAATGTCCTGTGTAGGACCTCACTAGGGGTTAACCTAGGTGTTTGACGGCATGACCAGCATACCAACTTCCGATTCATCAATATAGAGGAAAGTATAACTTCGGGTGGACCCTAGTTACCCGGGGCAAACCCACCAGATCCTAAAGATAGGGAGGAAACAAACCTTTTGTAATCATAATAAGCAACTGCGTTAAAAAAAAGGGGGGGGAATGGGGGGGTGGTGGTGAGGGGAGGAGGGTGGGGGGGTGCAGGATGGGGAAAAAAAGGGGGGTGGGAAGGGGATGACGAGCAGGGATTATGCTTAAACTCTGCAACTAAGAACTGTACATCGTCAGTGACCTTAAAAGGCAGCACATCGAGCCACGATATATTCAATCACTTATATCTTAATATCAGAAAAATAATAAAAAAGAAAGAAAAAAAACAGATGTAACAAGGAGGTATTTGTGCCACAGTAGACTAATTAAGATTAGTCTACAAAGATTGGGCGTATATTTGGAACAATAGTGCCCATCATCAATGGTAAATAACAACCAACAATTGTAAAAAATCAGCCAAGCAGTTAGCTGTAGTGTGAGCTCAGGAGGTTATTAGCTTACCCTAAAAACTATTTAAGTTGCTATGTAGTGTCAGAAATGTCCTCATGGTGCCCTTGAGCTTCATCTTTGAGGAATGCATCAGCGTCACCAGGGGTGGAGAAGTCATAAAAGGAATCCCCTATGAATATACGTAATTTTGCTGGATATTGGAGGGCAAATTTTCGTTTCATCTGCACCAGCTGAGCACAAATAGGTGAGAAGGCCTTCCTGGCCCGTGTGAGCTCAGGGGAGAAGTCCTGGAATATTAGCAACTTATTTTTTTCCCATATCAGAGGGCGTATTTGTCTAGAGGCAGTCCATATTGCTTGCTTGTGAAGGTAGTTTAAGCAGCGTAAAATAACCACTCTGGGACGGGTGTCCGCTGGTCGCAGGTTGGGGCCAATTCTGTGTACCCTTTCTATGACAATATCTTTGCAAACGTCTGAGACATGAAGCAGCTGCGGTAGCGTTTTGCTAACAAATCTCTCCAGTGCAGCATCTTTCACTGATTCAGGAATACCAATTATTCTCAAATTGTTTCTCCTGGATCGATTTTCAATATTATCGAGGTTGTTTAAAAGGTGATAATTTTCCTTTTGCAAGCGAATTATGTCGTGCTGCACATCAGCCATGTCGTGTGCTATTTTCCCCATATGTGTCTCGTTTGTGGTCACTCTGTGGGTGAGGTTTTTAAGCTGTGTGGAAATGTCATTTACAGCCTGTGACAAAAGGGGTCCCATCGTGGCCGTTATAGCTTGGGCCAAATCAGAGTGTGTAATGGGGGAATAAGGGTGTCTCTGTGTGGCAGACTTATCTGTTTCAGGAGCAGCTTTCTTGTGTGCCGGAGACGCTGGCGGGGAGTCTGTGTCCGGCGCCATCTTTGATTAAGCTCTACGCTTCTCCTGCCGAAACAACTGCGTGCGGGCGGAGGTGGACGGAGCGAGAAACTTCTCCATGCACTGGGGAATGGTGTGGAGGTTCTTCCCTGGTCAGTGGAGGCCACGGTGAGCCGTTATAAACTGATTGCGGTGGGTTCGTCCCGGGAGCTGCACGGACACGCTGTTCACAGCATGAACCCGGAACCGGAAGTCCCACCACAATACATATTTAACTATTTACAAAATATAAGTATTAGATAGGTGAAATATAACATAATAATGAACATAGATTATTACTGATACAAATGCTCCAATCTCTAACCGTCCTAATTCTGACACAGGGGATTAGCTACCAAGGGAACCGGTTGGTAAATGGCTCTTAGTGGTCTGTCTCTTGCGGTGGTGGATTTGCTGTGAAACTCATAAAGCTTAAACTTCAGGTCTACTTAGCCCAGAGGGGCCCTGAAGAAATATTTCCCCCTTCTTGTTTTATGTAATGTGTGGTTATAGCTTGCCACCAATAACACCATGACATACAGGCTTGTTATAGAGCATGCTATTACAGATTGCATGTGTGTAAACATAGTGCTGCTATAGTGCTGGGAGCTGCTAGGAGATTTAGTATAGCTATATGATTTACACTATGAAGCATGCATGCATTTAATCTACTGTACAATTCCTGACAGCCTGCAAAAATTCTCTTTGTGACATTCCCAGGAATAGTGCAGCCTAAGAGGGTCCATCCTAAGAAGGAGGCTGGGAGCAATGAAAGGTGAGGAGGACCCTGGAAAAGGAGGTGTCTAATAATACAGCTGGTGCTGAGTGGTGTGTGCTGTACTTGCAAGGACAGCAAAGTCCTTTTGGACCTTGTTCTATGTTGCCCTATTGTTGCTGGTTGCAAAAATGCCCACATCATTTTCCAAGGTTCAGGGATTAAAAAAGGTATGTCTGCTACAAATTGCATCAGCCATGCTGTGTAGCCAATGGTATGTACTGTATATCTGTAGATATATCGGTGCATTGTGCTTTGTGTACAGGTGGCTGCAGATACCTATAGTGAGTGGCAGAACAACTGGGCAGGCACATGTAGATACATGCTCAGTTGTGACATCCGACATGGCACATCAGGCCAAAGATCTGTAAGTGTGTATGCTACTTTAATACAAAATGTTGAGGACAAAACTGAGGCCCTTTGGGTCACCATAGAAACTGGGAAGAAGGACATTATTCGCATTGGGGTGATCTATAGACCACCAGGCCAGGGGCAGGATTTGGACAGGAACCTATTATTGGACATCTCTAAAATGGATTTAAAGGGAGAAGTCATAATCATGGGAGACTTTAATTTATCTGATGTAAATCGGGAGGGGTCCTTTGCAAGTTCAGCTACAAGTGGCAAATTTCTAACTTCCTTACAGAGAGCATCTCTCAAGCAATTGGTGAGGGAGCCCACTCAGAAAGACTCAATATTAGATTTAATTCTTACAAATGGTGACAGAATATCAGACCTCTATGTGGGTGAGCAGCTGGGATCCAGTTATCATCAAGCAGTATGGTTTCGTATAAAGACAGGATCCAACTCCTGTCACACAAAAACAAAGGTGTTGTACTTCAGAAATGCTGACTTTGAAAAAATGGGGGGATATTTAAGTGATTCATTGGCAGACTGGGGGAACTTGGAAGAAGTGCAGGAGAGATGGGAAAAACTGAAAAGTCCAATACTAATGGCAACAGACCTTTGTATCAAAAGGGTTAGGAAAAGCACCAGGAAAAGGAATCCAGTGTGGTTCACAAAAGAAGTATCAAGTAGTGTGAAAGCAAAAAAAGATGGCTTTTAGGAAATACAAATAGACTCAAAATAATAATGACAAAGAGTTGTATATTGACAGATGGAAGGATGCTAAGAAAGTGATGAGACGTGCAAAGGCAGAAGATGAGGAGAAAATAGCCCAGTCAGTAGATAAAGGGGGCAAAACTTTTTTTTAAGTATATAAATGAAAGGAGTAAATCAAATGGAGGAATAATAAGACTTAAGACAGAATGTGAGAATTTGGTGGAGATAAGGCAATAGCAGATCACCTAAATAATTATTTTTGCTCAGTATTTGCTACAGAAGGAGAAGGGAAGGGGCCACAGTTAATTTGCAAGGACATTCATAAAAATAAGGTAGATGAAAGTACATTTACAGAGGAGAAGGTCCTAACTGAACTTTCAAAATTAAAAGTGGATAAATCAATGGGGCCAGATGGGATACACCCAAGGATACTAAAAGAGCTAAAAGATGTGCTGGTGGCACCATTACCAGAATTATTTAACCAGTCACTAAATACAGGTGCCATTACAGGGGACTGGAAAATAGCAAATGTATTTCCACTGTACAAAAGTGGAAGCAAGGAAGAAGCACGTAAATACAGACCAGTAAGCCTTACATCAGTAGTAGGGAAAATAATTGAAAAACTACTAAAAGAAAGAGTTGTGGAATATCTTAAATCAAACAACTTACAGGATCCAAAACAGTATGGATTTACACTGTAAAATGGTTATTGGAAATTAGGACTCCGTAGGCAATTATACGGTAAATCACAGTGGGGTAAATTTACTAAGTTCCCGATTTCATTCGATATTGCTTTTTCATCCAAAATGCAACTCTATAATTTATAAAATACCATTCACGGCATATTTCTACCAATTTGTACTGCGACACAGCCATCCACAAAAATATGAATCAATAGACCAGTGGCCACAAACAGTTGGATTTTCACATGCACCTCACACAACATGGAAATTTACTAAGGATTTCTATTCTCATAGCCAGACACTAACACAAAACTATATAATGTGCATAGAAATAGATCTTTCAAATAGAACTGCTTTTGGCTGTGTGTTTGGAGAATCATGCCTGGATCACTGCGATCCATGTATGCTTCTCTGTGTAAATAATTGTTTAATAGTTAAAATATGAAAAAAACACCTTCAAATAAAACCAGCCCCGGGGTCTTTGAGCTGGTCCTGGTTGTTAAAATACCGGGGAAAATGGTGTAGTTGTCCCCAGTATTTAAGACCCAACACTGGGCTCTGAACCAATCCTGTTTAAAAAAATATGAGGGGAAAAAGATGTAGGGTTTCCCCGAACCTTTGAAACCAGCATTGGGCTCTACTAGTCAAGAAAATAAAGCCACAGCTGGGTAACACACCTATATAAGTCCCTGTGGCCATGGCATTACCACCTCCAACTCGTCTGCCCTGGCCAGGGTTAACTGGGAGAGAGGAGACCCCCTCAAAAAGGGGTCTCCCCACCTCCAGGCATCCAAGGGTCACAGCTGAAAGCCAAAGCTGTCCCCAGCAGCTGTGGGCAGTGGGTACCGGGCTGATAGCCATTAAATGTAAAATTAAGAATTAACATTGTCTTTTGCTTTGTAACTACAGGTCCAATAAAAATTTGAATCCCTGAACAAGTACCAGAATGTGGGACATAAAAGGGCCCAATGGTACCCATATTTCCACAGCAATAGATGTTTTACAATGAACACAGGACATGGACACCATGATAATACAAATTTAATAAAACATTCCCCGCTTGCTGGTTTTTGTGGTTCTCCAAGTAGCAGTATGTGTGAGGCTTGCTGGGACCTATAGTTCCACAGCAAAAGACAATATTTATTCTTAATTTGACACTTCATGGCTCTCAGACCGGCACCCACCAACCATAGTTGCTGGGGACAGCCTGGGGCTTCAGGCATAGCCCTTTAGTGCCTGGAGGGGGCCACCTTTTTGGGAGATCCCCTCTCCCCCATGGAAACCCCTCCATGACTGAATAGTTAGGAAGTAATGCTACGGCTGCAAGGACCTGTATAAATGTATCCCCAGCTGTGGACTAGTGGAGCCTGGTGCTGTTTTTAAACATGTCTGTCTTTTTAACACATATTTTTTAAACCAACATTTACTCATGTTCGATTTTGGTGATTCAAATCATTTGGCATTATGTTTCAATTCTTTTTCCATTCAATTTGGGTTGAACAGATTTACTAAAGACCAAACTGAATGTCAAATCTTTTTTTAATGTAGATTCAACTCATATTCCAATAGAATCAAATTTCTGAAAAACATTGATGTTTTCCCGTAGAACAACATGAAATCCACTAATTAGCTAAAGTATGATTTGAAATGAAACTCTAAAGCGAACTCCAAATTGAACTTCAAATCTCCAAGTGTTTAGAATGATCTTAGATATTAAATTTTGGCTTCTAAACCCATTCTCATGATAGGAAATTGTTAGTGATAACATTTTAAGTACCCAGAAATGTATAGGTCATTGTGGAAGTAGCAAAATTGGATGGCCATGGTTATGGTATGTTATGCTCCTACCTACACAATGCAATTCACCACCTGACTGAGATAACCCTAAAGGAAGAAACAGAGCTCCATCAGAAGCTTAGTTAGGTGAAAAGAGTACATATTTATACGTATAGACATCAAACGTATTATGTTTTTATGCAATTTGATAACACCTGATCATATATATTGGTCAATATGGCTGATAAATATAATGACATCTATAAACATGAGTGAAGTAATTGGCTATCCTGATTAAGGCCATGATGCTTACATTCTCAGCAATTCTTCCCTGTCTTCAAAAATTCTTGTGAGACAAATGCCAGAAGGATGGTTGTTGTGTAAGATACGAATATGTGCTAATAAAGCAACTGATAAAAAGGCACATAGACACCCAATCAAGGTAAAAATGCTTTTTTGTACTTTTTTTCCTAATAGAATTTATTCGAAAGGCAAATTTTTATATAATTTTGCAAAAATGTTCGACATTGTGCTCTGCTGTTATAAATTGCGTAATCACACAAAAAAAATTTTTTTTAATACGGCGCATTCAGACTTTTTTGACCAAAAATTGACAATGTGAACACATAAAAGTTGAAGGAAGGCAGAAAATCTGATTTAGAGTAAGCTTAATCCTAGCTATGTACTCGATTATGACCTGATTGCTGTTGTGCGTTATTGCACGACATGTGATCTTTGAACTACTGCACATGCATATGCACTGCAATGTGTATGAGTGATGGATAGCAGTGAAGAAACCGGGTGAAAATTTGAATACCACAGAGTCCGCAAGGAGATTCACAGGAAGCAGCCATTTGTGGATGGTATCTAGCCGTCTACTGGGTGAGTCCGGAAAAACGCAGGCGTGCCCAAGCTTTTTTAGGAAGGTTATGTGACATCAGCTATGGCCTGATCTGTCTGATTCTTTCACACTGGAGGAGTAAGAATTTAGCTACACACAGACTGCACACACACTTCACTGAAGGGAAAAAAACATTTGATGGTGAGTGTAATGCGAATGGATTTGCAGCTGTCCGCTGTCTGGCGTACTGTAGTTTTCACTTAGCATTCACATGCATTCACACACTTGAACAGGGATGGATTTTCTCTCCACCTGAATTAGGCTCCATATCATCTGATATTTTATCAAATTTAAAATACCCCCCCCCCCCACAACATGAAAAACATCAGTTGTGTTTTTAGGTATAAAAGAGTGTAATGAGATACATTTGGACCAATAGGAAGCAATGAGGATGTTCTATTCAATTTTACATTCAATTTTGCTTGGGGTTTCAGTGGGGATTTGAGATTTGATTTAGCAAGGCATTTCAGAAATTCTATTTTAAATCCATTCCAAACATAAATCCACATCAAATGTGATTTGACAATTGAATGTAAAATTGATTTTTAGTAATTAAGGAAAACGTTTTAAAAAATGTAAAATCCAAATGAATCACTTTCAATTGATTTTAAAGATTCATAAAGTGCTTCCCAAAATCGAATTTGCGCAATGCTGGTTTTCAAAATACTGGGAACTCCTTCGCATTTTCCCCCAGTATCTTAACAACCAGGATTGTCTCAAAGAGCTCGGATTAGGTTAAATTTATCAAGGGGAACCCCGTGCAATTTTTATTTATTTTTTTACTCTCACAGATCAGGATGGGCTTCATTGTTTAATGTTCAGCAGTGTTTTACTAAACTCTCCCATAAAACACTGCCCTGCAGTACGAATGGCATTAACATTGGAAAACTTAAATCTCACAAACACAGTAGTTTAGTAAATTACTGTTTGTTTGTTTTTTCAAAAAGTAGCAATTTCACACTGCCAATGTGAGTCAAATTATGGGGGTAATTCCAAGTTGATCACAGCAGGAATTTAGTTAGCAACTGGGCAAAACCATGTGCACTGCAGGGGAGGCAAATTTAACGGGTGGTCTTCTGTTTGCCGGCGGTCGGGCTCCCGGCGCTCAGTATACCGGCGCCGGGAGCCCGACAGCCGGCATACCGACACTTATTTTCCCTCGTGGGGGTCCACGACCCCCATAGAGGGAGAATAAAATAGTGTGGCGCGCGTAGCGCGCCACCGTGCCCGTAGCGTGGCGAGCGCAGCGAGCCCGCAAAGGGCTCATTTGCGCTCGCCAAGCTGTCGGTAAGCCGGCGGTCGGGCTCCCGGCGCCGGGATGCTGGTCGCCGGGAGCCCGACCGCCGGCCAGCCGTAGTGAACCCAATTTAACATGTGCAGAGATAGTTAGATTTGGGTGTGGTGTGTTCAATCTGCAATCTAATTTGCAGTGTAAAAATAAAGCAGCCAGGATTTACCCTGTACAGAAATAAAATAACCCACCCAAATCTAACTCTCTCTGCACATGTTAAATCTGCCTCCCCTGCAGTGCACATGGTTTTGCCCAATTGCTAACTAAATTCCTGCTGCGATCAACTTGGAATTACCCCCTATATCAGGGCTGGCCAAACTGGTCCTCGAGATCTACCAACAGTTCACATTTTCCAGACCACCTAGTTGGTGCACAGGTGTAATCACTACTAATTAAGACGTGCTGCATTAATTCCTAACTGACAATTCTACAGATCTCCAGGAGGCCTGGAAAACGTGAACTGTTGGTAGATCTCGAGGACCGGTTTGGCCAGCCCTGCCCTATATCTTGAAATAAATCAGCAGAAACACATGTTTTTGTAAATTTACCCCAGTGTCTATTCTGGCATCAGACACTGGATGCACCATACTCAGGCTTGGGCCTGATCATACAGGTACATAATTAGAATCATAAAAGAAATTCTAGCTCTCCATGTGCTCAGCAGTCAGTCTGCTGTAATGCTTTGCAGCCACCCTTGCCATGCTCTCCTGTCTTAGCCATCATCCACAGTCCCTGACACTAAAAACTGTACCCTACTCACTGGCCTCTAACATGCATCAGTGCAAAGCACAGTGGGTGTTTGGGAATTTTAAACTCTTCTTGTTCTAAGTGTTGAGTTCCTGCTGGATCTGGGCAATCCACAAAACACAGAGTCTCAAATCTCTACTGCAGCTGCAGAATGTGCAGGGCTTTCTTCTTCTTTGGAGGGAGCTGATTTCAACAGAATGGAAACAAATCAGGTGTGAGTCTACCCCTCTCACCATAATACATATTTACCTATTTACAAAATATATGTATTAGATAGGTGAAATATAACATAATAATGAACACAGATTATTACTGATACAAATGCTCCAATCACTAACCATCCTAATTCTGACACAGGGGATTAGCTACCAAGGGAACCGGTTGGTAAATGGCTCTTAGTAGTCTGTCTCTTGCGGTGGTGGATCTGCTGTGAAACTCATAAAGCTTAAGCTTCAGGTTTACTTAGCCCAGAGGGGCCCTGAAGAAATATTTTCCCCTTCTTGTTTTATGTAATGTGTGGTTATAGCTTGCCACCAATAACACCATGACATCCAGGCTTGTTATAGAGCATGCTATTACAGATTGCGTGTGTGTAAACATAGTGCTGCTATAGTGCTGGGAGCTGCTAGGAGATTTAGTATAGCTCTATGATTTGAACTATGAAGCATGCATGCATTTTAATCTACTGTACAATTCCTGACAGCCTGCAGAATTTCTCTTTGTGACATTCCCAGGAATAGTGCAGCCTAAGAGGGTCCATCCTAAGAAGGAGGCTGGGAGCAATGAAAGGTGAGGAGGACCCTGGAAAAGGAGGTGTCTAATTAGACAGCTGGTGCTGAGTGGTGTGTGCTGTACTTGCAAGGGCAGCAAGGTCCTATTGGACCTTGTTCTATGTTGCCCTATTGTTGCTGGTTGCAAAAATGGCCACATAATTTTTCAAGCTTCAGGGATTAAAAAAGGTATGTCTGCTACAAATTGCATCAGCCATGCTGTGTAGCCAATGGTATGTACTGTATATCTGTAGATATATCGGTGCATTGTGCTTTGTGTACAGGTGGCTGCAGATACCTATAGTGAGTGGCAGAACAACTGGGCAGGCACATGTAGATACATGCTCAGTTGTGACATCCGACATGGCACATCAGGCCAAAGATCTGTAAGTGTGTATGCTACTTTAATACAAAATGTTGAGGACAAAACTGAGGCCCTTTGGGTCACCATAGAAACTGGGAAGAAGGACATTGGCCCTCATTCCGAGTTGATCGCTCGCAAGGCGAATGTAGCAGAGTTACACACGCTAAGCCGCCGCCTACTGGGAGTGAATCTTAGCTTCTTAAATGTGCGACCGATGTATGCGCAATATTGCGATTACAAACGAGTTAGCAGTTTTTGAGTAGCTTCAGACTTACTCTGCCTGTGCGATCAGTTCAGTGCTTTTCGGTCCTGGCTGACGTCATAAACACACCCAGCGTTCGCCCAGGCACACCCACCGTTTCCCCGGCCACTCCTGCGTTTTCTCCGGAAACGGTAGCGTTTCCAGCCACACGCCCCTAAAACGCCGTGCATCCGCCCAGTAACACCCATTTCCTGTCAATCACAATGCGAACGTCGGAGCGATGAAAAAGCCGTGAGTAAACTTACTTTCTTCATAGTAAAGTTACTTGGCGCAGTCGCAGTGCGAACATTGCGCATGCGCACTAAGAGAATTCTCACTGCGATGCGATGAAAATCTCCGAGCGAACAACTCGGAATGAGGGCCATTATTCGCATTGGGGTGATCTATAGACCACCAGGCCAGGGGCAGGATTTGGACAGGAACCTATTATTGGACATCTCTAAAATGGATTTAAAGGGAGAAGTCATAATCATGGGAGACTTTAATTTATCTGATGTAAATCGGGAGGGGTCCTTTGCAAGTTCAGCTACAAGTGGCAAATTTCTAACTTCCTTACAGGGAGCATCTCTCAAGCAATTGGTGAGGGAGCCCACTCGGAAAGACTGAGATCTGGGATCCAGTTATCATCAAGCAGTATGGTTTAGTATAAAGACAGGATCCAACTCCTGTCACACAAAAACAAAGGTGTTGTACTTCAGAAATGTTGACTTTGCAAAAATGGGGGGATGTTTAAATGATTCATTGGCAGACTGGGGGATCTTGGAAGAAGTGCAGGAGAGATGGGAAAAACTGAAAAGTGCAATACAAAGGGCAACAGACCTTTGTATCAAAAGGGTTAGGAAAAGCACCAGGAAAAGGAAGCCAGTTTGGTTCACAAAAGAAGTATCAAGTAGTGTGAAAGCAAAAAAAGATGGCTTTTAGGAAATACAAACAGACCCAAAATAATAATGACAAAGAGTTGTATATTGACAGACAGAAGGATGCTAAGAAAGTGATGAGACGTGCAAAGGCAGAAGATGAGGAGAAAATAGCACAGTCAGGAGATAAAGGGGGCAAAACTTTTTTTTAAGTATATAAATGAAAGGAGAAAATCAAATGGAGGAAAAATAAGACTTAAGACAGAGGGGTATATTTACTAAGATTCGTATTTTTCAGAATCATGTTCAAGTTCAATCACGACTGACATCGACAGTGTAAATCTGCAACTTTTTGAATTGATTACGACTCATTTACTAAGCAGTCGTATTCGTATTTTCCGTATCTTCCGATGTCGATGTCATTCGTGCTTTTTTGCTGCTGAATGCGGCCGCGTTTGCTATTTTGCGGCCGCGTTGTTGCGTTTTTTTTACGACTGCGTCACAAGTCTGTTACGGCAGTGATTTGGAATTTGCGGCCGCGTTTTTACTCCTAAGTTTCGTTTACGTCACGCGGCCGTGATTGGTTGTATTCGTGAAGGAGGAGTGTCTGTGCATGTTACTATAAAAACGCCCCAAACACTCCGCACCTCGTGGGTTTAGCTAGTGGAGAGGAGAGAGGAAGGTGTATTTGGAGTTGGTGAGTTTGGTGGAGTTTTTGGTGGATTTGGAGAGGAGTTTGGTGATTGTTGAGTGCTGTACTGTGTGTGTTAGTAGTCTTGTGATCTTTGTAGTATTGTTTTTTCCCAGTTTGTAAACTTTTTTGTCCTTGTTTTTTTTTTTTCAGTCTTTTGTCATTGTTTGTGAGTGAGTGAGTGAGCGTGTGTGTTGGCTGTGTGGTGTGTAGTAGGAGTAGTGGAGGAGTGTGTTTTGTGTTTTCATTTTTGTGTGTTTTATGTTGTTTGTCATGTCCGACTCAGAGGTCAGTGTGGTGGCGGAGGTTAGTGAGGTGGAGGCTGGTAGTGAGGTGGAGGCTGGTAGTGAGGTGGAGGCTGGTAGTGAGGTGGAGGGGGGTAGTGAGAGGGAGGAGGTTAGTGAGGAGGAGGAGGAGGGGGTGCCTGTTGCTGGATTTTCCAGTGATAGTGATGGTGTTGTGGCACCGCAGCCACGCACCACTACCAAGACTGGCAGGAATATAAAGTTCAGCTATGCTGAAAACATGGCGTTGGTGCGTGAGCTGATGAAGCACCATCGCCAATTGTTTGGTCAGGATGCTGCCAGGGTGTCCTCCCGCAGGAAGTCTGCCCTGTGGGGGCAAGTCATACTTGCTGTGAATAGTGAGGGTGTGGTGAGGCGGACAGAGGACACGTGCCGCAAGCGTTTCTATGATATTAAGCGGCGTGTCAAGGCCAAGATGGCCAAAGAGTCCAAATCTGCACGGAGAACCGGAGGTGGGCCACCTTTACGTGTAAGCTATCGGGACTGGGAGGAGCCTGTGCGGGCATTGATTCCTGGCGAAGTGGTGTCTGCTACTCATGTCCGGGATTCGGACCGACCCACGCAGGATGGTAAGTTTGTTTTGTAATATTGTTCTTAAAATGTCTGTAAAATTTAGTTAATTTCATTTTTAAAGTTTAAAGGATGATTTTTTTCTCACAAAACAGATTGCATGCCTATGCTCCCTTAAGGTGTGTTTGTGTTTTGAATGTTTTTTTTTCTTTTTTTGTTGCAATTTTTGGCGATAATGCTTGAACATGTGT
Organism: Pseudophryne corroboree; assembly: GCF_028390025.1. NCBI lineage: Eukaryota > Metazoa > Chordata > Amphibia > Anura > Myobatrachidae > Pseudophryne > Pseudophryne corroboree. The sequence continues at coordinate 1,240,195,767 of NC_086444.1, read as the reverse complement.
GTTTGTTTAAAATCCACAAAAGGTTTTTGTTTTTTTAAAAAACAGAAAAGCGGGGAAATTTTTAAAACATTACATTTTAAAAATATTTGCAAGTACTCAATCTCTGCAATATCTGAGACCAAAAACTTATTTTAAATAAATTTATTGTGTGCCACATCAAGTACATTTTGATATTCAACTCAAAATCATGAATGTAGAAGCTCTTAAGCTTAAAAATTTGTTTTAAACAAAACCATATAGATGCTTACAGTACATTAATGGTTTTCAGTGGGTCATTTTGCCAAAAACATGGTAATAATGTTGGGGTCACTTTTTCCACAGTCACACAGACCAGCCGCCCAGACAGGCCTCACACAAGTCAGGATGATGCCGGTATTGCAGGTAAGTCTTCACTGTAGTCACATATTCTGAAAACACATAGAAGTACAAAATATTAAGTTTAAATTTTGCACCTAGGTTCTGCTTCTGGAAGCCGACCTCATGTAAGGCGCCCATCACAGGGCTTGGGCCACTTACCCAGGAGGCCAACTAAGACACGGCGTCTTGGCTCTGATTCCGCACCTCCATCATCCCCACCCAGGCGAAGACTTTCGGCAGTGTCACCCCAGCCACCACTGGCACTATTGTCGAGTTCGCAGAGTGATGAGGCCAGATCACCTCAGTTATCTGGTGAGTAAAAACATAAATTAAACACATAAGCAATAATATACACAGTACACTTAAGATGTTGTTAGTTGGTTTGGAGTTTACATGTTTTCCTCAACAATCAATGTGATGTAACGTCTTCAATTGCTCAAGGTGCTTTAATAAAATTAGATAAGGTCTTAGTGGATGGTCTAGACAACCTATTTGTATGAAAAGAACAGATTTGAGGATACATTAAGCACACACACGTTCACATTTTTAAAAAAATATGAATAAAATTAAATGTTGGACCGAAATAAAAAAACCATTAGAGTGTTCACACATCGCCCCTGTCCAGTATGTAGATGGCTTACTTGCTCCGCTCCTCTGGACTATACAGGTAAGTAGTCTATATCGTGGTGAGGGGAGGGAATCTAACAGTGTAATGGTGTGGAGGGAAGTTAGTTAAGTGTGGAATATGCAAATTTGGCAATGTTTGCGCCTGTGTTGGTTTTTTAAAATATAAAAATTATAAATTGTTAACGTTGAGAAAAACAAGTGCTAATAATGCAAAAATGTAGTATTAGGAATGTATTAATGTGTTGCATTAGCCAGGCCAAATTAAAAAAAATTACAACATTGCATGTTGCCTACCCCATACAGAGCACAACTTGATGTCCGCCGAGGACCAGCAGGGACCAGAACAAGAGCCATCCTTCACACTGCAACTTACAGCTGTTGATCCAAGCATGCCAATACAGTTGCAAGATATACCCCAACCATCCATCAGTCCCCAACTGGCACAAGCTCCGCCCCCAAGCCAAATTCCTGGCGATTTTTGGGCCAGTTGGACAAGCCAACAGGCCCAAAGCAATGCCACCCTGACCCAACATACACAACACCTTGCCAGTCTGCCCCATCATCTACCGCGTATTAGTCGCAACTCGGGCAGACTGATAGTACAAGTAGGGAGAATGGCTACCTCAATGGAGCAAATTAGGGCTGAAAACAGCCAAATGAATGCACATTTATCCCGCATTATAGATGAGCAACAGCGACATCAGCAGGCACTCATTCAGATCATTCAACACAATCAAGTGGTGAATGAGGCCTTATCCAGGATTGTAGCCAGCCACACTGCTACAAACACTCAGCTGATTGCCAGTTTAAATAATTTGAGCAGCAATATTGCTATGATGGGAGCTCAGCAAGTCACCTCCAGCTCGGGGACCACGACCCCTGTTCAAACGCCAGTAACCTCCCCTGTCCGGCGTTCCTCAAGAGCACGTGCCAGTGAGCCAGCACCCAGCACACACAAGCGAAAAAAATAACACCAATCTTTTTGTGCAAATAAATACAAAAATTTGTTAAAAAAACACATTCCTGTGTCCGTCTCCAAAATTTTTTAAGCTGGTCTGTATGTATGTAGTTATGTTTTTCAAGGGTAATGACTGTAAATGTTTTGTTAGCATCAACTAAGCACAATGGACACACCACTATAAACAACAAACAGTAAGTAACAGAACACACAATAGAAAGTAGAGCAAAGTGTTTAGTGAAGGATAATTACAGCATAATAAAACTTACCTGTAAAATATCGCAGGATCACTTCTTGACGTACCTGCCTCCCTACAATTGTACTCACACTGTCACCAGATGTATCTAACTCCTCTGCTTGCTGACTGCTTTCTCCCTCACCATGTGCCAGATGTTGACTTAAACACAGATTATGGAGAAAACAGCAGCAGAACACAATCCGAGTCACCTTTGAGGGACTATACAACAAAAGGCCACCAGATTTATCCAGACACCGAAAACGTGACTTCAGCACCCCAAAACATCTTTCTATCACATTCCGCGTAGCCTTATGTGCATGATTATAACTGTGTTCTGCAGGAGAATCAGGTTGGGACAATGGAGTAAGGAGCCAAGAGTAGCAGCCGTAACCCCCATCACCTGAAAAACATATATAGTCAACATTAGGACATATGTTAGATTATTCTATCACCTCCTCCAAAATCTAGGCTGTGGTTAAAAGACATACACACATAACATTTTCAACATACCCAACAGCCAGCCATCAGGCATTTGTCCCTCCTCAAATTTATCGAAGAGCGATGACTGACTGAGGATGAAGGAGTCATGGCAGGCACCAGGGTAACCTGCAACAACACTCATAATTTTTAAATTTGCATCACAGACCACCTGGACATTAGTTGATTGATCCATATGCCTATTAGTATATATATACTGGCGGCCCTTAGGTGATCTCAGCTGAACGTGTGTGCAATCTATGGCCCCCAGCACATTGGGCATGCCTGCAAGCTCATAGAAAGCTACCCTGACAGCACTCCACTCCGACTCCTCAGTAGGGAAGCAGATTGAGGCTTTAATGTGTGGCTCCAACACATCCAAAACCTGAGTGGACATTAAATAAGCTAAGGTGAGTGTCATGTTAGGTATTCTCTACAATACTGTGGTGTTTCAACTTACACAAGCAACACTTAGCCATAACCGCATATGTATTTTTAGACTCACCTGCATCAAAAATCTTGAAAAGGTGGGCTGTGAGATCCCAATGACGTCGCCTGCCACAGCCTGGAAGCTCCCAGTAGCCATAAAGTGTAACACAGCCAGGAGTTTGTGTAGGCCTGAGACAGAGCGAGAGCGTGCTGTCTCAGGGTCTATGCCCAGTTTGACAAGGTCATACAGGTGGAAAATGTTGTTTCTATTTAGGCGGAACATCTGTATGACCCTATCATCGGACAATGCATTTAAGTTTAAACGCCCTCTAAAAAAACGAGGCTGGCGCAGCCTCCGCGGTACCTGGACAACCTGTTGGCCATGTTCACTTACCTGGTCCTGATTCCTGGAAGCCTCATGGAGCAGTCTAACGTATCCCACAGCCAACAAAAAAACATTGCCATACACTACAGCCGCCATTTCAGAGTGAGAGTAGTTCAGAATGTGCCTGAAACACTTTTATAGGCCCAAAAAAACAGGTGTGAGTAATGGATAATTAAGTTCACATGTAAACGCGGTTTTCAAAGGCTGGCGCGTTTTTTTTTAGGAAAAAAATGCGAATCGTAATTTTTCGCGGCCGCGAAATCATTTTCGCGGCTGCAAATGCAATTACGAATGGTTAGTAAATGACCGAGATTCATATCTAAACAGGCGTAATTTGACCGATGGTGTATTCATTCGTAATTTTGAACTTGGACTAGCAAAAAAATACGAATGACCTCATCACTGCCGTGATTAGTGTTTAGTAAATGACCGAGATGACACTTTGAAGAAAAAACGCCATCTCGGTCAAAATCGGGAGCTTAGTAAATATACCCCAGAGAGTGAGAATTTGGTGGAGGGAGACAAGGCAATAGCAGATCACCTAAATAATTATTTTTGCTCAGTATTTGCTACAGAAGGAGAAGGTAAGGGGCCACAGTTAAGTTGCGAGGACATTCATAAAAATAAGGTAGATGAAAGTACATTTACAGAGGAGAAGGTCCTAACTGAACTTTCAGAACTAAAAGTGGATAAATCAATGGGGCCAGATGGGATACACCCAAGGATACTAAAAGAGCTAAAAGATGTGCTGGTGGCACCATTACCAGAATTATTTAACCAGTCATTAAATACAGGTGCCATTACAGGGGACTGGAAAAGAGCAAATGTAGTTCCACTGTACAAAAGTGGAAGCAAGGAAGAAGCAAGTAACGACAGACCAGTAAGCCTTACATCAGTAGTAGGGAAAATAATGGAAAAACTACTAAAAGAAAGAGTTGTGGAATATCTTAAATCAAACAACTTACAGGATCCAAAACAGCATGGATTTACTGGTGGGAGATCATGCCAAACAAATCTTATTGACTTTTCTGACTCTGTGATGAAAATAATAGATCAAGGGGGAGCTGTAGATGTAGCATATCTAGACTTTAGTAAGGCATTTGACACTGTCCCACATCGCAGACTGCTAAATAAACTTGAAAGTGTGGGGGTGCATTATAAAATAGTTAAATGGATAAGAACCTGCTTGCAGGATAGGAAACAGACAGTTATAGTAAATGGAGTGTAATCTATGGAGGGAAATGTTAAAAGTGGAGTACCCCAGGGATCTGTACTTGGACCAGTTCTCTTTAATATCTTTGTTGGTAACATTGCAAAAGGTATTGAAGGGAAAGTATGCTTTTTTTGCAGATGATACAAAGATATGCAACAGGGTAGACACACCAGGAGGGGTAAATCAAATGATTGATGATCTAGCTAGGCTTGAAAAAAGGTCAAGAATATGGCAACTACAGCTTAATGCTAAAAAATGCAAAATCATGCACTTGGGTCTCAAAAACCCAAAAGCTAAATGTAGTATCAAGGGTACTATAATGGAAACTACTGAGGAGGAAAGGGATTTAGGAGTCACTATTTCAAGTGACTTAAAGGCAGGAAAGCGATGCAACAAAGCAATGAGAAAGGCAAGTCAGATGCTTGTTTGCATAAGGAGAGGAAACAGTAGCAGGAAAAGAGAAGTAATAATGCCACTGTATAGGTCATTGGTGCATCCTCATCTGGAATGCTGTGTCCAGTTCTGGAGACCATATCTCCAGAAGAATATAAATACATTAGAGAGTGTACAAAGAAGGGAAACTAAAATGATGCATTGCCTACATCACAAAACTTTCCCGGAAATGCTAAAAGATCTTAACATGTATAGTATGGAGGAGAGAAGGGAAAGGGGTGTGAATGCCAACTTGATTTCTCACAAATATTTAAAATGCCCGCTCTAATATATATTGTAAATTCCTGCACCTCTTATTACCATATCCCATGAATGTGCGCTATACATCGCAAAACACTGCATCCCATAAGAGAAAACAATACACCCACAAATTATATGAGTTCCAAAGCTCATTGATGTATATATTTGTTATTAAAAGGATATGGATTCAATATATATTACAAAGTACAGTATACCTATATTTACATGATTACAACTTACACAGTAAGCAGTTAATACATATAGTTACATACAGTTACATGCCATTACATACAGTTTCAGTTACATGCCAGCGATACAATTACCATTCTCTCCAATGCATCTTATGTCTCTCTCTCTGTAAATAAATACATGAACTGATCTGCCAGCAAGTCCATCATCGTCTCAGACCTTACAGCCACTCTGAGACCAAAACAGGAACTACCTTCCTGTGTGATCAACAGTGTGTTATCTAGTTTTTGGGGGAGGGATTCACGATGAGTCACCAGTTCCTTTGTATGTGCTGAACAGGCTCAGCCCTGGGGATGTCCAAACGGGCTGGCATGAGCTTCCTGTCCACTGTCCTATTCGGAACATCCATTGATCTAACAAAAGTGACTTTAGCTTCTATACATTTAATCATAACTATCTGTTGCAATGTCCTACAACTAAATAACAAGTATCAAATGAATCTACACACCAAACTGCTTGCTTCAATACCAAACATGACAGGTGTATCTGGTTTCGTTCAAATAATACACATACATGACACCACTTCATTACATAATTCCAAATCACCATGATGTCCGGCGCTTGATATTATTATAATTATGTACTGTATGAAATAAGTGTCGAATCCATCTCTGTGGCATGTCCGTGTAAATGCATGTGTTACCATATATTGCTGTGCTCGCTGCGCGTATTTGCAAGTATAGCGACTTATATGTGTGTAGTTTGTTTGTTTTCTTTATGTCATATTTTTTACTTCGACTGGGGAGACATGATAGAAACTTTCAAATATACCAAAGGTTTTAACAAAGTTCAGATGGAAAACATTCTTCAAAGGAAAAGAAGTATTAGAACTCGAGGACATATACTGAAACTGGAGAAAGACTGGTTCAGGGGACATTTAAGGAAAAATGATTTCGCAGGAAGGGTAGTGCATAAGTGGAATAGCCTCCTTTCAGTGGTGGTAAGAGCTAAGACTGTAGAGCAATTTAAACATGCTTGGGATAGGCATATGAATATCCTTACAAAGAATTAAGGTTCATAAAGGGTTGAGATTACCTAAAGGATAAAAAAAGGGGCAGACTAGATGGGCCAAGTGGTTCTTATTTGCCGTCAAATTCTATGTTTCTATTTTTCTATGCACTGACTGACCATCAAGTAGGTCAGTGAATCAGCCAGTTGGCTGATCTATTGGCATAGTGTGTACCCAGAATTATCGTAACAAAAAATGGTTTGATGTAAACCTGGGGGCGCTGACGTGATTCTAAATAAGGACAGATGGAAATACTTATCTCTTGGTATTCCATTTTACGATGTAGTGTTCTTGCTGTGTATTTCTTGAGATGGACAAAAATATCAGTTCGACAAATTATATGAAAAAAAGGAAATTAAATGGTGTATGAGACACCATTTCCATCTTTCCTTATTTAGAATCACGTCAGCGCCCCAGGTTCACATCAAACCATTTTTTGTTACGATTATACTTCTGGGACCCATGTAGGGATGAGTCCTTTGTGAACCCATGGGCAGCAGCCGTCAATTAACTTGAGCGCCAATTAGACCACACAATCCAATTGCTAGTGTACCCAGAATTAGTCAAACTGTGAGCTGGACATAGATCAGCTAAGAAATAGACCACTCACAGCCAATCAGTGGCATGTTTCCATGGTAGCATTGGCTGATTGGGTGAAAGGGATAAAAGTTAAGAAATGTCAGTGAGTTCCTTCACTTTCTTTAGCAGTAATGTATGTTTGTACGGTATGATATGTAGGGCAGGCTTCCTGGGAGCTGTAGACCCACTGTAATGGACAATTTTACTTTAAATCTTACATGCACATCTATCAATCATGTACCCAGTGGTGGAGGGGATGTCACTTAGCTACAGCACAGGCCTAGGGTATACTTGAGAGGGGTACACCTTTATTGTGTGGTCCCCACTTCACGAGAAATCCCTGTCCTGTGCTGACTAGTTGGTGGGTACAATGCTTTGGCATAAACATGAAAATTTATGTGTTGTACAGACATAGCCACACACAGATGGTGCCATGACTTTGCCCACAAATTAATTGCATGCATGCAGATACACACCATTCATTTTTATAGGCAGCCACCAGGCTGTGAATAGTTGAATCCTGATACATACTGCAGCATGCCATGATGAACGTGGCTACTTCTGTATTCTTTTTATAGAAAAGACTTGTGAGTTGATTCCGTAGTGTATTGACTTCTATTTATTGAATTGGGCATATTTTTCAGTTCATATTATGATATTGCTCCCGTGTTAAAGTTTAGTGAGTCTCTGAGTTTCAAAAATGCCTAAACTAGAACGATAATGCAAACTCAGACCAACAAAAAATGTAGTAAATGATCTCTGTAATGCCTTTGCTGCATTGCTACACAGGACATTGGTGCTAATTCAGATTGGATTGCAAATCGCGATCCAATGGGAATTTTTAAATTTACCCAGCAGGCGCATGTGCAGCACCCACCTGCGCTTGTGCCCACACTTTCTGCGGGGAGCCACAGAAAATGCTATTGCCTCTGTCAATCAGGCAAAGACAGTCACAGGGTGGGGAGGGGAGGCGGGCAACGCTCCATTTCCAGGGAGAAGACGGAGCGTTGCTGGGGCGGTGCGTCATGAACGAGGGTTAAGTCGGCCGAACAGTGGCATGTCATGGGCGTGATCATGGCGGCTGCATGACATCACCTCCGGCCTGCAGGAGGCATCAGGTATTTCTGCTAACAAGCAGATATTGCGATCACTCGCAATTTCTGCTTGTTGAAGGGGGGAGGCTTCAGTAAGCATGATGGGTGGCCTTGCCCAGCGATGGGCAGCCCCCAGCATGCTAGGGAAAGGATAGCAAATTCTGCTGATTAGCAGAATTTGCTATCCTTACTGAATTAGCCCCATAATCCCCCAGGAAAGCACCAGATGTGACAAACAAGGGATGACTAAAATATCATATTATATGACAGAGGCAGAGACAGAGGCATAGTCAAGAGATCCGAGCATATGGGAAACAATCTTGGTTTGGGACAAGAAGCTAATAAAAGCAAGTCCAGAAACAGTGCAAGGTCAGGAATGCAGATACTAGAGTATTCAACGAGTTCTGGGTCAATATCAGTTATTTTCAAGTAAGCAGTAGCAGGTTTATACACAATCCAAAGGGCAGGAAATATTACCAGAACTGGATAGATAAACGTTCTACCTTATATATTTACCACATGTAGGATATTGAAGCAACTGGCTGGAGCATTGATATCAAATTCACAAAATACTATATTAAAATACTGCTAATCACCCCAGTGATTAATTTTTTTTAAGGCTATTGTACTAAGCTACTACTTATAACAGTCTACTTTATTTCCATAGATCAATTTTGGAGCCACTGACCCTGTCTTAAATGACAGACAATTATATCCAACTTTTTCACGGATTGTCCCAGATGATCAGGACCGTTATGCAGCTATTGTTAAGTGTCTGCTCCATTTTGTATGGAACTGGGTTGGAGTCATTACACCATTTGATGGTAGTTGGGACATGGAGTCACAAGAACTGAGTAAACTGATGAGTCAGCATGGGATCTGCATTGAGTTTATCATTAAATTATCTAATGAAGAAGAAATTAATAGAAGAAAATTTCAGGAGATTAAACAATTTACATCTAAAATTATAGTACTATGTGGTATTGGTAACGTAAATTTATTTTATTTTTTTGAAGAGAATGAATTTATTAATGAAAATTTCACATTAATACTCAGTGACACATGGACTAATGTCAAATATTTGGAAGATATCTACTTCCCAATCATAAATTATAGCTTAATTTTTATATTGCCTCCTAAAAATTTTCATAACATTAATCATTTTATAAACAATGCAAACCCATTTGAAAGACCAAATGACCCAATACTGGAAGATACTTGGTTGATGGTGTATGAATGTCTTTCACAAAATATTTTCAAAAATACTGTTTATCAGAATATATATAATTTTTCTGGACATAATTGCAGTGAAATAAATCATATTCAAGAGACATTTTATGGCATTGCAGAATCAAAGCCCCACTATACATACATGTCAGTATATGCTCTGGCTCATGCGCTGAATAGAATGAATCTGCATAAATATAAAGCTAAAACATTTGAATTAAAACAAACAGTAAGTTGTGTGTATGTAAGCAGGGCTTAAAGTGGTCCTGGAGAGGTGGAGGAACTAATTTTACCCACCACCTAACTAGAGATGTGCACTTGAAATTTTTCGGGTTTTGTGTTTTGGTTTTGGGTTCGGTTCCGCGGCCGTGTTTTGGGTTCGACCGCGTTTTGGCAAAACATCACCGAATTTTTTTTGTCGGATTCGGGTGTGTTTTGGATTCGGGTGTTTTTTTCAAAAAACCCTAAAAAACAGCTTAAATCATAGAATTTGGGGGTCATTTTGATCCCAAAGTATTATTAACCTCAAAAACCATAATTTCCACTCATTTTCAGTCTATTCTGAACACCTCACACCTCACTATATTATTTTTAGTCCTAAAATTTGCACCGAGGTCGCTGGATGACTGAGCTAAGCAACCCTAGTGACCGACACAAACACCTGGCCCATCTAGGAGTGGCACTGCAGTGTCAGACAGGATGGCAGATTTAAAAAATAGTCCCCAAACAGCACATGATGCAAAGAAATAAAGAGGTGCAATGAGGCAGCTGTGTGCGTAAGCTAAGCGACCCTAGTGGCCGACACAAACACCTGGCCCATCTAGGAGTGGCACTGCAGTGTCACGCAGGATGGCCCTTCCAAAAAACACTCCCCAAACAGCACATGACGCAAAGAAAAAAAGAGGCGCAATGAGGTAGCTGTGTGAGTAAGCTAAGCGACCCTAGTGGCCGACACAAACACCTGGCCCTTCTAGGAGTGGCACTGCAGTGTCACGCAGGATGGCCCTTCCAAAAAACACTCCCCAAACAGCACATGACGCAAAGAAAAAAAGAGGCGCAATGAGGTAGCTGTGTGAGTAAGCTAAGCGACCCTAGTGGCCGACACAAACACCTGGCCCATCTAGGAGTGGCACTGCAGTGTCACGCCGGATGGCCCTTCCAAAAAACCCTCCCCAAACAGCACATGACGCAAAGAAAAAAAGAGGCGCAATGAGGTAGCTGTGTGAGTAAGCTAAGCGACCCTAGTGGCCGACACAAACACCTGGCCCATCTAGGAGTGGCACTGCAGTGTCACGCAGGATGGCCCTTCCAAAAAACACTCCCCAAACAGCACATTACGCAAAGAAAAAAAGAGGCGCAATGAGGTAGCTGTGTGAGTAAGATAAGCGACCCTAGTGGCCGACACAAACACCTGGCCCATCTAGGAGTGGCACTGCAGTGTCACGCAGGATGGCCCTTCCAAAAAACACTCCCCAAACAGCACATGACGCAAAGAAAAAAAGAGGCGCAATGAGGTAGCTGTGTGAGTAGGATAAGCGACCCTAGTGGCCGACACAAACACCTGGCCCATCTAGGAGTGGCACTGCAGTGTCACGCAGGATGGCCCTTCCAAAAAACACTCCCTAAACAGCACATTGCGCAAAGAAAAAAAGAGGCGCAATGAGGTAGCTGTGTGAGTAAGATAAGCGACCCTAGTGGCCGACACAAACACCTGGCCCATCTAGGAGTGGCACTGCAGTGTCACGCAGGATGGCCCTTCCAAAAAACACTCCCCAAACAGCACATGACGCAAAGAAAAAAAGAGGCGCAATGAGGTAGCTGTGTGAGTAAGCTAAGCGACCCTAGTGGCCGACACAAACACCTGGCCCATCTTGGAGTGGCACTGCAGTGTCACGCAGGATGGCCCTTCCAAAAAACACTCCCCAAACAGCACATTACGCAAAGAAAAAAAGAGGCGCAATGAGGTAGCTGTGTGAGTAAGATAAGCGACCCTAGTGGCCGACACAAACACGTGGCCCATCTAGGAGTGGCACTGCAGTGTCACGCAGGATGGCCCTTCCAAATAACACTCCCCAAACAGCACATGACGCAAAGAAAAAAAGAGGCGCAATGAGGTAGCTGTGTGAGTAGGATAAGCGACCCTAGTGGCCGACACAAACACCTGGCCCATCTAGGAGTGGCACTGCAGTGTCACGCAGGATGGCCCTTCCAAAAAACACTCCCCAAACAGCACATGACGCAAAGAAAAATGAAAGAAAAAAGAGGTGCAAGATGGAATTGTCCTTGGGCCCTCCCACCCACCCTTATGTTGTATAAACAGGACATGCACACTTTAACCAACCCATCATTTCAGTGACAGGGTCTGCCACACGACTGTGACTGAAATGACGGGTTGGTTTGGACCCCCACCGAAAAAGAAGCAATTATTCTCTCCTTGCACAAACTGGCTCTACAGAGGCAAGATGTCCACCTCATCATCATCCCCGATATATCACCGTGTACATCCCGCTCCTCACAGATTATCAATTCGTCCCCACTGGAATCCACCATCTCAGCTCCCTGTGTACTTTGTGGAGGCAATTGCTGCTGGTCAATGTCTCCACGGAGGAATTGATTATAATTCATTTTAATGAACATCATCTTCTCCACATTTTCTGGAAGTAACCTCGTACGCCGATTGCTGACAAGGTGAGCGGCTGCACTAAACACTCTTTCGGAGTACACACTTGTGGGAGGGCAACTTAGGTAGAATAAAGCCAGTTTGTGCAAGGGCCTCCAAATTGCCTCTTTTTCCTGCCAGTATAAGTACGGACTGTCTGACGTGCCTACTTGGATGCGGTCACTCATATAATCCTCCTCCATTCTTTCAACGGGGAGAGAATCATATGCAGTGACAGTAGACGACATGTCCGTAATCATTGTCATTGTCAGGTCCTTCAGTCCGGACCAGATGTCAGCATCAGCAGTCGCTCCAGACTGCCCTGCATCACCGCCAGCGGGTGGGCTCGGAATTCTGAGCCTTTTCCTCGCACCCCCAGTTGCGGGAGAATGTGAAGGAGGAGATGTTGACAGGTCGCGTTCCGCTTGACTTGACAATTTTGTCACCAGCAGGTCTTTGAACCCCAGCAGACTTGTGTGTGCCGGAAAGAGAGATCCAAGGTAGGTTTTAAATCTAGGATCGAGCACGGTGGCCAAAATGTAGTGCTCTGATTTCAACAGATTAACCACCCATGAATCCTTGTTAAGCGAATTAGGGGCTCCATCCACAAGTCCCACATGCCTAGCGGAATCGCTCCCTTTTAGCTCCTCCTTCAATGCCTCCAGCTTCTTCTGCAAAAGCCTGATGAGGGGAATGACCTGACTCAGGCTGGCAGTGTCTGAACTGACTTCACGTGTGGCAATTTCAAAAGGTTGCAGAACCTTGCACAACGTTGAAATCATTCTCCACTGCGCTTGAGACAGGTACATTCCACCTCCTATATCGTGCTCAATTGTATAGGCTTGAATGGCCTTTTGCTGCTCCTCCAACCTCTGAAGCATATATAGGGTTGAATTCCACCTCGTTACCACTTCTTGCTTCAGATGATGGCAGGGCAGGTTCAGGCGTTTTTGGTGGTGCTCCAGTCTTCTGTACATGGTGCCTGTACGCCGAAAGTGTCCCGCAATTCTTCTGGCCACCGACAGCATCTCTTGCACGCCCCTCTCGTTTTTAAAATAATTCTGCACCACCAAATTCAAGGTATGTGCAAAACATGGGACGTGCTGGAATTTGCCCATATTTAATGCACACACAATATTGCTGGCGTTGTCCGATGCCACAAATCCACAGGAGAGTCCAATTGGGGTAAGCCATTCCGCGATGATCTTCCTCAGTTGCCGTAAGAGGTTTTCAGCTGTGTGCGTATTCTGGAAACCGGTGATACAAAGCGTAGCCTGCCTAGGAAAGAGTTGGCGTTTGCGAGATGCTGCTACTGGGGCCGCCGCTGCTGTTCTTGCGGCGGGAGTCCCTACATCTACCCAGTGGGCTGTCACAGTCATATAGTCCTGACCCTGCCCTGCTCCACTTGTCCACATGTCCATGGTTAAGTGGACATTGGGTACAACTGCATTTTTTAGGACACTGGTGAGTCTTTTTCTGACGTCCGTGTACATTCTCGGTATCGCCTGCCTAGAGAAGTGGAACCTAGATGGTATTTGGTAACGGGGGCACACTACCTCAAGAAATTGTCTAGTTCCCTGTGAACTAACGGCGGATACCGGACGCACGTCTAACATCAACATAGTTGTCAAGGCCTCAGTTATCCGCTTTGCAACAGGATGACTGCTGTGATATTTCATCTTCCTTGCAAAGGACTGTTGGACAGACAATTGCTTGGTGGAAGTAGTAAAAGTGGGCTTACGACTTCCCCTCTGGGATCACCATCGACTCCCAGCAGCAACAACAGCAGCGCCAGCAGCAGTAGGCGTTACACGCAAGGATGCATCGGAGGAATCCCAGGCAGGAGAGGACTCGTCAGAATTGCCAGTGACATGGCCTGCAGGACTATTGGCATTCCTGGGGAAGGAGGAAATTGACACTGAGGGAGTTGGTGGGGTGGTTTGCGTGAGCTTGGTTACAAGAGGAAGGGATTTACTGGTCAGTGGACTGCTTCCGCTGTCGCCCAAAGTTTTTGAACTTGTCACTGACTTATTATGAATGCGCTGCAGGTGACGTATAAGGGAGGATGTTCCGAGGTGGTTAACGTCCTTACCCCTACTTATTACAGCTTGACAAAGGCAACACACGGCTTGACAAATGTTGTCCGCATTTCTGGTGAAATACTTCCACACCGAAGAGCTGATTTTTTTGGTATTTTCACAAGGCATGTCAAAGGCCATATTCCTCCCACGGACAACAGGTGTCTCCCCGGGTGCCTGACTTAAACAAACCACCTCACCATCAGAATCCTCCTTGTCAATTTCCTCCCCAGCGCCAACAACACCCATATCCTCCTCATCCTGGTGTACTTCAACACTGACATCTTCAATCTGACTATCAGGAACTGGACTGCGGGTGCTCCTTCCAGCACTTGCAGGGGGCGAGCAAATGGTGGAAGGCGCATGCTCTTCACGTCCAGTGTTGGGAAGGTCAGGCATCGCAACCGACACAATTGGACTCTCCTTGTGGATTTGGGATTTCGAAGAACGCACAGTTCTTTGCTGTGCTTTTGCCAGCTTGAGTCTTTTCATTTTTCTAGCGAGAGGCTGAGTGCTTCCATCCTCATGTGAAGCTGAACCACTAGCCATGAACATAGGCCAGGGCCTCAGCCGTTCCTTGCCACTCCGTGTGGTAAATGGCATATTGGCAAGTTTACGCTTCTCCTCCGACAATTTTATTTTAGATTTTTGAGTCCTTTTTTTACTGATATTTGGTGTTTTGGATTTTACATGCTCTGTACTATGACATTGGGCATCGGCCTTGGCAGACGACGTTGCTGGCATTTCATCGTCTCGGCCATGACTAGTGGCAGCAGCTTCAGCACGAGGTGGAAGTCGATCTTGATCTTTCCCTATTTTTGGAACCTCAACATTTTTGTTCTCCATATTTTAATAGGCACAACTAAAAGGCACCTCAGGTAAACAATGGAGATGGATGGATACTAGTATACTTATGGATGGACGAGCGACTGCCGACACAGAGGTAGCTACAGCCGTGGACTACCGTACTGTGTCTGCTGCTAATATAGACTGGATGATAATGAGATAAAATTTAAAAAAAAAAATATATATATATATATATATCACACTAGTACTGCAGCCGGACAGGTATATATTATGTAATGACGGACCTGCTGGACACTGTCTGTCAGCACTGCAGACTCCTAAAGTAAGCTACTAGTATCAAGAAGATAGAAAAGAAAAAAAAAACACGGGTAGGTGGTATACAATTATGGATGGATGAGCGACTGCCGACACAGAGGTAGCTACAGCCGTGGACTACCATACTGTGTCTGCTGCTAATATAGACTGGATGATAATGAGATAAAATTAAAATATATATATATATATCACACTAGTACTGCAGCCGGACAGGTGTATATTATGTAATGACGGACCTGCTGGACACTGTCTGTCAGACTCAGCACTGCAGACTCCTAAAGTAAGCTACTAGTATCAAGAAGATAGAAAAGAAAAAAAACCACGGGTAGGTGGTATACAATTATGGATGGACGAGCGACTGCCGACACAGAGGTAGCTACAGCCGTGGACTACCGTACTGTGTCTGCTGCTAATATAGACTGGATGATAATGAGATAAAATTAAAATATATATATATATATATATATCACACTAGTACTGCAGCCGGACAGGTATATATTATGTAATGACGGATCTGCTGGACACTGTCTGTCAGACTCAGCACTGCAGACTCCTAAAGTAAGCTACTAGTATCAAGAAGATAGAAAAGAAAAAAAAAAACGGGTAGGTGGTATACAATTATGGATGGACGAGCGACTGCCGACACAGAGGTAGCTACAGCCGTGGACTACCGTACTGTGTCTGCTGCTAATATAGACTGGATGATAATGAGATAAAATTAAAATATATATATATATATCACACTAGTACTGCAGCCGGACAGGTATATATTATGTAATGACGGACCTGCTGGACACTGTCTGCAGAATGCGTTTATAAAAACACCACACGACGAGTGTTTAACTTTTTCAGGCAGACAATCACAATATACTGGTAGTCAGCAGACAATCACAATACTGGTGGTCAGTGGTCACTGGTCAGTCACACTGGCAGTGGCACTCTGGCAGCAAAAGTGTGCACTGTACTTAAAATATGTACTCCTGCTATAACTGCTCCCCAGTCTCCCCCACAATTAAGCTGTGTGAGCAGTGAGCACTCAGCACAGTCAGATAATGATATACAGTATTACATATGATGCAGCACACTGGGCTGAGCACAGATATGGTATGTGACTGTGTCACACTGTGTATCGTTTTTTTTCAGGCAGAGAACGTATTAATTAAACTGGTGGTCACTGGTCACACTATCAGCAGCAAGTAGTACTCCTCCTAGTAATAATATGCTCCCCAAAATTTGTGTCTCTCTCTAGTACTCTAGTCTAACTCTAAACAGGGAGGACGCCAGCCACGTCCTCTCCCTATCAATCTCAATGCACGTGTGAAAATGGCGGCGACGCGCGGCTCCTTATATAGAATCCGAGTCTCGCGATAGAATCCGAGCCTCGCGAGAATCCGACAGCGGGATGATGACGTTCGGGCGCGCTCGGGTTAACCGAGCAAGGCGGGAAGATCCGAGTCGCTCGGCCCCGTGTAAAATAACCTGAAGTTCGGGCGGGTTCGGATTCCGAGGAACCGAACCCGCTCATCTCTACACCTAACCCCCAACCCCTCACCCCTCACATTAAGTGGAGCCAAGGCCAGTGCTAGTGTTTTCAGCACCTTGCAAACTATAAATTAGTGCCCTACTTCCCATACTTTATATATGGACATTGATCTCAAAAGGAAGCAGTGTAATCACATAATAGTACCCCCAGTTCAAATTACACAGTAGCACAATCTTATTCACATTACACCGCATGTAGTGCCACTGATTTATATTACACCACATAGTAATGCCCCTTATTCGAGTTACGTTACTCAGTAGTGCCCTATATTCACATTGCACTTTACAATGGTATCCTTATATACAATGCCCACAGTAGTGCCCCTTATACGCAATTCCCACAGTAGTGGTGCCCCTTATGGGATACGGTCATTAGGTCGACACAGCTTAGGTCGACAGTCATTATGTCAACCACTAAAGGTAGACATGCATTAAGTCGACATGGTCAATAGGTTGATCTGGTCATTAGGTCGACAGGTCAAAAGGTTGACATTAGTTTTTCACTTTTTTTTTATTTTTTGGACTTTTTCATACCTGACAATCCACGTGGACTACAATTAGGAATGGTAACTTGTGCCAAGTGCAGCGGTAGCAAGGCGAGGTACCTTGCCTGAAGCATGGTGAGCAAAGTGAGCCATGCAAGGGGACACAGTGCACTTATCGGGGTTCCCGATCACTTTCCGAAGAAAATGACACAAAACAGTCCAAAAACCCATGTCGACCTTTTGACCTGACGACCTAGTACATGTCGACTTAATGACTACGTCGACATATTGCCCCTGTCAACCTAATGCATGTCAACTTTCCATGGTCGACCCAATGACTGTCAACCTTAGTTGAGTTTACCCAACCATCCATATCTTCCTTATACGCAATTCCCACAGTAGTAGTGACACCTACACATAATGACCACAGTAGTGCCGCTTATACACATCTTTGATTTTGTCACTCCAGCAGCTCACCACCTGTATCCCTTCAGTAGCTTCCCCACCTCTCTTGTCCCTCCAGCCACCTCTCATCTTGTCTTCAAAATGCACAGAGCCTGCTCCTCTTCATGGCTCCTCTTCACTTCAGTAGTGGTGACAGCATGACATCACATACACTGTGCCAGAAAAGGAAGCCACTGGGACCTGAGGAAGAAATGAATGCTGTCCAACAGACAGTACAGTATGTGTGAATACCAGGAGGGATGGGCTGTGAATGTAGGAGGACCGTTCAGCCACCAGGACCTGAGGAAGAGGGAGGTGGCAGCAGCTCATCAGTAACACTAACACCACCTACATCATCTATTGATGTAGGTGATGGGGCAGGATTTTCTATTGGAATTACTGTTCAAAGCAATTGAGGTTCCCCGTCACTTTATGCCCTGTATGTAAGAGAGTGAAGAGAGAATTGTCAGTATTGAGTACTTGAATTTGATTTGCAATACTATTGCCATGATATTAGGATCAAATCGATTGGATGGTGGCATAATTATCACAAATCCAGTCAGTGGTTCTGCATATTTATCAGTATATATTAGCCCTGCTTATCTTCAGGGTATAGAGTATAAATAGGATGTATTTATAATGCTGGCGGGCGGTATCCTGGCATTAAGGAGACTGATGCTGGAATTCTGCCTTCCAACATTTTACCAGTGGTCAGAATCCTTACACCCCCCCTAATTCCAACACAGTTGTTGGGTCTACACCACCAATTGAATGGGAATAGAACATGTTGTGAGCAAATCTCGCCACCGGGTCCACAGCGTAGTGAGCACTGCAAGCCCAGGAAGCCCTCCCCTTCCCTCTTACCAACTCTGACATCTTTCTCCCATGTATCTGGTGAGGAAGTCATAGCCCTCATCCGTTCCTACCCCCCACAACCTTCCCTCTTGACCCTATCCCCTCCCACCTCCTTTACTACCTCTCTCCTTCTGCCTATTCCCATCTTACCCACCTTCTCAATTTCTCCCTCTCATCAGGCAATGTCCCCTCTGCCTTCAAGCATGCTCTTGTTTCCTCTAGTCTTAAAAAAACTACCATTGATCCAAACACTCTATCCAACTATTGACCCATCTCTCTCCTTCCTTTTGCCTCCAAACTTCTTGAGCATATTGTCTATAATCACCTCTCTGCCTTTCTTTCTTTCCTCTCACTCACTGCTTGTCCCATTCCAGTCTGGTTTCTGTTCTCTCAACTCCACTGAAACTCAGAAGATGAAGAATGTCTAGTAAGGAAGATTAGCCTTGCAGCTGCATTTAAAATGGATTGTAGTAGTGAGATTCAATGTTTGGGAAGACCAGTAAGGAGACTATTACAATTTTCAATGCAGGAGATGATGAGTGCATGGATTAGAGTTTTTGAGGTGTTTTGTGTAAGATAAGATCATATTTTGGGTGTTTTTTAGGTGCATGTAACATGATTTTGAGATATATTGAATGTGTTGAACAAATGACAGTTCAGAGTCAAGGGTGACACCTAGGCAGTGAGCTTGTGGGGTAGGGTGGATAGTCGCATTGTCAACAGTTATGGATATATCAATTCCTCTTGGCTGGTGTGAAAATAATTCATTCAGTTTAGGAAATGTTGAGTTCGAGGGGGCAAGATGACAGCCAAGATGAAATGGCAGCCAGTTAAGGTTTGGATTAGCACAGGAGACAAAGTTTTACATACTTGTGAGGGTATAGGATCAAGAGGAGAGATAGTGGAGTAGGAGGATGAAAAGAGTGTTGATACTTCATCTTCACTTGTGTGTTCAACTGAAGAGAAAGTGCCAGAGGGTTCAGGTAGGGAATTGAGCAGGTCACTGGCTGAGTTAGAGCATAACATTTCATCTTGGATTTTATCCATCTTATCCTTGAAGTAGGAAGCAAGTTCTTGTATACTGATAGTAGGTAGTGGGGGAGGCGAGGCATGGTAAAGAAGTCATTTAAATGTATTAAAAAGTCCTATGTATAGGGAATAGACCCCATTCTCTCATTGCCTATAAAATCTAGGGCCACAGTTACTGTATGCTATAAGTGGATGTATATGTCCAGAACATTTACTGTGTTTGTGCCATTACTTATACAGACATTTTTATTTCCTAATGTAAGCGGCACTCTATGAGAAACCTTCATTACACAGATCCCACTGGAGAAGAGATGACCTTCAATGAGAGAGGAGATCTGCCCTCTAAGTGGTCAGTTGCAAAATGGGTTATATATAAAACTAACACATCATATGAATTTGTTTTAAAGTTTGTGACCACCTTTGAAGAATCACAAGATGACCAAGTTTCTAATATCAAAGCAGGAGAATTCACATGGAAAAATGGCATGGTAAGAGAAGATGAAATACAGTATATCATATACAGTAGGAATGCAGTTGGTGTATGATACATGCAGATGTGCCATACTATCCCTTTATACCAGGACACATGAATCACACAGATTCTGGCTGACTACAAACTTGCATTTCACCTGGTTTTACTCAGCTAGAGAACATGTGTATTTCATGGGTGTCCCAATTAAAGTGTATGTATGGTAAACAGGGAAAGGGTCCTGGGGTGCACACCGGTAATGAGAGGTGCGACCCTGCCGAGACCGTTCAGTAGAACTGCATGCAAAGAAAAAGGTTGCCGGTTCACACTTCAAACAGCCCTGCCCATGAAAGAGAGATTTCTTTTGTCTCTAATTCTGTGTTACCAGGGAGAAGACATGTATGGAAAGTCTTGCCAAGGAGAGATCATAGGAATGATTTAACAGAAAATTCAGTGCAAGTAATACATTATGGTATAGCAAAAGCACTTAGGAAAAGTGAATGCTAGATTTGTACTCATCTGCCTTTCTGTGTATAGGTGAATATACCCATAGTAGCTCACTGTACCAGCACCACATATATGATACATAGTGAATGGTCTTAGAATAGTAAAACAAATAAAAATATTTTCATTTAATGATGCACATAAAATAGTCTGTATCTAAATATGTTTGCAAAAAATAATAATTGATGTCCCTACCCGTGCCAGTTGTACCTGGGATGAATAGATTTGCATGCATTTTCAGAACTGATATATTATATTGCAGTTGCTGTAATTATTTTAGACATTGTATTCATAAATTTCAAGTGTCCTTCGATAAATAGCATTCTGTGCAGTGCATTCTGCTCTGGCCCCTCAGCAGGTCAGCATGCATATGGCAAGATGGCAACTACAACCTGGTCTCTGCACATTTTCCCCTCAAATTCCAGCTCACCTGGAGAGGAAGGTCTGTATTTAATAAAATGGACATTGGGGGAGATGTCCATTAGTTTTGTTCCTAAAACAGTTTTTCCAGTTTCTAAAACAGTTTTTTGTTATCCAAAGCCTATTATCTGGTGTGGAGTTTATTTATTTATTTTTATGTTTTTATTAACCGGTTCTTCTTTCGTGCAAAATATTCTATTGCTCTTTAAAATTGGAACAACAGTAACAGAACAAAACTGGGTAATAACAGACATACATAGAGGTAGGAAGGCCCTGTTTGCATACTTACAGGGAAAGAGGCATTGATACACAAGGATATGTGCTACAGTATCAAATACATAATGGTTCTGCCAGATTCTAAATTTCTTAATGGGCTGTATAATATGGTTAAGCAGCAATGTTGGCCAAGGGTCATTAAGATGGAAAAGTGAAGATGGACAAATTATGTGAAGTTATGTGCGAACTGTACAGAGGGGATGTAATTAGATATGGAGGCTTTTTAGGTTATGTGGGTTTGTCCAGAATTTGATAAGTCTGAAAAGGTAAGTTTTCAGAGACCGCTTGAAGGTTTGTAGAATAGAGGTGAGTAGAGGTGAATTTTTGGGGTAAATTTACTAGGATGGGTGTTCTATTTGAGATAGGATGTTGCCTATATCAATCAATCAATCAATCAATCAATCAGATTTCAGGTATTATTTTCTAGCTGTTGCTAGATAAATGAGAAGTAGAATCTGATTGGTTGCTACAGGCAACATCCCATCTTGGATAGAACTCCCATCTTTGTAAATTTACCCTTTACTGTGTGTGGGAGGACATTCTGCAGAATGGGTGCAGCCCAGAAAAGTCCTGTTATTTTGAGTGGATGTGAATAATGCATGTGGATGAGAAATGAAGATCTTGAGCAGAGCAAATAGTTTGGGCAGAGAGATATTATGAGATGAACCAAGAGATGTATGTTGGTGCAGTTTGGTTAATGGATTTCTAAGTAAAAAAAATACAAATAATTTTTTGACGATAGTAGAATACCGGTAACCAATGGAGGGATTGACAGAGTGGATCCGAGGTGGTGAGATGACATCCAAGAAGAAATGGCAGACAGGCATTCAGAGACACAGCCCAATAGAGATGTTGATGAATCTTGGGAAGATTGGTAGATTTGAGTATCATCCGCATACATATTATACTGACATCTGAAAGAGCTGATTAGTTTGCCATGAGAAGTGGTATAGATTGAGAAAAGCAAAGGATAAAAGATTAAGACTTGTGTTGCTCCAAATAATAGAAGTAGCAAAAAGGATGTGGATTCAGAGAAACAAGCGCTGAAAGAGAGAATAGATGCAGTAGGTTGGTAGAGAACCAAAAATGTGCTGTGCCCTAGAGACCGAGATTGTAGTGTTTGTATGAGAAGACATTGGTCAACAGTGTCAAAAGCAGCAGAGAAATCATAGAGAATAAGAAGTGAGTAATGGACTTTAGATTTAGCAGTGAAAAGATCATTCACTACTTTAGTCAATGCTGTCTCTCAGGAGTGTTGGGCACAAAAGCCTGACTAACGTGGGTCCAATCAGGTTGTGAGTTAAGAAATTGTGTGAGGCATGTGTAGGCAAGTCTCTCATGAAGCTTGGAGGGGCATGGGAGTTGATAAATTGGACAGTCATTTGAGAGTGAGTTAGTTAATATTTAGTTTCTTCAGAATAATCAGAGTAATCACTTTATGTGTGTGTATAGAAGAAGAAAGTCCCGCACCAGACCTATTTTCAAAAATATAACTTTATGGGATATAGTCTCATAATTTTGTGTATAATACACACATATGTCTATAAATTGATGCTACCCACTGATCCTAATATATATGCAGAGAGAGAAAAAGAGAGAAAAGGGGGATCAGTTTTGGGGTGCACTCGCTCCCATAACCACAAATTGTTATAATGTCATTACTTTTCTTTATATATACAAGTTGACACTCATTGTAGTACATTACCAATACCCATATGGAATTAATCAACTTTATTAGTATCCCATATGAAATATAAAAAAAAACATATTTCACTCATGTATCACATAAAACAATATGATCATGACTTATATTGTCTGTATTAGATAAACTGTGACCTTATTCTAATTCTATATCTTAATAAATCTATGGCAACCTTACTCAATTGATATTAATTCATGATTTGAATATTATTATATGTACATTACTGTGCAAGAACAAGAGTTTCCAATCTAGATATTACATCTGTGCTCTTTTTCTATTTAATATTGCAGTCACTGTTGAATAGTGAACGCAAATTCATTCTGTATTAGATAGAATGTTGGATACAATTGTTGCTTTTATAAGCAGGGTATCTTTTTCATGTTGTAACTGTGTCACAATACTAATCTGCAGGTGCTCCTGTACATATTCCCCTTAGAGAATAATAGTTTGTCACTCTATACCTGTATTTTAAGATTGATAAGCAAGAATGATAGTAGGTAACAGATCAGTTCTCAGTGACAGACATTTATATGATAACCCTTTATCTTAAACACAAGAGCGCAGGAATAACATCTATTTCATGGAATCCTCAATCCATATGCTGAACAGATACTGTCTTTTACAAATCCATGGGACATTACTAAAATGTTTTGTGTCCCCTTTTAGTCATTGGTATTTATATACATTATAATATGTTAACCATTAATTGGAGATCAGTTATTGTATTTTTTAAAGATAGATATCCTTTATTAGCTAGTTATACATTTCTTGTCCAATCAATATGACAAAACATAAAGGCTGAGATTGTATACTATTTGAATGTATTTTACTCAATATCTGGACAAGAGAATTATTATAGTAATAAATGATATGTATAATATTTTCACACAGTGCTCCACATAAACTGGCTGTGTAAATGTACAGGCAATGTGGGCGTCGTACTGGTAGTGAATTGCTCTCACAAAGTGCATATATTTTCCTTTGTGGACTCTAAGCAGTACTGGCATGCACTATGCTATATTCTCATATGGCATGTGTGGATAAACATCTGTATCCGTAGTGATAATAGAGATCTCAAATGTATTTTATTGAGTGTCCGGACAAAGGAACCTTGCAATAATAATTTGTGTATACACTAAATTGTTCCCAACACAGTGCTTCACACAGACTGCACCCGTGTAAATGAACCGGCAAAGTAGACGTTATAATAATAATAATAATAAGTTGCTTTCACAAAGTACATATATTCTTCTCTGTGAGTTATAAACAGTGCTAATATGCACTACGCTATATTATCGTGTGGGGTCTCTCAGAATAGGGGTCTCTCAGAATAGCATATGCTGCCTGTGATAAATGCTATTAGGATCTCACCATGCCATTCTATGTATAACTAGAACTCTTCTGTACATTCTCTAAATATTCACAATGATCGGTTACCAGGCATAACAGGTTAACAGTTTCTTATACATTAGAACATTTTTATTTCAATAGACAGCACACGGCTACTCCCTATGCACATTTCACTCTACATTAGAGCTTCATCAGGGCTCTAGCGTCCGGCGCCCGCCTAGTTGCACATTAATAAAGGGTTGAGGGACCAATCATAGCTTCCTATCAGTCTGAAGCCCAATAGCATGGACAGACAGGGGATTTTCAAATCCCCGGTCCGTTACTATAAACTGCAGCCGCTCTGTAATCAATTGGCTGATTAAATACACGGACGGGAGATTTTCAAATCCCTGATCCGTTACCGCATATCTCAGCGGCTGTGTTACTCAATTATCTGATAATCCGTATTTCAGTAGAGGCATTCCAATATGCCTAGTTATGTTAAACCCATGGTTTCCAGGGTCCGTATATGTCACCCTGTGATATGTATACCAATTAGTACAATCAATGCAAAAATAAATATTACAAATTACGCCACAATACTGCGTTTTTTATATATTTAAGAGACTATATTGCATAATGCGTTTAGGATAAAATAAAAAAGGAGTTATTTATACATTATTATGCATTTGTGAACATTACATTTTAACAAATATATAACTCTTGAAAAATGATATATTATTGGTGGAGTTTCATATCTATAAATATAGAGAAACCATGTTGTTTCCTATTCAGATTGTAAATACAGGTGTATACATGTACAATTAATTAGTTCAGATAAGTATCTTCTATCTTTTGTTATGTGTTCTATTAATTTATATTACATTTATTTTTGTTGTGTTTAATGCTTCATTGATTCTCCCATTATATTAATGTGATATATTTGTAAATAAATAGAGTGAAGAGGTGAAGAATAATGTGTAGTGTGATATTTATATAGTATGATAGTGATACAGTGTATATGTGAGTCAAATTTATACAAAAAATGATTACATGCTACTTTGCAGTGACTTTATGTGAATAGTGAGTAGTGAATTAATGTAAAAAGTGACAACCATTCACCCCCAAAAAATAAATAAAAAATAATTAAGAAAAAGAGGGGGGGAGAATTTCTGAACAAAACACACAGTGAAACAACAACAAAAAACATCATTATATTAAAATCTGTGATTAAGGTACACCAATGTGTTTTTTTAAAATTAATTAAAATAGATGGGAGTAATGTCACATATACTGATACAAATTATTATTTTTTGAAATAAAGACACACCGATATTGATAAATAAACTTTATCTTTGAATGCATAAATGATTATATTTAGTATGTACACCTTTATATTCTAGGGTATATCCATTAAACTAGACACTGACTCCCCAATAATAAATCAGAATGATATAATCCCAATATCTCAATATTAATAATTGCACCTATTGTAATATCCCAGGCATGCATCGTGAACATAAAGACCACTTTCATCATATTTCCATAATCCCAAAGAGGGAAGTGTTCCAATAAGGTAAGTATTAAGGATGGGAAGTACATATCTACAGTAACAGTCTGGATGTATATTTTTGGCACATACTGTAGTTCAACTTTGCTCAAATTCCATTTCTCCAATGAGGTAAGTATTCCATATGGTAAATGTACACCCATACATATTTGTATATCCCCTAATGTATATCTGACAATTATAGGTCCTAGATTGGAATATAAATTCTTAGGGTCCTTACATAATCAATATGTATTGTAAATTGTAACAAACCCTCTATGGTTCTATGACTTTATTAACCTTTTAGGAATTGTATACTAAATTCCTCAAAGGTTAATAAAGTGATAGACCCATATGGGTGTATATTTACCATATGGAATACTTACATTATTGTTTCTTTTACTCTTAACAGGTGTCCTGACACAGTGGAAGCCTGCCATATTTTTTGCTGAAATATTAAAAATAATGTCCTACAGTGAATGTTGTGTTCTATTAATGTTACATTTAGAAAATGTACATATACACAATGTACATTAATTAAGATGCAAACTAAAGTTAGCAGTTACAGTATTTTCAATATTTTTTTCTAGTTCTGTAACTCCATATTCTTTTTTTCTCTAAATCTACACAATGTTCTAGGTTTCTGCTTCCCATTCACACAGGCTAATACATGAAGCCCCACCACCTGCTGTCATGAGTTATACAGGTCATGACCTGATGGGGTGGTCTGCCTGTATTGTCTGGCATCAATAGTCCTGTTCATGTCAGTCAACTGGAAATGTGAATTCTTAACCAAATGGAAGAAAAAGATTTGAGAAAGTATCACCTGTCCGGGGACAGCCTTCTGCATCATTATGTCTAATACTAGAACACATTGGGGTAGATGTATGAAGCAGTGAAGAGAATGGAGAAGTGGCCAGTGGAGAAGTAACCCATTGTAACCAATCAGCTTAGATATAACATTTATTAAGTGAATTATATACAATTATACATTCAGATTGAGCCGCGCTCATCTTAGGTGGCTCCATGAAATGTGCACTCCCAGTGCGACTAGGTGATCTGCCCATCTAGTCACTTCAGGAGTGCACAGAGATGCTCCCATTCAGAGCATCTCTGTCCATGTGCACGGACGGAGACTATCTCCATTCAAGTGACAGACAGGGATAATCTCAGTGATAGGCGTGCCCGGGCAGGCGTGCCTAGTCACAGACAGAGCCACGACTAGCATGGCTTTATTTTTAGCAAATAATTGATTGCCAATGGTAACTACCCCAATGGCTGACTTCTCCGCTATTTTTACTGCATCATACATCTCCCACATTGTCAGTCTCATTTTTACCTTGTATTTCAAAAACATAACTTATATCTGTGATTGCTATGAGTAACTATTAATGCTGTATTTACAGAATCACCTTACATGTAATTCAGTGAGAATTTTGTAAGATAATGGAAAATAATTTGTCAATGTTAAAGAGTTTTTTTTTAATAGCCAATGAGGATATATGATTCATTTCTGGGTGGTTCAACCTAAATTTCATTTAGCAAAACAGTCTTAAAATGTTAATTTAAACTATAACTATAGCTATATTTTGGATAACTATAAGTTTTGGTTGACGTTCCAGAAGTTATATATTACACGGTATCAGTAAATGTCTTACATGGAATTTTACACCACACCTGAGGGGGGATTTCTGGTGTCTGACATGATCTACTAATGCTGTACTCACCCTTATAAGGAGTTGGACAACACACTGCAGAATGATAAATCACTGCCATAGCAGGAAGGAGGAGATCATCCCCAGACTGTGGGAGACCTCAGCGACCTCTATGGAATATATTTACAATACTAAGGTATGGGTTTTATGTGGTGATGTTGCTGATAGCAACCAACCAGATACTAGCAATTTTCTTCTTGTAAGTGTTAGACAAACTTATGCTCTCATCCTTCAGTGCTGCCCTTTCTCTTGCTAAACAGTCATACTTCAAGAACCTCATCTCCTCCCAGTCTTCCAACCACCGGCGTCTTTTTGCCACTCTCAACTCACTCCTCTGCTCACCTCCACCTCGTCTCCCTTCCTCACTATCTGCTCTTGACTTTGCCACTTACTTCACATCCAAAATTGACTCCATACGTCAGGACATCACATCACACCAGACCATCAGTAACCAGCCTTCTCCCATCCCTTACCAAACCTCCCCATCCCTCGCACCAACTCTGTCATCTTTCTACCATGCATCTGGAGAGGAAGTCATGGCCCTCATTCGTTCCTGTCCCCTCACCACCTCCCCACTTGACCCTATCCCCTCCCGCCTCCTCCGCTACCTCTCTTCTTCTGCTTGTTCCCATCTTTCCCACCTTCTCAATCTCTCCCTATCATCAGACACTGTCCCCTCTGCCTTCAAATCTGCACTCATCTTTCCTATTCTTAAAAAACCTACCCTTGATCCAAACACTCTCTACAACTACCGACCCATCTCTCTCCTCCTTTTTGCCTCCAAACTCCTTGAGCGTATTGTCTACAACCGCCTTACTTCCTTTCTTTCCTCACACTCACTGCTTGACCCATTCCAATCTGGCTTCCGTCCTCTTCACTCCACTGAAACTGCCCTTACAAAAGTATGCAATAACCTCCATGCTGCTAAATCTAAGGGACACTACTCTCTACTTATTCTACTTGATCTCTCTGCTGCTTTTGACACTGTGGACCATCCTCTCCTACTGCAAATCCTTCACTCCATTGGTCTGCGCGACACTGCCCTCTCTTGGTTGTCGTCCTACCTTTCTGACCGTTCATTCTCTGTCTCCTCTCATGACTCCACCTCCCCCTCACTTCCACTAACTGTAGGGGTACCCCAAGGTTCTGTCCTTGGTCCTCTTCTCTTCTCTCTCTATATGTCCTCACTAGGTAAGCTCATTAGTTCTTTTGGTTTCCAATATCATCTCTATGCTGATGACATTCAAATCTATCTTTCCTCTCCAGACCTCTCCCCTACTCTCCTCACTTGTATCTCCAACTGTCTCTCTGCTATCTCTTCCTGGATGTCCCAGCGCTTTCTTAAACTTAACATGTCTAAGACCGAGCTGATCATCTTCCCTCCCTCCCGCATAACCTCACCTCCTACAATCTCATTATCTATTGATGGCACTACTATCTCCTCTACCCCCCAAGTGCGCTGTCTTGGAGTAATCCTTGACTTCTCCCTCTCCTTCAAACCACACATTCAGCACCTCTCACAAACCTGCCGTTTTCATCTAAAAAAATATTTCCAGGATCCGACCGTTTCTGACCCAGGATGCTACTAAGACTCTTATCCACTCACTGGTCATCTCCAGACTGGACTACTGTAATCTCCTCCTGACTGGCATTCCTGACAAATACCTCTCTCCACTCCAATCTATCCTCAATGCTGCTGCCCAGCTCATTTTCCTCACCAAACGCACTACGTCCACCTCTCCTCTCTTACTAGACCTTCACTTGCTCCCCTTCCCTTTCAGAATCCATTTCAAACTTCTCACACTTGCTTACAAAGCCCTCACCCACTCCTCTCCCATCTACATCTCTGATCATATCTCGCTTTACACTCCCGCCCGTCCTCTTCGCTCTGCTAATGCTCGCCAACTCTCCTGCCTACGGATTACTTCCTCCCACTCCTACCTCCAAGATTTTTCACGTGCTGCACCACTTCTCTGGAATTCCCTACCTCTCCCCCTCAGACTCTCCACCTCTCTACAAAACTTCAAACGGGCTCTCAAGACCCATTTCTTCACCAAACCCAGCCAAATCTCATCCTAAACCTCTGTTCCACGCTCTCTATGTACCCCATCTGTCTCAACCCTGTCTGTCTACCCCTCCCCTTTAGAATGTAAGCTCTCACGAGCAGGGCCCTCTTCCCTCATGTGCTTACCCTTTTCTTACTTTAATAATCTTCAGCTGCACCAAATCCAGCAGTCTTCTGCCACCTGAAACTTATTCCAGTGTCATCTGCTGATGTAGCTTTGTTTATTTACCCTGTACTTGTCCTATACTGTCATCAACTGTAAGTTGCTGTTTTCCTGTTTGATTATTTGTTTATGTACTCTGTAATTGGGTGCTGCGGAACCCTTGTGGCGCCATATAAATAAAGGATAATAATAATAATAATAATAAAGAAAGGTAGATTCTGATTGGTTACTATTGGCAACATTGACACTTCTAAAAGCCAGCACTTTAGTAAATATACTGTATTCCTTTAGATCTGGGTAAACATCTGACCTCTGCTAAATATAGAACTTAAATAATTCAGTAAAATTAACAACCAATAATATTGTTACTGATATGTCTTCTGAAATCTGTTCACATTATTTATTAGATAAATCAGTCTGATGCAGCAAAGAAGATTAAACATTTTTATAAAGAGTAAATTTGTATTTTTTACCTTAATTAGTACTTTAACTTTGTACACCATTTGCTTCTCTATTTAAATCTATTTGACCTTAATAATGTGACTTGCTATGTAATAACACTATTTAGACATAGATAGGCTGCTATGTAAAACAGGCACATATTGTATACTATGATTTTCTCTTGATTTCTTCCTGAAGCACGTACTAATGTTCTCTCCTGGGAAAAAAATTTACAAAAAATAGTTTTGGCTAAGTTTTCCATAGTATAAACAGGCTGGTGATCACTCCGGCACAGGAGATTGTTTATTTACTTAAACATGGAAATTTACTATGTTTTACAGTATCGTGTTTTCTCATGCAATATGGATTAATGATTTTTAAGCCATGTTTAAGCCCAGATCTTACCGACTTGACCTCTTTGCTGGTAAATGAGTTATTGGTAGATGAAACAAAACTCTCAGATGATCCAGAATGAACTGAATCTGTTCCACCAAACCTCTTGACAACAGCTTTGCTGAAAGTCCCCAAGTCCTGCAGAATCAGATATCTAGATGCTATTAACTGGTCAGCCCACTTCCTAGCCTCCCCTCTGAAGGACATAAGAAGGAGGATCACCAACTATGCCTGTGAACAGTGGAGCTGCAGCTAGAGACTGCAATATTAGCTTATGAAACTGTCCCAGTTTACAGTAGAGGATGACTGGATCTGGATCATGGTCTTTAGGAGGAATTTGTGAATTGTCTGCAGACATATTTGGCTGGGATGTCTCCTCAGATATAAGAGTGTCAACTGCCCAATCAATTGCTGCAGAAACAGAAATCTCTTCAGAAGACATGACATGAACCACCCCATCTGGCATCACAGCTACTATCTTCCCTTCTTGGGCCTCAGCTGTAATCTTCCTTTCTGGGAACTATGAACTACAGATGGGTTCATGTTTATCTTGACCTTTAATAGGATTAATTTAGACTGGGCAGTTGGACTTAATCCCCTGATGTAATTACTTAATCCCCTGATGTATTGTTGTCTGTGTTGTATTGCAGCTGATAACAATAGATGAAGGGTTTATGTAAATAAACCATGTTGTGCCTAGGTGCAGCAAACTATCCAAGATAACCGTGGACCCATCTATACCTCTCCTGAGGTCTTGGCTAGAATTTCCCATCTAGGGATCTTGACTAGAAATACCTCAACAATGATGGCATACAAGGGATGTTTAGTCATTTTAGAAATTAGTCGTTTTTTCTGAAAATGATTTTTTTAAAAACTGCTCTATAAGAGTATGGAGAATAAGTAAATTTTTGTTAACTTCACCTTAGCAGTATGTTATTACATCAGGAGACAGCAACTTCCAAAGACCTACACCTACAAAACACCACCCCTACATTCAGACCACACCAGAGGTATGTCTCAGCAGGCCCTGGGTGCTGGTAGCCTCAAGCAGTGACCTGTTTAATCTATTGAAAAATAACAGCATAGTTATTTTGGCTACTTATATATTTTATTAAATAATTTATTATGATTGTTATATTTGTGTACACCATTGTGTACTTTGTTACTAAAGTGTAATGACATACTGTAAGGTACATTATTATTTTTCTTAAGTGCAACCTTTTCATGAAGGTTTGAGCTTTGCAAAAGTAAGGATTCATTTAAAATATTTTTTTTGGCAAATATTCTGTTCTTTTTGAGTAGAAAATACATTTATTTAATTATCCTTCACAGTATTCATGGACTAGGTATATGTGTTTCCTGTATATATTGTTTATATTATTAACATATCAAAATGACTAACATTTCACAAAACATTTTTTTATTTCTCTAATCCTGATTAAAAACAATGGCCTGTGTATACTGTATACATTTATGCAAGTTTTATTTCAGTTTTACATTTCTAGTTGTTTTAGTATAAACATACAAAAAAAACACACATATATATATATATATATATATATATATATATATATATACACATATACAGAGAACCCTGAATTCTCCTGATCACAAATGGGCCAATTAAAAATTTACCCTATTATACACACCATCATATCTCTCTCATACACCCATTATCTCATTTAGTTTTAACCTGGGTAAGCTGCTGTTTAGGTGTGTCAGTGACTGTCTCACTTTGAATGCCATAAGTCAGTTGGCAGGTGTGCTTTAAACCAGGTAAGCACACTTGTGTAGTTGTGCTGGGGACTTTCTTACCTTTTAAAAGCCATAAGTGTGGTAGGTAAGCTTTAAACCAGGTAAGCACATTTTTCCCTGTGAGACAGCAGTAGCCAGGTCTCTAAAAATATCTACGTGAAAGTTTATGTGATAGAGTAGGTGCGGTGAAATGGGGTCCCGTGAATTGGGCCACAAGCTAACATGCATTGTAAAATTCATAAATCAAAACCCATTATTTATTCAGATGTATACTAAAGTGTTAAGGTGAATGAAGCTGCCAAGGAGTTTGCAGGGTCCACTGTATATGTATATTTGAGTAAGGTGGTCACAGCCCACTGCACCCCATCCATGGGTTGGGGATTATGTGAGAGCACCCCTCTTCTGGGAATGGCGAGTTCAGTGGATCCTTGTGATTATATATCTATATAAATATATGCAGTGATAGATCGGCACTTATGTTACTGTCCCATAGAAATGCTCAGGTGCCCTCCTTAATTCAATCATACTCCAACATAACGCACAAGAAGGCGGCACTCACAAGGCTTCCAATGGATAAATAATGAGACAGACAGCGTCAATAGTTCCTGGCTATTGACGCAGTCTGTCTCATTATTCTATTCATCCATTGGAAGCCTTGTGAGTGCCGCCTTCTTGTGCGTTATATATATATATATATATATATATATACTTTCTATACACACCGGCACTCAGCTGTGTCTCAAAGAATATGCCCAGGTGCCCTCCAAGCAGAACCCAGCACGGGTCTAAACAGTCACAGTAGCAGAAGGCGGCACTCTCAGGACTTGTAATAATGGTAACAACGGAATAGACAGACAACTACTCCATAGATCTTTAGATCAACGTTTCGATTTATCCAAAAACCGTCATCAGGATCATATAACATACATTACACACAAGACATACTTACATAACCTCGTCTCCCCCCGTCAGGAAGCAGCCGGCGCCGCGCCGTCTCCCGGGTCAGTGACGTCACTGCAGTCACCACACGTGCCCCGCGCACCCACCGGGGGGAGACGAGGTTATGTAAGTATATCTTGTGTGTAATGTATGTTATATGATCCTGATGACGGTTTTTGGATAAATCGAAACGTTGATCTAAAGATCTATTGAGTAGTTGTCTGTCTCTTCCGTTGTTACCATTGTTACAAGTCCTGAGAGTGCCACCTTCTGCTACTATGACTGTTTAGACCCGTGCTGGGTTCTTCTTGGAGGGCACCTGGGCATATTCTTTGAGACACAGCTGAGTGCCGGTGTGTATGGAAAGTGAATACACGTATGTTGATCAGCGGTGGGACAGCACCCAGCTGCGGCAATATACGTTACACAAGGCACCGCTTTTGATTATTTATTTTTGGTTTCACTGTCTGGATTCTCCCCGGCTATCAGGAGGGCAGAGTGCACGGTCACTCAATCCTGGCCGGTTTTTGTTTTTAACTCACTCATCATGCAAGTGAACACTGGCTACAGAAATGTTGTTTTACCCACGGGAGAAACGTGGAGTTATTCTGATACCGATGCTGATTCAATCAGGGTTAAGGATAAGCTGGAATTAACAGGTGGATTGGAAGCACCTGAACAGCTATTCACACAACTATTAAGATTGTCCAAAAAAGAGGTTGATTTTTATTTGCATGGGGTGACCCTGTCGGATTACCACAGGAGTGGGCAAATCCCTAGAGGGTTCCGGATACGCAATATCCCTACGATTGGGAAGTATAACGCTGAGTTTTGCAGGAAATGGGCTGCTATTCTCAACAAATGCAGCCTGGATCTCATTTTACTCGTTATTGAGGAGTCGACCAGGGCACTGTCCGAGATCCGCAGTAAGAAAGCAGCTTTTGAGGCAGTACATCTAGATACCCTCAAATCAGATGATAAGGAGAACTGGATGGAGAAATTAACCATCCAAGTCGAGAAATACCGACGTGAGCTTGTAAAGTTTAAGCGGGACAAATTACATTTGGTACAGAAAGATTATGCTGAATGTAAGGTCTATTCTTGGGCACAACACCCAGATGGACAAAGACAGTTCAGATCTCGACAACATAGATTTAGACGCTTTCCTGGTGATACGGAGTCCTCAAGTGGAGGTAATTCCTCCCTAAGCAAGTCGGAGACACAGAAGAGAGGTGCTGCGAACAAACCCCCTTTAGGGGTGAGTACGCGCGCTCAGCGCGACACAAAAGGAGACCGGTTACCCGACGAGGAAAGCAGTGGCAAAGAACGTTCAAAAGCCGCTGCCAAGAAGAAAAACAAATAGTCTTTAACTTGTCCAGTCGGACTTTGTCGGATGCTGAATTACGGGTTCTAAACAAAGGACTGTCGTTTGTGCCATCCAGTGGCTTTGATGATTTCCAATGGAAACTGGATCATTATAAATTTGACCGCAAGCTGCGACTTAAGGAACATTTTTCTAATATGCCGACACCCAGTGCAGCAGAGACCGGTACAGTTTTTCGCAGCAAATCGAAATTTGATCCACTGAGTATGAATACTTCACTGAAATGCTTCAATAGAACACTGGATCAGCAGGTAAAGGAGATCAATAAACGGGATGGACAGTTTAGGCCCAATTTATCTAAAAGTGAGATTGAAGCACTTAAGGATCTGAGTAAGGACCAGTCCATCATCATCCGCCCTGCCGATAAGGGGGGCGGAATTGATGTACAAGATTTGGTACAATACAGAAAAGAGATCTATCGGCAGCTGGGGGATACAGCTGTCTATGCTAAATTGAGTGCTGATCCGACTCTGATGTACAACCAAGAATTGGGCAATATTTTGGAAACAGAAGTTAAGGATGGAATCATTACCAAGAGCACTCAGTTGGCTCTATTTGAGGAAAATCCTGTGGCGCCAGTATTATATACGCTGCCCAAAGTGCATAAGCACCCGACGGAGCCGCCTGGCCGGCCGATCATTGCCGCCAGAGATTCCATTTATTATAAAGTCTCCAAATATTTGGATAATTATCTCCAGCCCGTGATCCAGGTTCAGTCCACCTACTTGAAGGATACGACGGCGTTGATTTTGAAGCTACAGGCGATCAAAGAGGTGCCAGTGGGCAGCTTTCTATGCACGATGGACATAGTAAGCTTGTATACGAACATACCCCACCAGAAAGGGTTAGAAGCAGTAAGGAGACTGCTGTCCACGAGTCCTCTATATAATGATCCAGGTGTATCTTTTTTTCTAGCATTATTGGAATTGACGTTGCAACGTAATTATTTTTTATTTGACATGGGGTGGTACATACAGCGGCAGGGATGCGCGATGGGGTCATGCGTGAATTTCCGATGATCCTGTTGAAACTGAGAAGGAGATTGACCTCAAGGTACGTCAATTTATGGTGAGGGGGTACAAATATGATGCCTTGATTGAAGCAAAGGAGAAAGTGCTTAAAATTCCTAGGGCTAAGACACTAATGAAGAGTCCGGGTAAGGGGGGGGCAGAGAGGTTGTCCCCTTTGTCCAGAAGTTTCACTCCTCGAGTGGGGAGATTGCTAAATGTGCTAAAAGATTGTGGCCCATTGTGACTACGGATAGGGACTTGCCGTGTCTCCGGAATGCTACTATAATGCCTAGCTTTGCTAGGGATCATAATCTTAAAGATTAGTTGGTGAAGAATGATATTTCTTCCTTTCAGGATTTGGTTCCTACCAATTTTTTGACTAAAAAAACAGGTTGCTACAGGTGCACTGGGTGCACCACGTGTAGCTACATGGAGACGGGGAGTTCCTTTCCGCACCCACATACGGGAGCCAGGTGTGCCATACGACAGGTTTTAACGTGCTCCAGCACATTTGTCATTTACATTATACGTTGTCCTTGTGGTCTCCTCTATGTGGGGAAGACCTCAAGGCAATTCAAGGCAATTCAAGGAAAGGATGGCCCTACACAGGTCT
Organism: Pseudophryne corroboree; assembly: GCF_028390025.1. Classification (NCBI taxonomy): domain Eukaryota; kingdom Metazoa; phylum Chordata; class Amphibia; order Anura; family Myobatrachidae; genus Pseudophryne; species Pseudophryne corroboree. Next base: position 1,240,159,291 of record NC_086444.1, on the reverse strand, counting down.
GCGATTAGACAGGCGTTAGAACACACTGGGACACACAGTCAGCCTGTTGCTCGGCACTTCAAAGCTTTCAATCATGGGCTGAGTACCTTACGATACAAAATTATAGACCAAGCACCTAAGAGAATGCGGGGGGGTGATAGACACAGGGTATTGTTGCAGAAAGAATCGCGTTGGATTTACCGTTTGGACACGGTCTCCCCTCGCGGTTTAAATGAGACGTTACCTTTGAGTTGTTTTCTGTAACATGACCGCATTTTGAAGTATAGTTTTGACAGTTAGTAGGTGCTATGTTTGTACTAGCGATATTTCATCCGGCCTGATACCTATTGCTCAGCATCGGTGTAGTGATTGACGATAAGGTTTTATTTTACCCTGTTACCATATGTTAGCTTGCGATTGATGTTTTTTTATGTATGTATTTACCGGGGTTTGTTATGGTGTGCCTGGTTGCCATGACGCCGGGCTGTCATCTGGGCGCGCCGGTGGGCGCGCGGCGCACGTGTGGTGACGTCAGTGACGTCACTGACCCGGGAGATGGCTCGGCGCCGGCGGCTTCCTGACGGGGGGAGACGAGGTTATGTAAGTATGTCTTGTGTGTAATGTATGTTATATGATCCTGATGACGGTTTTTGGATAAATCGAAACGTTGATCTAAAGATCTATGGAGTAGTTGTCTGTCTCTTCCATTGTTACCATTATTACGAGTCCTGAGAGTGCCGCCTTCTGCTACTGTGACTATATATATATATATATATATATTGTTATGCACACCAGTGCCTGCAGGAATGTACTGGTGACTGAACGGAGAGGGATGCAAAACAAATGAACTCACAGACAGACTGGGGAATATGACATTACGTACACAGAAGGTGATAGGGTAACAAAATAAACACAAAGTGAACAGAGAAGCCCAGAGGCTAAGAAACTGGGTGTCTCCCTAGTATTAGGAATGCTCAGATGGAAAGAAGCGAGATGTTGTGTTTTAATACGTAGAGAACCCGAAATGCTGTTGCTAAGGGCAACAGCAAAACCCTAAAGGGTTACCAACGGGTGTGGCAGTAAACTCCTTGGTCAGAGATGGAATAATAGACCCTAGGAGAGTCTCCACAATCCTAGTCCTCACTTGCAGTGCACTGGTTCAGCTTACTGCCACTAAACTGACACCTGAACACCTTGCACAGTGAGAAAGGATTTTGGCAGGCAAGTCTGAGAATACAGCCGCAAACTTGCTAAGTTCACAGAGTAGCAAAAGAACCCCAGCAAGTTAAACGACTGACTCCAGTCTTACTGCTAGGTCTGGATTGGCAGAGTGTAGTACCAAATCCCAAGGCCTATTTGCAGTAAGCAACAAACAAATACAAAGTTACACAGTACTTGCTAACTTTCAGGAACTGACTAACCAACAAAGATTCAGCAGCATCTGCTTAACCTGAGAAGAGGGTTTATATAGCAGGTGCTGTCCACGCCCCACTTAGACCTCACGACCGTGAGCACAAAAACCAGCACCGGATCCCCTGCCGTGCACAAAGCCTGTAACCACTGATAAAGCTAAATATTTATCGTGTATATAACCCTTTATGAGGTCTAAGAACAATGTACGCTATCTACGTAAGAAGTACCGTAAGGGTACGCAAGTTGCGTATCGATCGCTTAGCCGTGATCGCGACGCTCAGGCGTCACGTTCACTCACGGCCAAGTGATCGCAGGCAGGCAGACTATTGGCTGTTGACTTATCGTAATGATTCGCTATAGCGTAGCAGCGCTCGGGACCACGAGGAGATCACCAGCGATGCAGACGCTCACAACGTTAAACCTTTATATCTATACCTTTAGCAATGAAATACACAGCAAACCTTAATGTAGAGACAAAGTGTAAGTGCAACCTTGTGTAACCTGATTAACTACAAAGCTGCTTGGGTGTCACCGATGCTCAGGGAGTACTTAACACTATAAAGAATACGCAGATACCTGGGCTTAGGGTCCGAAACCTATTATGTGTATTATGACTATTATACTTGCAAAAGGAATCACAGTACAAAGCATACACTACAATATAACATAAACCAACTAACCAGATAACTACACAGGAAATACAATACAATACAATTCAAGTCTAATCAAGGAAAAAATACGAGAGAACGAGAAGAGAGGGAGAGAGAGAAATGGCTCACAGTAAGACAATATGATTACGGAGAGAACTTACGCACAAAGGGGAACGATCGCATGCGCCTCGATATCCAGCTCCCGATTATCAGCAATGAGAACCGTTGAAGAGAGTGAAGTTGGATATGGTCGGCCTGCTATTTATGCCCCACACACAATACAATTCAATGGTCCCTACAATCTCATTGTTCATTGGACACAGGAATTCGGCTTCGCATTATAACAAAAGGTCATAGGTTGATTCATACAGGTGGGCTGTGACTATTTCCAACTGCTCAGGTGGGAGGGAAACTGGGTTTCCCGCCGCATGGGTAATAAAGTGCAAATAAAGTAAATGTTCATAAACTTCTTATGTCCATAACTATTCGCACGAGCGATTGATCTGCTTCAAACCAACACCGGAATATTTCTAATTAAATATTCTTCCGATGGATACTAAACACCACTGTATTACTCCTATCTGACCCTTCGTATCAAACAAAGAGGGATTCCTCTGTTCATAAACATTCTATATTAACCAAACTTTCAGAATCTATCAAAGGGACCATGATCTATAAAATACATTATTTGTGAAAAATATGTAACGATTGAGTCGCACGCTACGACTACACAAACTTTACCGTAAATACGCATACCGTGCACCAGCGGGTGCACGCAACAGCGGGTATGCGCCTTCACGGGAGAGCGCACGCATGCGCAGCGCGGACCAGTGTGAGGTGCAAATATGGCAGTGTGTATAGAGATATTTTTCTGACTTTGACAGTCCACCCTTTGGCAGTCAATAATAACTGCCACCTTCTAAAACATTTCAAAAAGGAGAAAAATATATGTCAGGGGTTAATTCATTTCCATGGTTGGGTGAGGGAGGAGAGAGGAGTAGGTGTGAAGAAGGTATGACCTAGTGTGATAGCAGAAGCATGTGTGTATGAGCCCATGTTTGGGGGGGTCATGTATCATCGTGCCGTACGTGTTGTAAATCAAGCTTCGAGGTATTGCGAAGTATACATTTGAATTCCTTCTTATCCCGTGGTACAGGTCTGTGGATGGGCTGTCAAACTTTACCGAGCTCTTTTCGGATTTTGAACGAAATGGGGAGCACATTTTAGTTGATGATGCATGAATGGGGGAATATGTGATTGCTGATATCTGTGCCTGTATTCCCTATACTATGTGTGTCATTACCTGAGGGTTGTAGAAATGAAGAAAAGACATCATTACGGTAAATGCGGTGGTATTCTATGTCAGGTTAATGTACATCTGTCGGTTGAAGTTTTGTTCGGTATCAGTTGAAAGTCGTCTTCTTTGCGCTGTTTTGCTCATTAAGCGTGAGCAATAAGCTTTGTCAATGCCATTAGATTTACAAAAAATGTTGGGCTAGCGTAATTTTAAGAATTCTAGGGAAACTGGGGATCCATGGCAAAGTTCATCAAGTGTCCATATCTCAAGTGGTCAAAACTTCTTCTTTAATCCATCAGTTGTCTGTATACAGGGTCATCAAATTCCTCGTCAAAAGTGGGTCTTTTTACCTTGGAAAAAACGGAAAAACAGGTGAAAGAAACGGACCGTATAATCGCATTTTCATCACATCATTGTTTCTACAGTTGGGTCATAAATCAAATCCAGGTTAATTACAGTTTCCTCACTCCTCAAACTCATCACTCTGGTACTTTGTTTGCACCTCATTAAAGCCTGCCCGCATCTAAATATCAATCCAATCGATATAACGACACCTAAGATACATAGTAGAAACTTCCCAACATCCATTATGACTCCTTGAGCCCAGTCTCCTAAACCAGAGAACCAATTTCGCGGGTTCAACCATGACACCCAACCAGTCAGCTCATTACCTACAGCAGCAAGGGTGAGATTGTGTTTTTGACGAAATTCCCACTTCAATTGGAGAATATCGTCCATCTTTTGGTCTATGACCTCTACCGGATCCTCGGTGCTATTTGTGATATACGTGCAACACTTTATACCGTACTGTGTTGCCAATGTAACACAATATCCGCCCGTTACTGCTGTAAGATAATTAAGAACCATCCTATGCTGAACTAGTTCTGTTTTATAAGCTTGAAGTTCTCTTCCAGTGTATCTGAACGTGTCATCATACATTTCAGTGATATTATCTAACAAATTGGCGAGTGCGGAAATGTATCTATAATTCATCACTCCTCGAGCGGTGCGAGTGAAATCTAACGCTACCAGAACCTGAATCCCGGTGGATTCATGGATCAGATCAGAGGCCGGATGCTCTAACCTTTCTGACAGTTGTCTTTTAACGAGGTGCTCGTAATGAGTGTGAGTATAAGGAGCTTGGGCACCACGGTGTATGTCTTTCATTTTATCATGAGTTACAGTCATTACTTCAGGCAATACTCTTCCAATATAACACAATCCTTCAGAGTTTGGGGCAAGCCACTTGTACGCCTTTCTCCCGCATATGAAATATGCATCATCGGGGAGAACATATGGGACGGAGAAAGACATTACCATATTACACACCTTCCAGGTGAAATCTCCTAGCCCTAATTCTTCCATCTGCTTAATGCACGTATCAGGTTGTACGATATGTGCACAGTATCCTGGTGATACTTATCCAACTCTAGTAATCCTATTTCCTAAGGTGTATCTATACCGGAAAGATTTTCCTCTACTGGCTATGTGGCGTACAAGCTCTGTATCTGTAGGCATTCTATCTGCTCTATGTGAAAAGGTCATGGTGTGGTTACTCCATGATACTTCCCAATTTCCCGGCTTTCTGGGATTGGAGATGTTAAAACATAATAGGGACCTATCCACGTGGTATTGGTGGAGCTTCAAACTAGGAGGGCTGGAGATATTAAACCTCCGGTCCACCGGTCTCCCACCATTTAACTCAAGTACCTCCCCTATAGTTAAAGGAAATGGTACTAGCCCTGATTTGCTATGACCCTGAGGTACTTGAGAGCATACCCAACAATCTGTTTTGTTTAATACATTACCCACTAAGGAGTCCATATGGATATTAAAACTGGATTGGCATTTCTTAATGCACCCATCTTCAATGACATTGTTACAGAGCCTACAGATACAATTTTCTTCAGCTAACAATCCGTCACAATTTCTTCTATGGTCAATGCTATCGGATCGTTTTCTGATACTCGCCTTTGCTAGTTGGTTAGGTTGATCTTGGAAAACTACGCCTCCATCTTTATCATCAGAACTCATTCCAGAACCTCTATCGACCTCCATGGTACTCTCGCCGGAACAGACTGCTCTGGTCAACATCATGGTCAACAGGAAAATCCGGATCACAGTCTCTTGGGGCAAGTCCATCTTTGAGGAGGAGACGAAGAAGAATGAGAAGGAGGAAAAATACATTTGAGGGAGGGGGGATGGGAAGTGGAAAAAAAACAATAAAAGGGAGTGGGGAGTCGACAACAGCTCTCGGTCTTCAAGGCTCAGGTGCCGCCTCAGTCCTCCTGGAACAGACACTCCAGTGATACAACCTCTACCGTCTGTTCCTTATCACGGGACTTCTCTGGATCAGCAACCTTCTTGCAGTGGGATGAATGGACCCAAGTCTCTCTCTCAGCAACCTTCAATGCTGTAGTGCTAGTCAATAAGACCTGGTATGGTCCTTCCCATCTGTCAATAAGGCAACCTGAGCGTAGAAAATTTTGTATCATTACATAATCCCCAGGTTCAATGTCATGACAATTACTATCAGGTAGATCAGGAATCACCAACTTTAGATTATCATTTTGATTCCTTAACTGTTTACTCATGTTAATCAAGTACTTTACAGTTACTTCATTGTTACATTTCAAATCATCCTGAGGTTAATCATGACATGCGGTTGTCGACCAAATAAGATTTCAAAGGGGGACAGATTAAGAGGGGACCTGGGAGTGGTTCTGATACTGTACAATACAATGGGTAAAGCTTCTGGCCATGTCAATCCTGTCTCTGCCATCACTTTACTCAATTTATTTTTAATGGTGCTGTTCACTCTTTCGACCTTCGCACTCGCCTGTGGACGGTACGGAGTGTGCAGCTTGCTATCAATTCCCATCAACTTACACATTCCTTGAAAGACATCACCTGTAAAATGGGTACCCCTATCACTTTCGATTATTCTAGGGATACCATATCTACATACAAATTCCTGCACAATTTTCTTAGCTGTAAACATAGCGGTGTTTGTAGCTGCAGGAAATGCTTCGACCCAATTCGAGAAAACATCTATACAAACAAGTACATATTTCAAATTCCGACAAGGGGGTAATTGAATGAAGTCAATTTGTATTACCTGGAAAGGGCCGCCGGCAGGTGGGATATGGGATGGTTCTGTAGGTATTGCCTTTCCAATATTCTTTCTCAGACAGGTAAGGCATGACATTGCTCTTTTACTCGCATGAGAGGAGAATCCTGGGGCGCACCAATAGGCTCTTACCAATTTGCACATTCCCTCCTTGCCTAGATGAGTCAGCCCGTGAGCTGCTTCAGCCAGACATGGAAGATATGCTCTGGGGGCCACTGGTTTACCATGTCCATCCGTCCAGAGTCCTGAGGACTCTTGGCCACATCCCTTTGCCTTCCAGACTGCCTTTTCCTGTGTGGAACACAAATTTTGCATTTTACACAACTTCTGTGTGTTGATGGTATTGAATACCATCAGTTGTGTGGTGTCTGTCTGTATGGGGGTAGCAGCTGCTAACTTAGCAGCTTCGTCTGCTCGGCTGTTACCAAGTGATACCGGGTCTTGGCTATATGTGTGTGCTTTACATTTGATAACAGCCACTCTGTCGGGTTCCTGTATCGCTGTTAGAAGCCTTTTTATGTGAGCTGCATGCGCTACCGGTGTACCAGCTGCCGTCATGAAATTTCTGAGGCACCATAGGGCTCCGAAATCATGGACTACCCCGAATGCGTATCTAGAATCGGTGTAGATATTGGCTGACTTACCCTTAGCCAATTCACATGCTCTGGTTAGGGCGACCAGTTCAGCAACCTGGGCTGAGTGAGGTGGGCCTAGCGGTTCCGCTTCTATGGTGTCTTGGTCATCTACGACTGCGTATCCAGTACACAAGTCTCCCGAGTCTGACTGTCTGTGACAACTACCGTCCGTGTAGAACGTGAGTTCTGCATCTTCCAGTGGGTTGTCACTGATGTCAGGCCTTGCGGTAAAATTTTGGGTCAAATATTCCATACAATCATGTGTATCTTCCTTTGTATTAAATCCTCCTTCCCCAGCACTCTCACCTTCCACCCTTTGTGCCTGACCAGGCACACCTGGGAGATATGTTGCAGGATTTAATGCACTGCATCTCCTTATGGTGATGTTTACGGGGGCCATTAGTGCTAATTCCCATCTTGTAAACCTCGCTGATGAGACGTGTCTGGTTTGGGCAGAATTCAATAAGGCTGATACCGCATGTGGCGTATGGATTGTGAGGTTGTGGCCTAGCACGACATCTTCGCTTTTTGTCACTAGCAATGCTATCGCAGCAACGCTTCGCAAGCATGTGGGGAGGGATCGCGCTACCGTATCTAGCTGAGCGCTGTAGTATGCAACTGGCCTGCTGGCATCACCGTGTTTTTGGGTTAGTACGCCTGCCGCGCAACCAGCACTTTCTGTTCCGTATAGTTCAAAGGGTTTCCCATAGTCTGGCATACCTAGTGCTGGTGCCTGCGTTAGGCACTGTTTGAGTCTCTCAAATGCTGTTTCGGACTCGTCTGTATGCGAAATCCTATCAGGTTTGTTCGAGGAGACCATTTCCTGCAAAGGTAGCGCTAAAATGGAAAACCCTGGGATCCAATTACGGCAATACCCACACATTCCTAAAAACGTTCTGATCTGTTGCTGGGTTTGTGGCAGGGTCATGTCTCTAATTGCTTGGATTCTATCAGCGGTCAGGTGTCTCAGTCCTTGTGTTAGACAGTGTCCCAAATATTTTAACTTAGTTTGGCATAATTGCAACTTGTCTTTGGACACCTTGTGTCCGGTGTCTGAAAGATGAAACAGGAGTTGTTTCGTATCCTTCAGAGATGCTTCCAGTGAATCTGAACACAGTAATAAATCGTCCACATACTGTATCAATACTGATCCACTGTCTGGTTGGAAAGACTGTAAACAATCATGCAAAGCCTGAGAAAATATACTTGGACTATCTATGAAACCTTGGGGCAATCGAGTCCACGTGTATTGGACTACTCTGTATGTGAATGCAAACAAATATTGGCTGTCAGGGTGCAGAGGTACCGAAAAGAAAGCGGAGCAGAGGTCAATAACAGTGAAAAATTTGGCAGTGGGAGGGATTTGCATTAGGATGACAGCTGGATTTGGCACTACGGGGAACTGACTCTCAACTATTTTGTTAATCCCCCTTAGATCCTGCACTAGCCTGTAACCCCTCCCCCCACTCTTCTTAACTGGGAAGATGGGACTATTGGCAGTGCTGGACGTTCTTACCAGAATGCCCTGTTGTAGCAAGCGCTCTATTACTGGGTAAACTCCTAACTCCACCTCTGGCTTCAGAGGGTATTGTGGGATTTTTGGAGCTATCCTACCATCTTTTACTTGCACAACTACTGGAGCTACGTTTGCCATCAATCCAGTGTCTTGTCCGTCTTTAGTCCACAGTGACTCTGGTATCTGGGATGTCATTTCTTCTACTTGGGATGGAGTCCTATTTGTCATAATGGTATGTGACATTAATTTTGAAGGGGAGTCTAACATGTCTCGCACTTCCTGAGCGTGATTCTCAGGTATGTCCAAGAATACACCTTCAGGAGTACAATAAATGACGCACCCCATTTTACACAGTAAGTCTCTTCCCTGGAGATTGGTTGGTGCCGATGCAGCCAGCAAAAAGGAATGCTTGGTATGCAAAGGCCCTATTGTAATCTCGGCTGGTTTGCTAACAGGGTAGTGCTGGACTACTCCTGTTACTCCCATGGCTGGAATTGTCCTACAAGTGGTTCTCATGCCCACTGTCGAATTTATCACTGACTTGGCCGCCCCTGTGTCTACAAGAAAGTTTAAAGTTTTACCAGCTACATTAATTGCGACCTCGGGTTCACTTTCAAGGTTGGCAATCAATTTCACTGGCTGCAGATTACAGGTATGGCCACACCCCTATTGGGTATGGTGACCTCCCTGAATCCCGCTGGCAGCAACTATTTGTGAGGGAGATAGTTGGGAACTACCAGAGGCATGCCAGTCTCTGTTTGGGGGATATCTTTTTGTTTCCCCTGTATGTGGCTCATAACTCCGTTTCTGCGGACCTTGCTCCCAATGTCGTGTGTCGTGTCGTTGTCTAGGGGGTTGGTATGATCTTTGCGAATTTTTCGCTCTACAGTCTCGTGCATAGTGTCCCTGTCTTTGACAAGAATAACATGTTATCATAGTTGACTTACCCACAGGGTTGGATGGTACATACGCAGGCTGCTTTGTGGTCAGAGCCTGTATACTTACTGACATTAGCTTATCACTCTGCGACTCCCTGTGTCTGGTGATGTTTCGGTCGTGATCAATAGCAGCCTCTCTCAAAGTGGACACTGACAGACCTCGCCAACATGGTTGCGTGGTCTGTACCCTTGCCTTTAATGTTTCCTTCAAACCATCCATTAGTACAGATACTGCTACTTCTCGATGGTTTGGATTTGTCCTAATGTCCTCTATACCAGTGTACTTTGCCATTTCTAATAGTGCCCGGTGAAAATATTCTGCAGCTGTTTCTGACTCTTTTTGTTTAATGGAAAATATTTTGTTCCATTTAACAACTGCTGGGAAATGCTCCTTTAACTGTAAGTTTATCCTTCTTACGTTATCTTTGTTGTACACATCTGTAAGAGGTACATCCAGATCTAGTCCACAATCAGCTAAAAATTGAGCTGAGTCGACATTGGAGGGTAAACAAGCTTTTAGCAATATCTGCCAATCTTTATTATTGGGCTCTAAAGTGTTTCCTAAGTCTGTGATGTATTTTTGGCTGGCAACTAAATCTTTTCTAGGGTCAGGGAATTCAGACACTATGGTCCTTAATTCCATTCGGGAAAATGGGCTGTACATGGCAATGTTCCTTATGGGAGTGGCTCCTGATACATCTGTTTTCCCATTGGGAACTGCTATTACCCTAACAGGAGTAATTCTAACAACCTCATTCTGTGTAGATTCTACAGCTTGTGGTGAAATAGTCTCAGCATAATGCATGGTGCCGTACTTACCAGTTGATACGACCTCACCTATCCCTCCGCTAGGGGCCTTTACTAATCTCGTGGGTGTTGCTGTGCCTACTGTGGTCTCTGCTATGGTGGCTGCTAGAGAGAGCGCTGAAATCGTTGTCGCTTCGTCCTCTTGATCACACTCCTGAGGAAAGTTCAAAACAGGGTACAACTTGCACGGGTTAATACTTGCATGGGTTAATGGGTTAACATTATCATTAACATTTACACAGTTACTAAGTGATTTTGTGTTACACTTTAGTGCGTCTTTCTCCGTAATCAACTTCTCTCCTGATATATATGGTGGCGGCGGGGCCGTGGCAATCAGTTTTCTGTTAGAGCCAGATCCCGCCGCCTGAGCCAAACCTCTCTGTATCTCACCTTCCTGTTGCCACAACTGTAAATAATCATAATGCTGAACTCGTCTCTTTGTTGATTTTATGAGACATATCCTCCTCCTTAAATTTTGTAACACCTCTGGGCTGAAGCTACCTATTCTTGGGAATTTCTCCCGGTCTTGTACCGTCATTCTCTCCCATTCATCACATAAAACCTCTGTGTGACTTCCATATTTCTCACACATGATATACCTGGCCGACCCAATTGGTCGGACCACTGAATCAACCCGAACCGAGGTTGATCGCCCCCTACCTGAACAACTGGCCCCCATAACTCTGCAGGCGTTGCTTGCTCTACCTCTGATCTCTATATCAAGGTCTTCAGCGAACCCTTACAGAAAACCAGATTGTTCACAATAGGCTGACGGTGGCGGTTTACCGAGTACCCCACTCACTCGCCCACGCCGACCAATGCGACCTGATCACACCGATATGGTGCTGGCACACTCGACCCAGGGCACCTATAAAAACCGTTGTTTACTGGAACATGCGAGGGTTATCCGCAGAACACTTACTCTTTCCAGTAAAGGTGAGGTTTGTCAGATAGTTCCTGAGTGACCAGCGAACTTCCCTTTTTGAAAAATAAAAAATTACACAAATCACGTCAGAATGTACAAATAGCGTTTGTGACCCCTTTACTCTAATGGTACTAGGTCAGATTACTAACTACTGTACACAATTACGTGCGGTCCAGTCGTTCAGTACACAAACAACTAAGCTTGTGTACGGAAAGACCAATGGAATCGAAACTTACGACTGCGAATTCCTTCAGCCAGAGCTTGTACGGCCTATATGGGTCTTGCACCAACCCTTCTCTTGGTGTTGTGCCTCTGAACTGTATAGCGGACTTCCCTGTTTACTGTACCTGGACCTGCTGGTCTACTATGACCTCCTGGTCTTGTTCTGTACGACCTCCTGGTCTGACCTGCTGGTCTTGTTCTATACTGGTCCGCTATACTCTAATGCTCAAATATTATGTTTAACCAAGGATGCCTCCCTAGCCACCGTGCACGTCACTTACACGTGTGTACCTCACGAGTACTCGACTTTTCTTGTGGTTCAACCTTTAAGTTATATAAACTTATGTAATACAAAAACACTCACTCATCACATGTACATTTTTGCTTCTATTTCTATTTCTGCGCAGAAATTTTTTCTTTAGCCCAGCTGTGTTACCAATTAGGAGCAGGATCTGTTAATTTAAATTTTGGATTTCCAAAAATAGACTTGCGTTATTTATCGCCTGTGGCGCTATTTACCGCTTTGCGTTACTTACCGCGTTGCGTTAAAAATCAACTTATCGTGACTTGAGCTACGTGGGCGTAACCGGACGCTCCGTTGCGTAATGTACGCTGCGTGCGTCCGCCTTTGGATTGCATACACAAGTCTTTTGTTAGGGACACGTGTACGCAAAGCAAAGATCCACCGTAACACAATTTATATTTTTATCAATGTAGATGATCCCTGGTCATCTACCACACAACACACTGACTTCGCCTTATCTCCCAGGCAAAACTGTGTGTTTGTCTATCTTTTAACTATATTACCTTTACTCTTAAACTATGAAATAACAGCAAATCTCTTTTGGCACTTTTTTTTTTATCAACTATAAAACTGGCAGACAGGAGAATGATATACGAAAATGAAACGGAAATGCAGATATATATGTGTGCGTGCGTGTGTACGCAAGACAGAAAAATAAACAGTTTTAAAAGACACTAGCGTTTTGTTCTTACCTCCGGTTCCCGGATTCCTTCAGCACTCTTTTATCTAAGCGAAGCAGACGCTTATCCCGTCAGCACTACGAGACAACCTCTCGCCCTTTGCTGAGGGATAATGTCTGCTGATCTACCTAGTGCAGATATGTGAAGGACAGGACGAGCCTCCAATTGATAAAGCTAAATATTTATCGTGTATATAACCCTTTATGAGGTCTAAGAACAATGTACGCTATCTACGTAAGAAGTACCGTAAGGGTACGCAAGTTGCGTATCGATCGCTTAGCCGTGATCGAGACGCTCAGGCGTCACGTTCACTCACGGCCAAGTGATCGCAGGCAGGCAGACTATTGGCTGTTGACTTATCGTAATGATTCGCTATAGCGTAGCAGCGCTCGGGACCACGAGGAGATCACCAGCGATGCAGACGCTCACAACGTTAAACCTTTATATCTATACCTTTAGCAATGAAATACACAGCAAACCTTAATGTAGAGACAAAGTGTAAGTGCAACCTTGTGTAACCTGATTAACTACAAAGCTGCTTGGGTGTCACCGATGCTCAGGGAGTACTTAACACTATAAAGAATACGCAGATACCTGGGCTTAGGGTCCGAAACCTATTATGTGTATTATGACTATTATACTTGCAAAAGGAATCACAGTACAAAGCATACACTACAATATAACATAAACCAACTAACCAGATAACTACACAGGAAATACAATACAATACAATTCAAGTCTAATCAAGGAAAAAATACGAGAGAACGAGAAGAGAGGGAGAGAGAGAAATGGCTCACAGTAAGACAATATGATTACGGAGAGAACTTACGCACAAAGGGGAACGATCGCATGCGCCTCGATATCCAGCTCCCGATTATCAGCAATGAGAACCGTTGAAGAGAGTGAAGTTGGATATGGTCGGCCTGCTATTTATGCCCCACACACAATACAATTCAATGGTCCCTACAATCTCATTGTTCATTGGACACAGGAATTCGGCTTCGCATTATAACAAAAGGTCATAGGTTGATTCATACAGGTGGGCTGTGACTATTTCCAACTGCTCAGGTGGGAGGGAAACTGGGTTTCCCGCCGCATGGGTAATAAAGTGCAAATAAAGTAAATGTTCATAAACTTCTTATGTCCATAACTATTCGCACGAGCGATTGATCTGCTTCAAACCAACACCGGAATATTTCTAATTAAATATTCTTCCGATGGATACTAAACACCACTGTATTACTCCTATCTGACCCTTCATATCAAACAAAGAGGGATTCCTCTGTTCATAAACATTCTATATTAACCAAACTTTCAGAATCTATCAAAGGGACCATGATCTATAAAATACATTATTTGTGAAAAATATGTAACGATTTAGTCGCACGCTACGACTACACAAACTTTACCGTAAATACGCATACCGTGCACCAGCGGGTGCACGCAACAGCGGGTATGCGCCTTCACGGGAGAGCGCACGCATGCGCAGCGCGGACCAGTGTGAGGTGCAAATATGGCAGTGTGTATAGAGATATTTTTCTGACTTTGACACCACTGCACAGCAAAAGACCCGAACCGGAGTATCAGCTGCGCTCAGGTTACTCCGCTAGCACTTGTCTCCCGGTAGCCATGACGATGTGGCAGCACAGGGCAGGAGACCCTAACATATATATATATATATATTAGAGATGTGCGGCGGGTACTTTTTGTGTTTTGCATTTTGGCTTTGCTTATGGTTCAATGTTCGTGTTTTGGATCTGGCTTGGTTTTGCCAAACCCCACAGAATGGCACAATATGATTAGACCTCAGACAGAAACTCAAGGATATTAGTATATTTGTATCAGTCATATATACTAGACCTGATAAATGGCATGCTAATACTGATGGGAACATAATTAATTTGTTTACATTCACTGTGTCTCGAATTTCTTCTATATAAAATCACTACACATTCTGTATAAGAAAATATATTGCTATATATACAATATAATTATCCCTCTCTGACTGTTACAAGTTTTATTGTACCACCATTGTAATAAACCTTGTCTATAAAGTGTAGATATAAAGAGATTGATGCCCATAAACAACCAACTCTACCCTCTGGGATTTCAACTATAGAATTTTCCACTGGAATAATATAGGGGGCTGAGCTAAACACCTGACACTGTAATTGAGAGGTGAACTGATATATTATCTCATATGTGAGAAATATCATAGGATCACCCCCATATATAACACACCTGGTACTATATGTGAGAGGTGATATACAATACACTATCATTGGATATCTGTATACAATAACTGGGGAATTAATGTGGGCTCCTTTGATATAAGTCGGACACATGACGCTATAGGTGAGAGGCGAACCGACACTGCAGTGTGATAATATAAGTAAGCGGATATAGATCTGATAATCTGTATAAAAAGGCATCATATTAGGAACTGTATGTCAGCAAAAATCTATATAGGGATCTGACACTATAAATAAAAGGCAAATTACAACTATATGTCAATTGAAATCCGCATACAGACCTGACATACCAACGAGAGGGAAGCCATAGAAATAAATGTGAGGATTCTTGGAAATTCAAGTGAATTATAGTATATTTTGGGACACAGGAACAACTTGTACATTGTTTAAAACTGTAACACAAATTCTCCTATTCGAGCTCTAGAGAGTCCGGGCTCTGTGCAAGAGACATTCTTCCAAGTACTGAAGCAACAATTTGAATACAATTGTGTCAATGTAGAATATAAATACAAATTAATTATAAAACAATATTGACACATATCAGGACAGAGATTTAACAGAACAGACACTAAACACACGCTCATTTTTTTAAAGAATTTATGTTTATTTGATCTTTTTCTTCTGTAATTCACAGTGTTGTCACACTTATACACATTCTGTTATTTGTGGTTTTAATATTTCGCATAGTAGCTAATCAGAAAAACATGTTATAATACAATGTAACAATCATTTTAATGAGAATAATTAAAAGTTATATTTTAAAATCTTTGTGCACCAAAGACAGATCCTTTCCTTTTTTTTCTTCCCTTTATCCCGTACTATGCTATGATCTGTGGTAGCACCCCCTTGGAAACATGAACAATTGATGATATATATAAATTAGTTTTTTTTTTTTTCAATTTTCTTTTCCTGTGCAATTAACCTTCCCCTCCCCTTTCCCCTTTCTTTCTTGTGGCCCATCTAGGATTGGCACTGCAGTTGCAGACAGGATGGCACTTAGAAAAGCTAGTCCCCAAACAGCACATCATGCAAAGAAGTAATACAGGTGCAACATAAGTGTGCGTCACAAACACCTGGCTGAGCTAGGAGTGGCATTGCAGTGGCAGACATGATGGCACTTAAAAAAACTAGGCTTCAAACAGCACATCATGCAAAGAAGTAAAAGAGGTGCATTGAGGTAGCTTTATGACTAAGCTAAGCGCCTCAAGTGTGCAGAACAAACACCTGGCCCATCTAGGAGTGGCACTGCAGTCCCACTGCCCTAATGGCAGATACTGGAAGCACAGCAAACACGAACATAGATGGCACTTAAAAAAACTAGGCTTAAAACAGCACATCATGCAAAGATGTAAAAGAGGTGCATTGAGGTAGCTGTATGACTAAGCTAAGCGACACAAGTGTGCGGAACAAACTCCTGGCCCATCTAGGAGTGGCACTGTAGTGGCAGACAGGATGGCACTTAAAAAAAGCTAGTCCCCAAACAGCACATCATGCAAAGAAGTAAATAAGGTGCAATGAGGTAGCTTTATGACTAAGCTAAGCACCTCAAGTGTGCAGAACAAACACGTGGCCCATCTAGGAGTGGCACTGCAGTAACAGATATGATGGCACTTAAAATAACTATTCCCCAAACAGCACATCATACAAAGAAGTAAAAGAGGTGCAATGAGGTAGCTGTATGACTAAGCTAAGCGCCTCAAGTGTGCAGAACAAACACCTGGCCCATCTAGGAGTGGCACTGCAGTCCCACTGCCCTAATGGCAGATACTGGAAGCACCGCAAACACGAACATAGCTGTCAAGGCCTCAGTTATCTGTTTTGCAACAGGAGGACTGCTGTCATATTTCATCTTCCTCACAAAGGACTGTTGGACAGTCATTTGTTTAGTTGAAGTAGTACAAGTGGTCTTCCAACTTCCCCTCCCGGATGAGGATCGACTCCCAGCAGCAACAACAGCAGTGTCAGCAGCAGCAGTAGGAGGAAGTGGTTTTGGATCTTTACCTATTTTATCCTCCAAAATTTTGTTCTCCATTATTATTCTGGAGTTATTTAAACAAATGCAGCACAGGAGAGAGTACCTCTACACTACATAGGGAAATCATGTTAGAAATATTTGGATTAAATATTGATAACCCCTTTATTTAGATTTAATAATATACAGCACAGGACAGCACCACTGAACTTATATGGCAGGACCACTGGACTGGACTTATACGGCAGCACCACTGGACTGGACTTATACAGTAGTACCACTGTACTTATACGCCAGTACCACTGGACACATACGCCAGTGTCACTGCACTTACATGGCAGTACCACTGGACTGGATTTATACGGCAATAGGATTGGATTAATATGGAAGCACCACTGGATATATACAGCAGTATCACTGGAATTATATGGAAGTTCCACTGGACTAGATTTATACAACAGTTCCAGTGGATTTATACGGCAGTACCACTGGACATTTATGGCAGTATCACTAGAATTATATAGCAGTACCACTGGACTTATTCGGCAGTAACACCTGACTGGATTTATACAGCAGTATCACTTGATTTATATGACAGTACCACGGGACATATACAGCAGTATCACTAGAATTATATAGCAGTACTTCTGGACTGGACATTTACGGCAGTACAACTGGACTGGATTTATACGGCAGTATCAATGGACTTATACATCAGTATCACTGGACATATACGGCAGTATCACTGGACATATATGGCAGTATCACTGGTCTTATATGGCAGTACCACTGGACTTATACAGCAGCACAGGGACACCACCACTGGACTGATGCAGGACAACACAGCACCACTGCAATGGACTGGACTTATACAGCAGCACAGGACATATGGCAGCAGAGGACACCACCACTGTGACTGGACTGATGCAGCACAACACAGCACCACTGCAATGGACTTATACAGCTACACTAGACATATGGCAGCAGAGGACACCACCACTGTGACTGGACTGATGCAGCACAAGACACTAACACTGTACTGATGCAGGACATCACAGCACCACTGCTCTGGACTTATACAGCTACACTAGACATATGGCAACAGAGGACACCACCACTGTGACTGGACTGATGCAGCATAAGACACTACACTGGACTGAGCAGCACAAGACAGCACTGGAATCGCCACCCCACCCCAGACACTGAGGATGAAGACACGTCCTCTGACTACACTCTCCAATTCCAGAGTGAAAATGGCAGCAACACACGGCTCCTTATATTGAATCCAAAACCTGTGAGAATCTGACAGTGGGATGATGATGTTTTGCCTTGTTATTGTTTCTGAGTCAGGCTGCAAGTCCTGAGCTGGACTCGGATCCTGGCTCGGGACGTGATGTTCGGTTGGGTTTGGTTCTCTGAAAACTGAACCCACTCATCTCTGACAAAAATGCACCTTAGTTCCCTTCACAGCATGGCAGTCACAATTAGCATTAGCAGACATCTGTCCAAGATAACTGCATGGATATGTGTAGAGGAATGGTGTAGAGGAATGAAGAAAAAGAGCAGAAGAAAGAAGATCAGCAGAGAGACAGGCAGCACTTGCACAAAAGCTCCAAGCACCTGGCAGTGCAGATGTTGGCCATGGCACAAAAGCTCCAGGACCTGGCTGTGTATATAAATAGGTACCAGGGCCCAGTACCTAATAACAACAATCCACAGAGGAACCAGGGCTAAGTATCCAGTCACAATAATCCACAGAGAAACAAGGGCCTAGTAACCATTCACAATAATCCACAGAGGAACAAGGACTCAGTACCCAGTCACAATCACAAGAAAAGCTTAGGGCAAAAAATGTAATCCCCATTTGGCAGGAGGTAGTTAGACATTCTGGTCCCTTTGGCAATGGAGAATATCCATCATTGGCTCAAAAACATGGCTGCATCTGGCATAAAATCACTGATGTGGTGAATGTGGAGACGCCCATCATCCGCACTTCATGAGTGGTGAAAAGAAGGAATGCATTAATGGTTCTGATGGACTTGTCTTGCTTCCCCTGTGTGATTATTTACTAAGTGACAAGTTTCTGTGTGCATATGCATACTGCAAATCTCTTGAGGACAGTGTGTATGGGTACAAGGACAAGTAGGCGTAACTCATCTACTCTAAGGGTTGTGCTTTGGTTTGGTTAGAAATAGATTAAACATTGGTAGATATATTGGATATAATTTTTTTTCAAATGTAAAAAATGTTTGACATAACATTAGAGAATGTACCAGGAACTTGTAAATAGTGTTTTGATAATACTTTACAAACATATGTTGAATATTTGTGTCCTCAATATTGTAACTTATTTTAGATGGGCTGACTTTAATTGCCGGCTGAAGGGGAACATGGCTGCCCAGTGGCAGCATGCAAGGGGGGCAGGTGGTGGGTGTTTTCCTGAGAGTATAGTATGTAGCAGGTGCATTTCTAGAGAGGAGGAGGTCCATGTGCAGGTTCCAGCTGGCCTCCTCCTCTCTATCCGGCAGCGTTGTGTAGACTCTGGGCACTAGGATCCCTAGGGTACTCTAGCGCTGTTCCAAAGTCTACATCGCATGCGCTGATCTCCGGGAAAATGGTACGGCGGCCATTTTCCCAATGATTTACCTTCTGTGCCTGTGTAAAACACCAGAAAAATTGAGCAGCACCATTTTCCTAGTGATTTTGAACCCCCGTGGGCCCATGTGCACCACACACACTGCACCCATTATAAATACGCCAGTGGTTTGTAGCACACCACCATGGAGTAGCAGGCCTTGAGGTGCTTGGCCGAAGAAGAGGTGGCAGGCATGTCCGAGATGGACACAGACATGCCTGCCCTTGAGGCTGTGTATGCTGAGCCAGGTAATTATGATAGTAAGATTAAACACAATTTTAGGGACATGCAAAATGGCAATGCTACTTTCTGTTTATTTTTCTATACATGTTCAGAACAGGAGGTGCAGCTCACACAGCCTGGGAAGGGGAACTCTGATTTGCTGTCTGAGGGTGGGCCTGACTCACCACCACACATTATAGAAACTGCTGCCCCCCCCCACCAACCATAACGGAGCTTCTGTTGGCCATAAAAGAGCAAGGCCAATGAACAGAGGAATTCCAAAACTGATGCTTCTGGAGCTCACCTCAACTATCAGGCCACGCATGCGTGAAGTAGCCTCCTTTCTGGCTCCCATTGCCTAAGGCATGCAGAAGATCGCACCCCTCTGTGCCCAAACTCTCAGGCCCATCACCTTGTCTGCACCATCCCCTAGCCCTGGCCAAGATCAAAACACCTCTGGCCAGAGCACTGGCAGATCTACTTGCAGAACCCGTTCACCTGAAGTCCCCCTTCATCCAGAATAAAAAAAGGTGTTGTTAAAATGTGTTGCCACATTGCCACAAGTTGTTTGCCCTATTGCTTGAGGGATTAGAATGTGCAGATCGGATTGTGTGCAGTGAGAGGGAATTTATATGTAGACATGTAAAAATTCCGCCTGCAGCCCAAGCCATACACACCCACTGCACACGCAACTTCATGCCCATCTTCGCAGGGCTGCAAGGCCACATCCCCCACACTGCCCCTGGCACACCTCTCTATTGTTGCCTGTGTACGTTCACATTTTTTTTGTATGTCTGCACATTTTTCTGCACATCGCATCCTGGCACATGCGCAATGATTGTAAGCTAAAAGTTGCCTCTTGCATTTTTATTTGCAGCAGTGATCAGGTCTGAATTAGGCCCTATATGTGCTCAATATGAAATCTAGATAAGCTTATACGCTATTAACCCATTAACTATATACATATACGCATGCATGTTCATAACAAGAAAGCCATATTAGCTTGCATGCTATCTAAGGACATACTTCGGCTAAGAATTGGCCGTGACATTTATAAGTGTTTGCACACATCACATGGGGGGCGAATGGAAACAGTGCATGGGGGCTTGATGTGAATCAGGGGGCATGTACTCATGACTTGAAACAGACACTTCAGGGTGCATGCGGGCCAGAGCGTGCAGCAGAGCTCACAGGGGTGTGCCGTGAATCAGGGGTGTATGGACTCATTGTACACCTCAATTTTCTTGGAGACGCACACTTCGGGCAAGGGGCAGCCAAACCAAACAGCCAGAGGTTAAATGGGTAGTCCGGCCCTGATGCTATTAACCTTTTATATGCTTACAAGAAAAATCCTAGTGCATATTAAGTATCCAAGATTAATGTTGAAAATAATATAGCAGTTAATAAAATAAATGCACCTTGAATTTTTGTTGGTTTTTAGTTGTTTTTATGTTTATTAGGAGACCACAATATAGCATAATGATACAAAGCCAAAGTCTGAAGAGACAATGGACCTAATTCAGACCTGGTTGCAGGCAGGCTATTCTATGCACTGCTGCGACCAGGTAATCGCTGCCTACAAATGAGGGGGTAAATGCTGCGCAGGGGTGCGATGGGCTGTGCAGTGAGCTGGTCATACAATAGTTTGTGCAGTCTCTGCACCGCTCAGGACTTACTCAGCCACTGCGATGATCCTGGATGGAGCTGACGTCAGCAAACCTCCTTGGAAATGGCTGGGCATGCCGGTGTTTTCCTGGTCACTCCTCGAAAACGGTGAGTTGCCGCCCATGAACGCCTTTTACCTGTTAATCTTCTTGCATTCACCACTGAAAATGCTTTTTTCGTTCCATCTGTTGCTGCCCGGCGTCGGCCATCGCCGGCGGCAGACATGCCTGAACATTGTGGACCATTTGCTTGCGCTGTTCATACCCGATCGGGTACGGCAAGCAACTGTTTAGAATTGAATGAAACAATTCTGCCAAAATATGAAAAGCAATCTATTTTAACAATTTTGTTTAGAAATAAAGAAGAGGAAGAAAAAGAATAGAGGTGCTTTTTAATTGTTTTTATAAATATTTTAATATTATTATATGAATTGATGTAACAACTAGTGTGAACTAATTCATAATATTGCATGTTTTTCAATTTTTTTAGCAATAAACTGTTTTCTAGCACTTATTTTCTTGTTGACTCTTTCACTGTTCTCTCCTTTCAAATCAACTTCACAAAATAATATGCCCCTTTCCCACTTCTTCCAATCCAGTTTACTGATGATCTCACTTCCCTTTCTGATTCTTGACTCATTACTCTCTTCTCTTTATATCAACCTTTTTGATAAAAACATTGCTCACCCTGCAAACCTGAAATATCACCAAACTCTTTTTTCTCTTGCCCTCTTTCTTGTGTATTCTGTAATGCCAGAGTGATGTGCAACAAACATACCGTATCTTAAGTTCATGATTATTTTCCTATAATCCCTGACCTGACAACCAACAAATTGATGATTCTTTACTCCTATCTACATCTTCCAGGTTATTTGCCCTGAATCTTCCCTCTCATCCTCATTTAATGTCCATCCTATCAGCCTCTTCCACCCAGTCAACATTTGCATAACTAAACCAGTCTATGAATTCCTTGATAATTTTGCTCTTCTAACTTTCCCTCTCTCATCTTGGGGACTTTAACATCCCAACTGATAATCATTCTGAACCTACCTGTCTCCAAATATCACTCTTTTTTTTAAAATTCTGAATTGGTCTATAGTAAGTCAGGGAATCTCCTCACTCAACCATGTTGATGTGCTGTCTCTGGCTATAAAAATTAACTTTTCCTCTGTCTGACCTCCTTCTCCTCTCCTATATCATTTTTCCACCCTCTCCCTTCCATCCTTCTCTAAAAAAGCCCTGACTAGGAGTAGCTTCAACAATATTTAACTTACCATATTGATATTCTTTCTGCCCCAAAGTGGCCATATTATTCTTTAATTATGCATTTCCTTGATCTAGATATATCTACCATGGTTGCTGATATTAACCATTGTTGGTTCAACTATGACAAACTGTACATACCTGCTACCAGGAACAAACTGTCCCACAGTGAAACCCTTGATGGGGCCCACTGCTAGAGGTCCTACTCCCTCCTCTAACAAAGAAAATTATAAACATCACCTCTGCGCTAATCAAATAAATATACAAGGAGTAAAAATAGTTTGGGATATGGATAGTCTATAATCCACAACTCTAGCATAAATTCTGATACACATATTCCTTTTCTTAGATCCTTTTTCTGATAGGAGTAAATTGGGACGTAAAATGGCTGGAATGCGTACCGTACTCACATAATAACGTGGTGTTGGTGTAAGGGCCAGGACTACTAGTGATTAACTTGGATGGTATAACCTGAGGTGAGAAAGTCTGGACTTTTACAATCTTCACTCATCTCTGCTTATCCATATCCCATTGTTATGACCAGGAGTCTATAGTCTTTTTTTTCTTTGTTTTATACATTTTATTAAATAAAATCCTTTTTTGTGAAACCCTGTCACTGCGTTCCTGATACCCGAATTTTTTTTCTGTATGCATACCACCCATTCATTGAAAGGAACAGAATCACAGATTGGAACAAAGAACTTCCAGAACTCCCATAAAGATACGTTTATGAGCCGGTCTCTGCACATTCCAGTGTGAGTTGGGTACGCCCATTACTTTCATTATTTGTCTCACTCATGTTTTGGTGATACTCGTTGGGGAGTACGGGATTAAGAATAGTGAACCACAAGTCAAGTTAAAGATACCTTTATGTGTGTCCACCCCCCTGTATAGATGTGAGTATGGTACGCACTCTAAGATACATAGAATAAGGGGAGTAGGAGTCTAGTCATTTAAAATTAACATTTATAAGACAAAATTACTACACTATCAGTTGTCCTTCTGCTCTTTTCCCATGCTTGAGGAGAAGAATTTATCAAGCTTTTCGTCTAAAGAAGGGAGGAGGAAGAAAGGATCACAGAATATGGATGACTAAAGATACATTTATGTGAGGAAAACACCACATTATTACGTGAGTATGGTACGCATTCCAGCCATTTTACATTCCTATTAACTCCTATAAGAAAAAGGAGCTAAGAAAAGGAAAAGGTGTATCAGAACATATCTTAAGATTGTGGATTATAGACTATCCATATCCCACACTATTTTTACTCCTTGTATATTTATGTGATTAGTGCAGAGGTGATTTTTATACTTTTCTTTGTTGTATGCATTATTGTTTTTGAGAGACTACTTATAGATATCCCCATTGCAGCTCTCAGAGGCGCAGCAGTTCTCTATCACCCCTTTTTTCTTGATTCTACTCCCTCTTCTGCTAATCAGGTTCTAGACTGTGCAATTGTTATACGTTGTGCATAGGCTACTTTATCCTGCACAGGACTACAGTGCATTGCTGTTATTATTCTGGAATATTATGCATACACTAGCAGTATTTACTGTATATATTTATCAATGGGACCAGTCCATGCAATTGCTAATGGTTAGCCAAGCCTCTATTGGGAGGCTGGCCACACCCCTAAGTGTGGGTTGCTACCACAGCATTCCCCCAGTGGGCCTGTCATGCCCCAGTCCAACATTGCTTACAATCTTTGCAATGTTCCTCTGCCACTAAATTACAGTCAATGTTGTCACAGTGTTTTCTGCCACTTCAAACTCTTGCTCTCATCAAATAGTTCTGCCATGTCAACCTTAACTTACCTGTCAACTTTTCTGTCTCTCCTCACCCCCCCCCACCTCTTGTTCTGTTCTTGACTTTCAACACACTTCACCTCCAAAATCGAGGTGCTTCTTCAGACGTGAACGCAATTGTTGCATGTTGCAACCACTACATATTTGTATGCAGCTGCTGTGTGACAACATGTTAACTCCTCAGGGAAGCATCTTGTGTAAAAAGATGCCTCCTGTTGTCAGTTGAAAATTCAAGTGATCTAGGTTCTGGGATATAATGCGTTTACTATGGAGAATGACTAAAAAAGGATAAGCATTTATTTAAGTTACAACAATTAAAACATGCAAGTAACAAGTAATGCAAAGTTACAATAATAGCAAGTACAAATTAGAATACGTAGCTCTTATCTCAGATGTTTCAAGTTATGTTACAGATGATGGTAATCGATTAAGTAGTTTAAATAATGAAGATCAGTTGATTCTCCAGGGTACTGTCTAATAGCTTTGTCGCAAGTTAAAAGCTGAAGGGGATTTGTAGAAGGCTATATCCACTGCAGAAAAAAATAAGGGGGTAATTCCAAGTTGATCGCATCAGGATTTTTTTTAGCAATTTGGCAAAACCATGTGCACTGCAGGGGAGGCAGATATAACATGCGTTGAAAGAGTTAGATTTGGGTGGGTTATTTTGTCTCTGTGCAGAGTAAATACTGGCTGCTTTATTTTTACACTGCAAATTAGATTGCAGATTGAACACACCCCACCCAAATCTAACTCTCTCTGCACATGTTATATCTGCCTCCCCTGCAGTGCACATAGTTTTGCCCAATTGCTAAAAAAAATCCTGCTGCGATCAACTTGGAATTACCCCCTAAGTTCGAACAGAACTGATCTGCTATGTGTGCTGTACGTTTCTAGGCTTTATAGCCCTTCTGTAAGATTACTTCCAGTGTCTTAACAGATATTACTTTCTGGGTTTCAGACCATTTTAACCTCATCCTCTTCCACCTGCCTTTCTACAATGGGAGTGTGGTTTTATTCCTGCACTCTACACTACAAGCCTCACCCTCTTTCAAACACAACCTTTCATCAGAATACTAAATCTGAGGGTCACACCTCTTTTCTTAGCATTCACAAAAGCTTTGCTTATTTTGTTGGTGTTGCCCAACGTCTTTTCTTTAAGACACTCCATTCCAGAGCCGGCCCTAACCAATATGATGCCCTAGGCAAGATTTTGGCTAGTGCCCCCTAGCACCACCGCTAGTTCCGCCTCTGACCCTGCACCCCTTTCCCAGCACCATCACCCCCCACCCGTAACAGTCCTTTTTTTTGTTTTCCTACCCCCTGTAATTTAAATAAGAACAGTGTGCACATTTGGCCTTACACATATGCCGCACATTATTAGTGCCCTTATACACATAATGACACACATAGTGCCCCTTACACATATGTTACACATTATTAATGCCCTTATACACATAATGACACATGTAGTTCCCAGCGTGAGTCAACTGGCAGCTCTGCTAACGTCGGGTGCCTATTTTTTTCTGAAAATACATCTTATTTGCATTGCTATGTGGCTAGGATACACAAGCAGCTTCTGCTGATTAAAATGATATGTGGCATGCCTATATACTGTGT
Organism: Pseudophryne corroboree; assembly: GCF_028390025.1. Classification (NCBI taxonomy): domain Eukaryota; kingdom Metazoa; phylum Chordata; class Amphibia; order Anura; family Myobatrachidae; genus Pseudophryne; species Pseudophryne corroboree. The sequence continues at coordinate 1,240,133,361 of NC_086444.1, read as the reverse complement.
GCGACTGTGGCTGTATCTGCATATGAAATGCTACACACAGAATATAGGCATGCCGCATATCATTTTAATCAGCAGAAGCTGCTGATGCCCCTAGGCATACCAGATGCCCTAGGCAATTGCCTAGTTTGCCTATACCTAGGGCCGGCTCTGCTCCATTCCATTTGACTTTGTGACAATGTCTTCTGTTAAAGCTCGTACCTAACCATCAGCTTCTTTTCTGTTTTCCCCATGAATCTACTTTCCCCTGTTATCACTTAACAATATAGGCTACCCAAGTATCTGTTTATGGCCCTCTACTCTTCTCCATCTACACCTCTTCAATTGATGATCTCTTCAGCTTTTTTGGCTTCCAATATGACCTGTTCAATGATGACACCTAAATGTATCTCTCTTCCTTTCAACTCTGCCCTTTCTCATGTTTAATGTTTCAATTGTCTTTTGGGCAACCTGAAAATCAAAATGTCCCTCCCCTCATCTCCCTGTCCTTTAAAGGTGATATAATCTCCTCTGTCTCTCAATGTACTGTGTGTGAATAATCCTTAATGCCTCCATTTCCTTTACTCTCAACACTGAGACCTTTCTTGTTCCTGTAGAATTCACTTCTGCCAATGCACCAGAATGTTGTCCATTATCTCCTTGATAATAACTATAACTCTTATTCTCTCACTCGCCATGTCTGGCCTCAATTACCGTAACTGCTTTCTTTCTAGCCATACTATATCACTCTATCAATATATTTTACATGCCCAAATAATTGTTCTCTCTTGCCACTCTGACTCAGTCTACCCTCTCTGCCAATCACTACGCTGGTTCTCTGTCACCTACAGTACATTGCAAGTTGCATCTCCTTATCCTGATCTACAAAACACTAAGCCACTCCTTTTTCCTCATACACCCACCATGACTAGCGAATGGATGGATTCCCAGTTTTAGTTTTCCATTAAAGTATTTATCTAAAGTAGCAAATTACAGTAGCATATCTTAATAAAAATCACAAGGTATGGTATACTGTATATCCTAATTTAGTCATACAGCTCATATGTGGTGGACACGTCTGTTACTTATTGCCACCTACACTAGTCTCCAAGGCTTCAAGCTATCAGAATAAATCTCTACTGTCATTCCTGTTATCCTCCAGTCTTTGATACCTATTCAACTCCCCACTTAGTTCCACACTAAGTTTGTCTGCCTCTTCCCTATAGAATGTAAGCTCTCATGAGCAGGTACCTACCTAACACTTCATCTCTGCCTGACTATTTCTCAAATGAATGCTCTGGCATACAGATGTAACCATGTTCATCTTTACTTTCTGCATGGTGCGCTGGTCTGTGATTATTTGCTGATGGCGATCGCTCCTTTAATTCCTATTGGAATTAAAGGAGCTGATGGAGCAATTGCTGGCTATCAACAGTCAAAGCCCAGTGTGCCATGCAGAAAGACATATTTCAGCATTCTACATCTCAGCAATGATGAGCATGGCTACATCTGTACCTCAAGTGAGTAATACTTATCCCTTTTGCTCACATTATTGTCAATAGTTGGTTCTGCAATCTTATATTTTATATATACTACTGCAGATGGCCTGATTAAGGGAGGGGTGATGGGTGAAGTGGCCCCCACACATAGCTGTTTGCAGCTGAGTTGTTGCCACACAGCTGCTCAGGAAGCAGTTTCCACCATAGCTATGTGTACCAAGTCACAGGAGCAGTACCCAGATGTGGAAGAATAAGCAGGAGGAGGGGGTGTCAGGTGCCACCGCTAGCTGCTGTCTGTGTTTTGCAGCCTATCCCTCCTCTGGTGCTCCACTTTCCGCTCTAACATTGCTGCTCCTTACAGCAGTGTGCTGCATCCTCACCATCCTCTGGTTCTCTGGTGCTGCTCCCAAATCACCACTTTCTGCAACAGAGGTCAGACCTAGGGACCCCACACACAGCAGATACATGCTGTCCAAGCAGAGAGGGGGCTTTCAGTGTGTGTGTGCGTTTCAAGGTGGGATAGGGGGGTGCTCAGGGGTGGTTTTCAGCTGTTTTAATAGCATGGATACTCACAACCTTGTTGCCCCGCAGACACCACCAACCTTAATCTGGCCCTGATACTGTACATAAATTTATTTTTGTCTGGTTATTATACAATTTTATAGTTTTGAATTACAGATAATATTTGATGTCTGCATATTGTCTGCTCAGTGTATTCTGTGCTCACCCCATTGTGCAGCACTGAGGACCATTGTGGCCCCTTATAAATAACACACAAAAATAAGAATAGTATAAATAATAATGACATAAACTGCTGTAATCAATCATATATGTAATCCATCTTTAAAGTGTACTTGGAAATTTACAGCAGAATATATGTAAATCACATGCCTAATCTGTAATAATAGTAAATCCTATAATACGATACAGACAGATAACTGACCATAAAATCGTTTATATTAGAAATAAGTTGCAGATTGATCACATTGTGGAGTGTGTGACCCGGGGAAGCATCTATACTTGATATGCAGTAAGTGGTCAGAGCTGTTGTGCTGGAGGGTTGTGGATTATACACAGCAACATGAATGCTGAAATATGTTAGGAATAATTAGACAATAAGCAAGTTGTAGAAATGATTATGAATGATCAGCTGTGTACAATGAAACACCAAAAAATCAAGTTCTAAGACTTATAGAATATAACCCATTTACTGAATATTTTAATAGGTGTGAATTCTTATGTGTGTAATCCCACAATATTTTTATTACATTTTATTTATTATGTGCCACAAAATGTATACACCGCTCTACAGAATACACTTACAAAACATTTCTCATTAACAGGGAATTACAGTAGATTTTAAATACAATACACAAAGGAACGCCATAATATAAGAGTTAAAAAATTAGTTTACACCATACTGTAAAGGACAGGTTATTAGAGCATGGATATGGCAACTCATTGAAGATAGCTGGAGGCAAAAGTGGGAGTCAGTGCAGTGCAGTGATCCTGTACCCAGCATGTGGGCAAGCTACAAGAATCAGAGTGGCTGTAGGAAGGAGATAAGGCCATGGAGTACTGGTGGGACAAAGTGTACTAAGGAAGAACAAGAAAGAGGAGCTTACACTCTAAAGTGAAGGGAAGAACAGCTGGATGGTGACCAGAGAAATATATATTGTGAAGGGCTGGAGAATCAAATAATCAGGAAGGATGAAATGCTTTAAAAAAAGTTATATCCATCACTATTAATATATTGCCTTGATGTGGGGAGTGAAGGTGAAAGTAAATATTAGGAAGACAAAGAGGCAACAGACTTGAGGGACATAATACCTGGTCATGTTATCACTGGAGGATGAGGGCATATCAGCATATTATAATATCCCTAAGATAAATGTAAAAAAAATAGCAAATGTTCTTGCAATTAAAAAAATAATAATATTCAAATTAAATTATTTATATAAAAAACCTGAATCATATTTTATATTTTAATGCATGTACAAGATCCCCAAATCCCGGTGCAATGACAGATGTCTTCCTGGGTACAGAAAAGCTTTTAATGGAGGATTTCATGTCTGCTGCTATGAGTGTGTCCCATGTTCTGAGGGAGAATTTTGTAATACAACAGGTAGGAATGTGTTACAGTATACACATTTGATAAATTCACACATGAGAGTAAAGATTTAAAATATACATATTGTCTAATTGTTTTATAACGAACAAAGGAACCGATCCACCGAGATTATGTGTATGGTTTATATTACATTTTAGATTGTGATATCTGCTATAGATGTCCTGATGAAGAGTGGCCGGATGAGAGAAGAGTGAGATGTGTACCCAAAATATATGACTTTCTGTCTTATGAAAAGGACATTGTGGTGCAAATATCTGCAGTAACAGCTTTATCTTTCTCTGCCATAACATTATTTATATTAGGGAATTTTATTTATTACTGGAACACCCCAATTGTGAAAGCCAATAACCGGGCTGTAAGCTTCATTCTCCTGGTCTCCATCTTGCTGAGCTTCCTCTGTGTGTTCTTGTTCCTCGGCCGACCAGTGGATATAACCTGCAGACTCAGACAGACATCATTTGGGATCTCCTTCTCCACAGCTGTCTCTTCTGTATTAGCCAAGACTGTCACTGTCTCCATTGCTTTCAAAGCCACCAAACCTGGCAGCTCCTGGAGGAAGTGGGTCACACTCAAAGTATCTAATAATGTGGTCATTGTGTGCTCCTCTGTCCAAGCTCTGATCTGTGGTATCTGGCTGACTGTTTATTCTCCCTACCAAGAGTTTGACCATCACTCCTATAAGGGAATGATCATCATTCAGTGTAATGAGGGGTCAGTTATTGGGTTATACTCTATGTTGGGTTACATGGGGATCCTGGCATCTGTGAACTTTGTTCTGGCTTTCATGGTGAGGACATTACCGGACAGCTTTAATGAGGCCAAGTACATCACCTTCAGCATGCTGGTGCTCTGCAGTGTCTGGATTGCAATGATCCCAGCCTATCTGAGCACCAAAGGGAAATACATGGTGGCTGTGGAGATATTCGCCATACTGTCCTCATGTGCCAGTGTTCTGGGCTGTATATTTTTCCCAAAGCTGTATATTCTGCTTATAAAACCTGAATTTAACTCTAGAAAAACAATACTGGGGAAAAACACTATATAAACCATCAGATACTGTACTTTACCATTATACTATACAAATCCTGTTGTTTTCCATAAACTTTGCTTAATTAAGGCTTTGAATTGAAAATGGTTTATGTAAATAAGTATAGGAATATCTAGATTTAGTAACATGGACAAAGGAAAAGGGTGTATACTGTGTGTGTGTGTGTGTGTGTGTGTGTGTGTGTGTGTGTGTGTGTATATATATACTGTGTGTGTGTGTGTATATATATATATATATATATATATATATATACAAAAAGTTTTCCAGTGTGCTAGTCTATACAATACTGTGAATTCAGCACAAAAACAATTCATGGTGATTCACACCATGACGGCCAGTCAAATCATTCAGTAGAGTACAGATCTTACTTATGGAGGGATCAATACAGAATATCCTGAAAAGAACCCCTCGCCAAAGAAATATCACCCAAAAATAGACAGCCAATAGTATGCAATTCATACATGTACAATATAAAATATGTATAATACAACACCAATCTTTACATGTTCATGTCAGTATTGAGGAGTTGGAATACAGTACACTCTCACCTTGATAGGTGTGAGCTTAGGATGAAATTCTCATATACCCATACACGATCAATGCAGATTGGTGAACCCTACACGTTTCGTCTCAATGGCTTCATCAGGGGCAAAAGTCTTTAAAGAGTGAAAAAATTATTCTTAATTTAGAGTTGGAAATTTGATAAGTGTATATAAACAGGAACTCAGCAATGTTTAGATAATATACCAAGTTTGAACATGAATACTTGTGATAAGGAATTTATGAGGAAGTTATTTCTTCAGATAAAAAAGGGAATTCAAAATCTATTACATGTAAATTCAAATTAGTCAGATGGAGCTAAACTCTAAATTCTAATGAATAAATAAATAGCGTACATACCAATACTAAACTTGCATGTTTCTTTAGATTCTGTGACATAATTTTTTTCAAACGAAGATAAAAAGCGACATCATAATATGTCCTAAAATGGTCAATTCAAGTTCAAATAAATATTGGGGACAAAGTCTCATATGGTACACTATCTGAATTGTTATTGGGTAAAAGAATTTGAAAATCATATTATAGTCCAACTTTAGACAAAACTCAAATTTATCCAATAGTCCAAATATACATACATAAAACATTAAGGTAAATTTAATACCTATTATATCATTAACATTAATGGCAGAAAAGATGGACAGATCAAATAAATAAATGTTACTTACAATCTCACAGGATTATGTGTGCATCAGTCACCAGTCAAAAGATAATGACTGGGATCCAACCTAGGGTTATCTATACCTCCATAGCTATGGCATCACTTCCCTTTCAGGTAATATATTAGAGATAATGTGACTTTTCCCATTCTAATCCATTTAAAAAATAAATATTATTTCTCTGCGCTATTTCAGCAGTATGTATAACCAAAATAGAACCTGAAAACTGTGATTCTGAGCTTTAACAGGACATTAATGAGACAAAATCCCATGATGCATAGCATTCCCCTGGAGTGCAAGGCACTCCCCTTACGCTTTCCAATAAACCGATGTAACGCAAGAGGAATATGCCACTTTAAACAATGTTTTATAATTTAACCTCATTATCATTCATCCGATGTGCACTAAGTGATAGTGGAGCTAACTGCCACTTTCTCTAGTGAGAAAACTTCCTGTTTACGCTCCATTCATCCTGGTGCTGGAGCGCAACCCGGAAGTGCCACATATAATGATAATAAACTTATCTCCTTAGTATTTGAGCTACCAGCAACATAATTAAATGTATTTTCCACTAAGTGATAATAGTGTGTATTCTGTTATATGATAATAAGCTTACTTCTTTAGGATTCATGCTACCAGCAACATAATTCAATGTATATTCCGTTATATCATGAGCGCTACTAAACAAATGTAGTTTACACACAACAAAGTGTTACTTACTGTGATGTAAGTGATGGTGAACTTTAAATTTAATATTATTGCTTAAATTCAAGTGTATGATGGCATTTAATTAAATAAAAATGTAGGTGTCAGAATATCAGTTATATGACACTAAAATAGTGACAGTAAAAAAAAATTCAGTAAGTATAACCCATCAAGAAAATGAATTGCAATCTTCTATGCCCTCTTTAAACGTGGTGGAGAGTGCTGTGGCAGCTTTTAAAGAGTACGTGATTGCTGGATCTGCACCAGGGACATTGACCTTGAGGGGGACAGTCCAGACCTTAGTACCCCCACAAGTTACGTATTTTCCTGATTCATCACAACTGTGCTAATTCATGCATCAGAGTACATGTAGTTTTATGTGTTGTTAATACGGTAAATGGTGTTGTGTCCTTTGGAAATAAATATTTGAAGGAAATACCTGGGTTATTGAGACGTTCCTTCCCTTTGATTCTTTCTCCCGATATCCTCATTGCATGAATTTGGAGGATCATTAAGTGATAAGGGGGGAGGAATAAAATACAAAGAGGAAGAGAAGCGATAAAAAGAAACCTTTATGTGAAAGACAACACATGGAAAATAGTAAGTTGGGTATGCCCAATATCGGTTCACCTCCCTAAATTTTGGTGTAAAGATACCTTTATAGGATTTATACAGCCTTATCTGTAGTAAGTAAGGTACGGTTCTCTACCAGCACTTTATATACCTATCACGGTGGTGACCCCTTAAAGGAAACGTACACCCCTTCGGAGTGAATTTCAAGAAAAAATAACTTTTTTGGTCTTTCGTCCTAAGAAGATTATGGTGATGGACCCACCTTGTTTGGTTTATTACGGGGGTGGATAAGGAAGAATTTCCATCTTCAGACTTTATTACAATTTTGTCCCCCATCTTCCTTTTGTTATTTCCTCCCCGACTCTGAGAGATCAAATCACGGGGGATTGGAAATTCAAGTCATCACGAAGAAGTCAACAACACCAGGCTAGCTTGAGCAGTGAACACACCTAAGGACTGTTTTCCTAAATATAGGAATATTGGCCCCCATGTATGGTGACTTTTTTCATTTGATTTAAGTGAGCACTTTCTGTGGTTGTTTCCATTTTCATTTGTGAACCTTCTTCTTATGGTGAATGTATGTATAGTGCATCCATCTTATCTGCCATTTTCCATTTCATACACATCATAACATAACAAAGGAACATTTTGACAACATCGACTATTCTTAGCTAACCTATCTTTAAATATCCCTAAGTCAGTGGCAATAAGCCCTATATTACAAAAATGAGACAATGTCAATGTTTTCATTGAGACCTCTGGGAAAAGAAAATGTAATGCCATGGAGATGGGAATTATGGGTATTTTCCCATTATTAGCAGCGTTTAGCCATACCTTAACCTCTAATTTTGATTTAAATACTTATAGGTGCTGTTAAAGTGACATTTTCATGTACAGGGTAAATTATGGAACCCTACAAGTACTGTAACTGTGTCAGGCTCATGATATTAACTACATACCCAGAGGAAGTGATGTCATCATTGGGATTACTTAAATACCCATGCGTGCAAAAGGATAGATGTTTAGACCTGCGCTAACCATAGAACCATGTGAACAGATAATTTCACCAATGTGGGAGCAAACAACCAAGGTGAATCATAAACCAATAATTATGGGAATGAAAATACTGAGCTTTATAAATATACGAGGTCATCCAACTTCAGCATAAACTTTTCCCTCTAAAATGGTGTAAGTGGGTGTTTCCTTAATGCACCTGTAACAACATAAGTGCTCCCCTCCTGGAAGCTTATTCAGCAATGGAGAGATAAGTACAAGGAAGAACGTAATAGTGCAGCCAGTCATCACAAAAGGCATATACATTTTATAAAATACACTCACAAACATATAATTAAAAAAGCATGTAAACATCCAAAAGGCAAAACAGCAACACTCAGGATCTCACAGAATCCACAGATGTCAGCAAAGCAGTGGTGGGTATAGGTAGGTCCTTAATCTACCAAAGCCCCTCCGCGTCTATCACCAGTGTTCAGCAGGTGTCCTGAAGGAATGTTCAAAGGTAACACATGAACTCATTTTTGGATCACTGCGGATGCTTCATCAGATGTGTGCTCCAGTGTCCTTTTGCCGTCCTTATAAAAGCCCTTAATTGAGCTATCATCAGGTATACCGGTGAGCTCCGATCACGTTGTACGGAAGTCGTCACTTGCGTTCCATGCATGCGTTCCACCGATGATACTTCCTGTTCCGCTTTCACTATCAATGCAGAACTTGTCAAATGTGGCAGTCAGAGCTCAGCCTTGCGCTTCTTACATATAAAATATGTGTTCCCCAGAGTCCCGAACTGGTGTCCATTTAAAAGAAATATAACACTAAAAAAGCAGATATTAAGAAAGAGGTGAAGTGGCACATAACTATAAAAATAGCCATCACCCATTTCTATACAAAAAATAGAAGAATAAATAAATTTAAAAAACCCTAGGTTGAAAAGCACTTTAATTCAAATTCACTGGTTAGACCTTTAGGCATTAAAGTTTTCAACTGATAAATCCACCTCGTTTCGGCTTTTGATAGCCTTTGGTCCAAATCTTTAGTTCTATTTTTTGGTAATATTTGTTCAGTACCGTAACAACTAACAATGTAGCATTACTTTTTATTGTGGACTTTTTTTTAAAATGGGCTGGCACAGTTTGTGTTTCAAGTCCCTTTCTAATATTATAGATATGTTCGGCAAGATGCACTTTAAGGGCTCTCGTTGTCTTCCCAACACATCTCAGTCCACAGCTACATTCCAAAACATAAATTATATTTCTAGAGTTACACGTAATAAACTGATTAATAATAAAAGTTTTGTATTCACAGTGAATTCTTTGAATTTAGTAGTGCTACTTTTAACCGTACGGCACATAAGACAATCCCCACACCTGTGTCAGTGTACTGACATCAGCACTACACAAAAACAAGTTGGGTTTGCACTCAAGATCACTTAATTTCCTTAACACATCGCCAGTGTCTTTTAGGTATGCTTTTGTGGAACATACAAGGGGCTGAAGGAAAAAATCGATATAGGCAGAAAGGTTGGAGGTTAAGCTATTACAGCCTGATATTATGAGCCTCCCTGGATGGTTATGATAAAGCTAAATATTTATCTTATTTAAAACCCTTTAAGAGGCCTAAGAACACTGTACGCTATTGACGTATGGAGTACCGTAAGGGTACGCACTTTGCGTAGCAATCGCTTAGCCGAGGTCGAGACGCTCAAGCGTCACGTTCGCTCACGGCCAAGAGATCACAGGCAGGCACACTATTGGCTGCTGACTAACGTAATGGTTCGCTATAGCGTGGCGGACGCTTGGGACCACGAGGAGATCACCAGCGGCGCAGACGCTCACAATGTTAAACCTTTATATCTAAACCATAAACAATGTAATATGCTGTAAAACCTTAGTGTAGAGATAGGGTGTAGATGCAACACAGTGTAACCTTATTAACTTAAAAGCTGTTTGAGCGTCACCGACGCTCTGTGAATACTTAACACTATAAGAAATACACAGATACCGTGCTTAGGGTCTAACGCCTTATATGAATGTTATATTTGCAAAAAGAATAATACAATACAAGTCACACACTACAATATAACATAGACTAACTAACCAGGTAACTACACATGAAATACAATACAATACTATTACGTTTAAGAGAATACGAGAGAAAGAGAAGAGAGAGAGAGAGAGATATGGCCCATAATAACAAGAAAGACAATATGATTGCGGAGAAAACTTACGCACAAGGGGAACGATCGCATGCGCCTCTGGACATCCAGCTCCCGATTTTCAGCAATGAGAACCGTTGAAGAGTGAGCTGGATGTGATCAGCTTGTCTATTTATGCCCCACACACAATACAATTCAATGGTCCCTACAATCTCATTGTTCATTGGACACAGGAATTTCTCCTCGCATTATAACAAAAGGTCATAGGTTGATTCATACAGGTGGGCTGTGACGATTTCCAACTGCTCAGGTGGGTGGGAAACTGGGTTTCCCGCCGCATGAATAAGTAAGTGCAAATAATAGTAAATGGACATAACCTTCTTATGTCCATAACTATTCGCACGAGCGATTAATCCGCTTCAAACCAACACCGGAATACTGCTAATTAAATATTCTTCCGATGGATACTAAACACCACTGTATTACTCCTGTCTGACCCTTCGTATCAAACAAAGAGGGATTTCTCTGTCCATGAACATGCTACATTAACTAAACTTTCAGATTCTATCAAAGGGACCATAATCTACAAAATACATTATATAGTGAAAATATGTAACGATTGAGTCGCACGCTACGAACACATGAACTCTACCGTAAATGCACATACTGCGCGCCCGCTGGTGCCCGCAACAGCGAGTATGCGCACGCACGGGAGAGCGCACGCATGCGCAGCGCGGACCTGTATGAGGTGCAAATATGGCAGTGTGCATCGTGATATTTTTTCTGACTTTGACAGTCCACCCTTTGGCAGTCAACAATAACTGCCACTTCCTAAAACATTTCAAAAAGAGAAAAATATATGTCAGGGGTTAATACATTTACATGGTTGGGTAGGGGAGGAGAGGAGAAGGTAGGAAAAGGGTATGACCTAGTGAGATAGCAGAAGCATGTGTGTATGAATCCGTGTTTGGGGGTCATGTATCATCGTGCCGTACGTGTTTTAAATCAAGCTTCGAGGCATTGCGAAGTATACATTTGAATTCCTTCTTATCCCGTGGTACGGGTCTGTGGATGGGCTGTCAAACTTTACCGAGCTCTTTTCGGCTGTGGTTGTAACAAAATGGGGAGCACATTTTAGTTGATGATACATGAATGGGGGAATATGTGATTGCTGATATCTGTGCCTGTATTCCCTATCGACTATGTGTGTAATTACCTGAAGGTTGTAGAGATGAAGAATAGACATAATTACGGTAAATGCAGTGGTATTCTATGTCAGGTAAATGAACATTTGTCGGTTGAAGTCTTGTTCGGTGTCTGTTGAATGCAGTCTTCTTTGTGCTTTTGCCAAAAGGCGTGTGGGCAAAAAGCTTTGTCAATGTCCATAGACTTACAAAAGTGTTGGGCTAGCGTAATTTTAAAATTTCTAGGGAAACTGGGGGTCTATGGCAAAGTTCATCAAATATCTGTGTATAAGGTTGTCAAAACTTCTTCTTTAATCCATCAGTTGTCTGTATACAGGATCATCAAATTCCTCATCCAAGTGGGTCTTTTTACCTTGGAGAAAACGGAAAAACAGGTGAAAGAAACGGACCGTAGAAATCGCATTTTCATCACATCATTGTTTCTACATTTGGGTCATAAATCAAATCCATTGGAATTACAATTTCCTCACTCCTTAAACTCATCACCCTGGTACTTCGTTTACACTTCGTTAAAGCCTGACCGCATCTAAATATCAAGCCAATCGTTATGATAACACCTAAGATACATAGGAGAAACTTCCCAACATCCATTATGACTCCTTGAGCCCATTCTCCTAAACCAGAGAACCAATTTCGCGGGTTCAACCATGACACCCAACCAGTCAGCTCATTACCTACAGCAGCAAGAGTGAGATTGTGTCTCCTGCGAAATTCCCACTTCAGTTGGAGAATATCCTCCATCTTTTGGTCTATGACCTCGACCGGGTCCTCGGTACTATTTGTAATATATGTGCAACATTTCACGCCGTACTGCGTTGCCAGTGTGACACAATATCCACCTGTCACTGCCGTGAGATAATTGAGAATTATTCTATGCTGAACCAGTTCTGTTTTATAAGCTTGAAGTTCTCTTCCAGTATACCTAAACGTGTCATCATACATTTCTGTGATATTGTCTAACAAATTTGCGAGCGCAGATATGTATTTATAATTCAACACTCCTCTGGCGGTGCGAGTGATGTCTAACGCGATTAGAAACTGAATCCCGGTAGATTCATGGATCATGTCAGAGGCCGGATGGCCTGTTCTTTCTATCAGGTGCCGTTTAACTACGTGCTCGTAATGGGTGTGAGTATAAGGAGCTTGGGCAACATGGTGTATATCTTTCATTTTGGCATGTGATACAGTCATTACTTCAGGCAATACTTTTCCAATATAACACAATCCTTCAGAGTTTGGCGCAAGCCACTTATACGCCTTCCTCCCGCATATGAAATATGCATCATCGGGGAGAACATATGGGACGGAGTAGGACATAACCATATTACACATCTTCCATGTGAAATCTCCTAACCCTAATTCTCCCATCTGTCTAGTACACGTATCAGCTTGTACGATATGTGCACAGTATCCTGGTGATACCTCTCCAACTCTCGTAATCCTATTTCCTAGGGTATACCTATATCGGTAAGATTTTCCTCTACTGGCTATGTGGCGTATAAGCTCTGTATCTGTCGGCATTCTATCTGCTCTATATGAAAAGGTCATGGTTTGGTTACTCCATGACACTTCCCAATTTCCCGGCTTTCGGGGATTGGAAATGTTAAAACATATGAGGGATCTATCCACATGATATTGGTGGAGCTTCAAACTAGGAGGACTGGAGATATTAAACCTCCTGTCCACCGGCCTCCCACCACTTAGCTCAAGTACCTCCCCTATCGTTAAAGGAAATGGTACTAGTCCTGATTTGCTATGACCTTGAGGTACTTGAGAGCATACCCAACAATCTGTTTGATTTAGCACACTACCCACTAACTAGTGATAGTCACTCAAGGGATGCCGGTCCATGTGGATATTAAAACTGGATTGGCATTTCTTGATGCATCCATCCTCAACTACATTGTCACAGAGCCTACAGATACAGTTTTCTTCAGCTAACAATCCTTCACAATTCCTTCTATGGTCAATGCTATCGGATCGTTTTCTGATACTCGCCTTTGCTTGTTGATTATGTTGTTCTCGGAAAACTACGCCTCCATCTCTGTCATCAGAACCCATTCCAGAACCTCTCTCGACCTCCATGGTACTCTCGCCGGAACAGACTGCTCTGGTCAACATCATGGTCAACAGGAAAATCCGGATCACAGTCTCTTGGGGCAAGTCCATCTTATAGGAGGAAACGAAGAAGAATGAGAAGGGGGAAAAATAATTTGAGGGAGGGGGGATGGGAAGTGGAGAAAAACAATAAAAGGGAACAGGGAATCGACAACTGCTTTTGATCTTGTGATTCTCAATGCTCAGGTGCCGCCTCAGTCCTCCTGGAACAGACACTCCAGTGATACAACTTCCTCTACCGTCTGTTCCTTATCACGGGACCTCTCTGGATCAGCAACCTTCTTACAATGGGACGAATGAACCCAAGTCTCTCTCTCGGCAACTTTCAATGCTGTAGTGCTAGTCAATAAGACTTGGTATGGTCCTTCCCATCTGTCAATAAGGCAACCTGAGCGTAGAAAATTCCGTATCATTACATAATCCCCAGGTTCAATGTCATGACAATTACTATCTGGTAAATCAGGAATCACCAACTTCAAATTATCATTTTGATTCCTTAGCTGTTTACTCATGTTAATCAAGTACTTTACAGTCACTTCATTGTTACACTTCAAATCATCCTGAGGGTTAATCATAACATGCGGTTGTCGACCAAACAAGATTTCAAAGGGAGACAGATTAAGAGGGGACCTGGGAGTGGTTCTGATGCTGTACAGTACAATGGGTAGAGCTTCTGGCCATGTCAATCCTGTTTCTGCCATAACTTTGCTCAGTTTATTTTTAATAGTGCTGTTCACTCTTTCCACCTTCGCACTCGCTTGTGGACGGTATGGAGTGTGCAGCTTGCTATCAATTCCCATCAACTTACACATTCCTTGAAAGACATCACCTGTAAAATGGGTACCCCTATCACTTTCAATTATTCTAGGGATACCATATCTACATACAAATTCCTGCACAATTTTCTTAGCAGTAAACATGGCGGTATTTGTGGCCGCAGGAAATGCTTCGACCCAATTTGAGAATACATCTATACAAACAAGTACATATTTCAAATTTCGACAAGGGGGTAATTGAATAAAGTCAATCTGTATTACCTGAAAAGGACCGCCTGTAGGTGGGATATGAGATGGTTCTGTTGGTATTGCCTTTCCGATATTCTTTCTCAGACATGTAAGGCATGACATTGCTCTCTTACTTGCATGAGATGAAAATCCTGGGGCGCACCAATATGCTCTTACCAACTTGCACATTCCTTCCTTGCCCAGATGAGTCAGCCCGTGAGCTGCCTCAGCTAAACATGGGAGATATGCTCTGGGGGCCACCGGTTTACCTTGTCCATCCGTCCAGAGTCCTGAGGACTCCTGGCCATATCCCTTTGCCTTCCAGACTGCCTTTTCCTGTGTGGAACACAAATTTTGCATTTCACACAACTTCTGTGTGTTGATGGTATTAAATACCATCAGTTGTGTGGTGTCTGTCTGTCTGGGGGTCCCAGCTGCTAACTTAGCTGCTTCGTCTGCTCGGCTGTTACCAAGTGATACTGGGTCTTGGCTATATGTGTGTGCTTTACACTTGATAACAGCCACTCTGTCGGGTTCCTGTATCGCTTTTAGAAGCCTTTTGATGTGAGCTGCATGCGCTACCGGTGTACCAGCTGCCGTCATGAAATTTCTGAGGCGCCATAGGGCTCCGAAATCATGGACTACCCCGAATGCGTATCTAGAATCGGTGTAGATATTGGCTGATTTGCCCTTAGCCAATTCACATGCTCTGGTTAGGGCGACCAGTTCAGCAACCTGGGCTGAGTGAGGTGGGCCTAGCGGTTCCGCTTCTATGGTGCCTTGGTCATCTACGACTGCGTATCCAGTACACAAGTCTCCCGAGTCTGACTGTCTGTGACAACTACCGTCCGTGTAGAAAGTTAGATCTACATCTTCCAGTGGGTTGTCACTGATGTCAGGCCTTGCGGTAAAATTGTGGGTCAAATATTCCATACAATCATGTGTGTCCTCCTTTGTATTAAATTCTCCTTCCCCACCACTCTCATCCTCCACCCTTTGTGCCTGTTCAGGCACACCTGGGAGATATGTTGCAGGATTTAATGCACTGCATCTCCTTATGGTGATGTTTACGGGGGCCATTAGTGCCAATTCCCATCTTGTAAACCGCGCTGATGAGACGTGCCTGGTTTGGGCAGAATTTAGCAAGGCTGACACTGCATGTGGTGTATGAATTGTGAGGTTGTGACCTAGCACTACATCTTCGCTTTTCGTTACTAGCAATGCTATCGCAGCAACGCTTCGCAAGCATGTGGGGAGGGATCGCGCTACCGTGTCTAGCTGAGCGCTGTAGTATGCTACTGGCCTGCTGGCATCACCGTGCTTTTGGGTTAAGACGCCTGCCGCGCAACCAGCACTTTCTGTTCCGTACAGCTCAAAGGGTTTCCCATAGTCTGGCATACCTAATGCTGGTGCCTGCGTTAGGCACTGTTTAAGTCTCTCAAATGCCATCTCGGACTCGTCTGTATGCGAAATCCGATCAGGTTTGTTTGAGGAGACCATCTCCTGCAAAGGTAACGCTAGAATGGAAAACCCTGGGATCCAGTTACGGCAATACCCACACATTCCTAAAAATGTTCTGATCTGTTGCTGGGTTTGTGGCAGAGTCATGTCTCTAATTGCTTGAATTCTATCAGTGGTCAGGTGTCTCAGTCCTTGTGTTAGACAGTGTCCCAAATATTTTACCTTAGTTTGGCATAATTGCAACTTGTCTTTGGAAACCTTGTGTCCTGTGTCTGAAAGATGAAACAGGAGCTGTTTTGTATCCTTCAGGGATGTTTCCAATGAATCAGAACACAGTAGTAGATCATCCACGTACTGTATTAATACTGATCCACTCTCTGGTTGGAAAGACTGTAAACAATCATGCAAAGCCTGGGAAAATATACTTGGACTGTCTATGAAACCTTGTGGTAATCGAGTCCATGTGTATTGGACTCCTCTGTATGTGAATGCAAACAAATATTGGCTGTCAGGGTGCAGGGGTACCGAAAAGAAAGCGGAGCAGAGGTCAATAACAGTGAAAAATTTCGCAGTGGGAGGGATTTGCATAAGGATGACAGCTGGATTTGGCACTACGGGGAACTGACTCTCAACTATTTTGTTAATCCCCCTTAGATCCTGCACTAGCCGGTAACCCCTCCCCCCACTCTTTTTCACAGGGAAGATGGGACTATTGGCAGTGCTGGACGTTCTTACCAGAATGCCCTGTTGTAGCAAGCGCTCTATTACTGGGTAAACTCCTAACTCCACCTCTGGCTTCAGAGGGTACTGTGGGATTTTTGGAGCTATCCTACCATCTTTTACTTGTACAACTACTGGAGCTACGTTTGCCATCAATCCAGTGTCTTGTCCGTCTTTAGTCCAAAGTGACTCTGGTATCTGGGATGTCATTTCTTCTACTTGGGATGGAGTCCTATTTGTCATAATGGTATGTGACATTAATTTTGATGGGGAGTCTAACATGTCTTGCACTTCCTGAGCGTGATTCTCAGGTATGTCCAAGAATACACCTTCAGGAGTACAATAGATGACGCACCCCATTTTACACAATAAGTCTCTTCCCAGGAGATTAGTCGGTGCCGATGCAGCCAGCAAAAAGGAATGCTTGGTATGTAAAGGCCCTACTGTAATCTCGGCTGGTTTGCTAACAGGGTAGTGCTGGACTACTCCCGTTACTCCCATGGCTGGAATTGTCTTACCAGTGGTTCTCATGCCCACTGTTGAATTTATCACTGATTTGGCCGCCCCTGTATCTACAAGAAAGTTTAATGATTTACCAGCTACATTGATTGCAATTTCGGGTTCACTTCCAAGATTTGCAATCAATTTTACTGGCTGCAGATTCCAGGTATGGCCACACCCCTATTGGGTATGGTGACCTCCCTGAATCCCGCTGGCAGCAACTACTTGTGAAGGGGTCAAATGGGAACTGCCAGAGGCTTGCCAGTCTCTGTTCGGGGGGTATCTTTTTGTTTCCCCTGCATGTGGCTCATAACTCCGTTTCTGCGGACCCTGCTCCCAATGTCGTGTGTCGTGTCGTTGTCTAGGGGGTTGATATGAGTTTTGTGAATTTTTCACTCTACAGTCTCGTGCCATGTGTCCCTGTCTATGACATGAAAAACAAGTTACCACATTTGACTTACCCACAGGGTTTGGTGATTTATACAAAGGCTGCCTTGTGGTCAGGGCCTGTATACTTACGGCCATTAACTTATCACTTTGTGACTCCCTGTGTCGGGTGATATTCCGGTCGTGATCAATAGCAGCCTCTCTCAAAGTAGCCACCGACAGACCTCGCCAACATGGTTGCGTGGTCTGTACCCTTGTCTTTAATGTCTCTTTTAAACCATCCATTAGTACAGATACTGCTACTTCTCGATGGTTTATGTTTGTTTTAATGTCCTCTATACCTTTGTATTTTGCCATTTCTAGTAATGCCCTGTGAAAATATTCTGCAGCAGTTTCTGTCTCTTTCTGTCTAATGGAGAAAATCTTGTTCCACTTAACTACCGCTGGAAAATACTCCTTTAACTGTAAACTTATTCTTTTTACGTTATCTTTGTTGTACACATCTGTAAGAGGTACATCCTGATCTAATCCACAGTCAACTAAAAATTGAGCTGCGTCGACATTGGAGGGTAAACATGCCCTCAGCAATACCTGCCAGTCTTTGTTATTGGGCTCTAAAGTGTTCCCTAGGTCTCTGATGTATTTCTGGCTAGCAACTAAATCTTTTCTAGGATCAGGGAATTCAGACACTATGGTTCTTAATTCCATTCGGGAAAATGGGCTGTACATGGCAATGTTCCTAACAGGTGTGATTCCTGTCGTGTCAGTTTTCCCATTTGGCACTGCTATTACCCTAACAGGATTAAGTCTACTAACATCACTCTGTGTAGGTTCTACAGCCTGTGGTGAAATGGTTTCAGCGTAGTGTATGGTGCCGTACTTACCTGTAGATATGACCTCACCTATCCCTCCGCTAGGGGCTTTTGTTACTAATCTCGTGGGTGGAGCCGTGCCTACTGTTGTCTCTGCTATGGTGGCTGCTAGAGAGAGCGCCGATATTGTTGCCGATTCGTCCTCTTGATCACACTCCTGGGGAAAGTTCAAAACAGGGTACAACTTGCACGGGTTAATACTTGCATTTGTTAACTTATTAACATTTACACAGTTGCTAAGTGTTTGTTTGTTACACCCTAATGCGTCATTCTCCGCAACCAATTTCTCTCCTGATATGTATGGTGGCGGCGGGGCCGTCGCTATCAATTTCTTGATAGGATTAGATCCCGCCGCCAGAGCCAATCCTCTCTGTATTTCACCCTCCTGTTGCCATAACTGCAAATAATCATAATGTTGGATTCGTCTCTTTGTTGATTTAATGAGACATATCCTCCTCCTTAAATTTTGCAACACTTCTGGGCTAAAGCTACCTACTCTTGGGAATTTCTCCCCGTCATGCACTGTCATTCTCTCCCATTCATCACATAAAACCTCTGTATGTGAACCATATTTTTCACACATTACGTACCTTGCCGACCCGACTGGTCGGTTTACTGAATCAACCCGAACCGAGGTTGATCGCCCCCTTCCTGAACAATTGGCCCCCATAACTTGCAGGCGTTGCTTTCACCACCTCTGACCTTCAATCAGGGTCTTCAGCGAACCCTTACAAAAACCAAAATGTTCACGATAGGCTGACGGTGGCGGTTTACCGAGTACCCCACTCACTCGCCCACGCCGACCAATACGACCCACACACTGCCTTAGCGCTGGCGTACTCGACCCAGGGCCCCTATGAACCTCTATTTACTGGAACATGCGAGGGATATCTGCAGAACACTTACTCTTTCCAGTAACTATTGGTTGTTGGACAATTCCTGAGTGACCAGCGAACTTCCCTTCAGAAAATAAAAAATTACACAAATCACATCAGAGTGTACAAATAGTTTTATGACCGGGTTCGTACACAAATGGTACTGGTCAGATTAACTAATGTACACAATTACGTGCGGTACAATCGTTCAGCACATAAGCAACTAATCTTATGTGCTGAGCGACCAGTGGAATCGAAAATTTCGGCTGCGAATTCCTTCAGCCAGAGCTTTATTGGCCTATATGGGTTTTGCACCAACCCCCTGGGTTGTGCCCTTTTCTCTTATTTATGGCAGACTTCTTAGTCTGCTGTACCTGGACCTCCTGGTCTGTAGTATGACCTCCTGGTCTACTATACTCTACTGCTCAAATTTTATGTTTAACCAGAGATGCCTCCCTAGCCACCATGCACGTCACTTACATGTATGTACCTCTGCGAGAACTCGACTTCTTGTGGTTCAACCTGGAAAATTGTATAAACTTATATATACAAACACTCACTCACCACATGTACACTTTTGTTTCTATTTCTATTTCTGCGCAGAAATTTTCTTTAGACCAGATGTGTTGTGAATTTGGAGAAGGATCTGTTAATCTAAATTTCGGACACTAAAATAGACTTGCGCTACTTACCACGTTGCCACCTTTCCGCCTGTTGCAATAACACTATCGTGTGATTTTGAGTTACGTGGGCGTACCCGGACGCTCCGTTTACGCTGCGTGCGTCGGCCTTTGAGTTGCGTACGCGAGTCTCACCCTTTGTTAGAGACACGTGTACGCAAAGCAAATATCCACCGTAACACAACTAACACGTTTTATCAATGTAGATGATCCTCGATCGTCTACCGCGCAACACACCAATCTCTCCTTATACCTTAGGTAGAGTTGCGTGTGGGTTTTACACTTTATCCCTTTATATATTACATTTACACTTTAACTATGAAATAGCGACAAATCTCTCTTATCACGTTTTATCAATTATAAAATGGCAAACAGGAGAGTGATATGAAAATACATGAATGAAAAAGAAATGCAGATATGTGCGTGTGTACGCAAGACAGAAATAAACAGTTTTAAAAGACACTAGCGTGTTGTTCTTACCTCCGGTTCCGGATTCCTTCAGCACCCTTTACTAAGCGAAGCAGACGCTTATCCAAACAGCACTACGAGGAATATGACCTCCCGCCCTTTGCTGCTGGATAATGTCTGCTGAAATTACCTAGCAGAGATATGTGAAGGACAGGACGAGCCGCCAATTGATAAAGCTAAATATTTATCTTATTTAAAACCCTTTAAGAGGCCTAAGAACACTGTACGCTATTGACGTATGGAGTACCGTAAGGGTACGCACGTTGCGTAGCAATCGCTTAGCCGAGGTCGAGACGCTCAAGCGTCACGTTCGCTCACGGCCAAGAGATCACAGGCAGGCACACTATTGGCTGCTGACTAACGTAATGGTTCGCTATAGCATGGCGGACGCTTGGGACCACGAGGAGATCACCAGCGGCGCAGACGCTCACAATGTTAAACCTTTATATCTAAACCATAAACAATGTAATATGCTGTAAAACCTTAGTGTAGAGATAGGGTGTAGATGCAACACAGTGTAACCTTATTAACTTAAAAGCTGTTTGAGCGTCACCGACGCTCTGTGAATACTTAACACTATAAGAAATACACAGATACCGTGCTTAGGGTCTAACGCCTTATATGAATGTTATATTTGCAAAAAGAATAATACAATACAAGTCACACACTACAATATAACATAGACTAACTAACCAGGTAACTACACATGAAATACAATACAATACTATTACGTTTAAGAGAATACGAGAGAAAGAGAAGAGAGAGAGAGAGAGAGAGATATGGCCCATAATAACAAGAAAGACAATATGATTGCGGAGAAAACTTACGCACAAGGGGAACGATCGCATGCGCCTCTGGACATCCAGCTCCCGATTTTCAGCAATGAGAACCGTTGAAGAGTGAGCTGGATGTGATCAGCTTGTCTATTTATGCCCCACACACAATACAATTCAATGGTCCCTACAATCTCATTGTTCATTGGACACAGGAATTTCTTCTCGCATTATAACAAAAGGTCATAGGTTGATTCATACAGGTGGGCTGTGACGATTTCCAACTGCTCAGGTGGGTGGGAAACTGGGTTTCCCGCCGCATGAATAAGTAAGTGCAAATAATAGTAAATGGACATAACCTTCTTATGTCCATAACTATTCGCACGAGCGATTAATCCGCTTCAAACCAACACCGGAATACTGCTAATTAAATATTCTTCCGATGGATACTAAACACCACTGTATTACTCCTGTCTGACCCTTCGTATCAAACAAAGAGGGATTTCTCTGTCCATGAACATGCTACATTAACTAAACTTTCAGATTCTATCAAAGGGACCATAATCTACAATATACATTATATAGTGAAAATATGTAACGATTGAGTCGCACGCTACGAACACATGAACTCTACCGTAAATGCACATACTGCGCGCCCGCGGGTGCCCGCAACAGCGAGTATGCGCACGCACGGGAGAGCGCACGCATGCGCAGCGCGGACCTGTATGAGGTGCAAATATGGCAGTGTGCATCATGATATTTTTCTGACTTTGACAGTTATTACAGTCTTTGTGGACTTTGGGGAGGCTATAGATGGTGGGGATAGTATGATTTATGATATTAATAAATTTGAATTCCCTTTGAGTTATTACTCTATTATCCAAAGCAGATTTAGTAAGATCCAATAGAGCTTTTTGAATTCTAATGGTGGCGTCCGTTTTAAGTTTTTTTTATATGTAATACCATCATTTAATTGGCTAAGGATCTCTTCAATATATTTGTCTCTGTCCATCAGGACAACCCCATCCCCCTTATCTGCTGGTTTTAATACCAGCTCTGAATCCTCTTTCAGGGATTTATTAGCTTTAAACTCTTTATTTGTGAGGTTAAGATGTTAGTTTATTGGTTTTTTATCAAAAATATTTTCAATGTCACTACATACTACTTTGTTAAAACAATCTGCATAACTGCCTCTGCATTGAGTTGGATAGAAAGTGGATGGTGCTCTAAATGTAGAAGCTGTTTCAGGGAAATTCTCCCCAGTACCATAATTTTCTTTATTCATAAAAAAACATTTTACTGTAACTTTTCTGATAAATTTCTAAACATCCAAAAACACATCAAATGGATTCAGCTGATGTGAAGGGGCAAATTTTAATACCTTCTTAAGTACTTTCTCCTCCTCTATATTAAGGGTCCCCTTACTCAAATTAAAGATTTTTACTTCCGCTACTTTTGTTTTTGTTTCAGTCCCAGCAAGTGTTTTTTTTATATTTTTTTGTTGTCTCAATAATCTACTTTTCACTCCCACCCTATTACCTCTTACTGTTTTTTATGAGGTTATAAAACCTGTGTCGTCTGGGTGTTCTTGGATCCCAGTTTAAACGTGGTGAGTGGGAAGTGTAAGGACTCCCATTATCCCCATCACTAATTTGATAAAGTGGTGAGAATCTATTTGAAACAGGGAGCCTACCAGGTGTTCTAGCGGAAGGGTCCTGCCATCTATCCTGCCTGGGATGGCTCTCATAAACTGAAGTATGGTTATATCTGTTATCAATATTTCTCCATCTTGTGGGCCATCTATTAGGTACTTTAAAAGACTCTTCATCATACCTATAATTATAATTATCAACCCTATTAAAGTTCTTCATATGCTTGGAATTATTTTTCCTCCAAGTAGGAGTTTTGTTCGATACCTGGTCAAATTTTCTGACTGGTGTTTCCAAAGAATTTATTTTTGTGTCTACAGTCGTAATACCTGTATCCCGCAGATATTGTTTATGTTTCTTATCCCTCATTTCTATATTAATTTTCTTCAAAAGTTCCTTTTCGAGAGCTCTAAAATTCTCAAGATTTTTATACGGGTTCACTAAAGTATGTAATACATTAATTTCATCATTTAGTTTTGAGATCAATGTTCTCCTCTCTCTGATGATTAAATCACTCAGATTAAGGGAGCAGACCTTAAGGATAGAATCCCATTCCTTTCTAAAGCTATCATTCTCAGTAGTAAAAGGATGGTGGTTTATTAATTGTTAACCCTTTTGGTACAATTTAGTCAGCATGGTATCTTTCTAATGTGACCAATTCCCACCATACCCTATTTTCCTTTAACACTAACACCTCTACTTTCTTAAAAATGGTGACAAGATCTTCATCACATACATTATTGATATCATTAGTTCTTAAAAAAGTAGATGAAATGGGGTCTTTTCGAGTTTCTCTAAAGGCAAACATGTCTGCAGCACAATGTAGCATAAAAAAAAACGATTAAAAAAGACAATAGTGAAATAGATGATGCTACTAACATGCGCAGTAAACAATGGAATGCAGCTGGTAAACAAATATAAGATGTTCATCCAACATCTAACAGAGATACGTGCAAAAGGATAGATGTTTAGACCTGCGCTAACCATAGAACCATGTGAACAGATAATTTCACCAATGTGGGAGCAAACAACCAAGGTGAATCATAAACCAATAATAATGGGAATATTTTTTTTTATTATTATTGATCAGGTTATTACATGTAACTCTAGAAATATAATTTATGTTTTGGAATGTAGCTGTGAACTGAGATATGTCAGGAAGACAACGAGAGCACTTAAAGTGCATCTTGCCGAACATATCTATAATATTAGAAAGGGACTCAAAACACATACTGTGTCAGCCAATTTTAAAAAAGTCCACAATAAAAAAGGAATGCTACATTGTTAGTTTTTATGGTAATGAACAAATATTACGAAAAATATAACTAGACGTTTGGACCAAACGAGATGGATTTATCAGTTAAAAACTTTAATGCCTAAAGGTCTAAACAGTAAATTTGAATTAAAGTGATTTTTAACTAGGGTTTTTTCATTTGTTTATTCTTCTATTTTTTGTATAGAAATGGGTGATGGCTATTTTTATTATGTGCCACTTCACCTCTTTCTTAATATCTGCTTTTTTAGTGTTTTATTCCTTTTAAATGGACACCAGTTCGGGACTCTGTGGAACGCATATTTTATATCTAAGAAGCGCAAGGCTGAGCTCTGACTGCCACATTTGACAAGTTCTGCATTGATGGTGAAAGCGGAACAGGAATTATCATCGGTGGAACGCATGCGTGGAACGCAAGTGACGACTTCTTTACCACGTGATCGGAGCTCACCAGTGTACCCGATGATAGCTCAATTAAGGGCTTTTATAAGGACAGCAAAAGGACACTGGAGCACACATCTGATGAATCATCCGCAGTGATCCAAAAATGCGTTCATGTGTTACCTTTGAACATTCCATCAGAACAGCTGCTGAACACTGGTGATAGACGCGTAGGGGCTTTGGTAGATTCCGGACCTACCTATACCCACCACTACTTTGCTGACATCTGTGGATTCCGTGAGATCCTGAGTGTTGCTGTTTTGCCTTTTGGATGTTTACATGCTTTTTTAATTATTTGTTTGTGAGTATATTTTATAAAATGTATATGCCTTTTGTGATGACGGGCTGCACTATTACGTTCTTCCTTGTGCTTATCCCTCCATTGCTGAATAAGCTTCCAGGAGGGGAGCACTTATGTTGTTACAGGTGCATTAAGGAAACTCCCACTTACACCATTTATGAGGAAAAAGTTTATGCTGAAGTTGGATGACCTCGTATATTTATAAAGCTCAGTATTTTCATTCCCATTATTATTGGTTTATGATTCACCTTGGTTGTTTGCTCCCACATTGGTGAAATTATCTGTTCACATGGTTCTATGGTTAGCGCAGGTCTAAACATCTATCCTTTTGCACGTATCTCTGTTAGATGTTGGATGAACATCTTATATTTGTTTACCAGCTGCATTCCATTGTTTACTGCACATGTTAGTAGCATCATCTTTTTCACTTAAATACCCAGACAGGTAACACATCAGTCATTCTATTCAGACTTGTGACCTGTGTACATGTTTCATCTGCAGCCTGTAAGAACCTGGATCTAATTTGTTCACCTCTTTCACTGTTGTATTATTTAAGTGATGATGTATGTGATTCACACCTTTGTTAGTATATCTATAGGGTCTATTTATTATTATGCAGATTTTCATGAAAACTGCCCCAATTGCCCTTTAATAAATTCAGGTGATACTAAAATAATGTGAAAAATTGTGTTTTTACACCCTTTTCACATTATTTTAGTATCACCTGAATGTATTAAACGGCATTTGGAGCAGTTTTCATGAAAATCTACTCCAAACCCTTTAATTCACTTTTTTTGGTAAGCCGCATTGCATTCCCCATACTGGGAAATGTGATGTGGCCAAATTTACTAAAACAATAATAATGTGAAAAATAACACAGTGTGCCCTGTGATAATCTCACCAACTCAGGCTGGTGAGATCAATGGGCAGCACTGCGACAATGAGGCATTTGCCCAGCTTTCTCAGACCCTGGCAGAGAGAACTGAGTGGGGACCCGGCAGAGTGATCAGTTATGTGTGTCTGATGAATACACAAGCTCATCACAGTGTACAAAAGTAAAAAAAAATAAAGTAAAAACAAAACAAAAAACATACTCACCTATCCAGGCAGCCGGTGTCTACTGCTCCAGTGAGTGCTGCCGGGCGCCGGGTCCCCTATGTGCTTCAATGTGACCCCGGTGCAGTAAAGTGATGCTGCAAAGCGGCAGCGCACTTTACAGCACAAGGGTCACTGCAGCACACAGGATCCAGCAACGGGCAGCCCAGCAGAAGTAGCTTAGACCGACTCCCTGGACTGGTAAGTATATTGATCTTCTGGTGGGGGTCTGCGGTGCGCGGGGGTTTTCACAACAAGGGGGTCAACTGGGCAGTGGCGGTAGCAGCGATGTTGGCGTGGGTGGCACATGTGCCGCAGGACACTGGGGTATTTTTTCCGAAAAATACCCCAATGATGCTGCGGAGTGTCATCGCAGGGACAGAGCTTGACCACAGACTCTGTCCCTGCACACAATAATTGATACATCCCTGCAATGTAATCAATTACCTCAGTGTGAGTTTGGGCAGTTTTATCACCTGCCTTCTGGATGTGGATGGTGATAAATAGGCCCCTTTATTCTATTATATTGGAGTAAAAAAGGAAAACACTTTACTAAGCTTTAAATATTTAATACTGACATGTTGTTTGATTGTTTGTATATTGCCAATGGAAAATAAGATGCACTTATTTATTTATTATTTATTTATTAACAGTTTCTTATATAGCGCAGCAAATTCCGTTGCGCTTTACAATTTGAAAATAACAATAACAAACTGGGTGATAACAGTCATAGAGGTAGGAAGGCCCTGCTAGCAAGCTTACAATCTATAGGGAAATAGGCATATGTACACACGGAAAGGTGCTATCTATTGCATAGAATGAACAGACATGTGAGGATATGTGTGGACTGTACAGAGTGGATGTAATTTGATAGGAAGGTTTATGAAAGTTATGTGGGCGGTTCAGGAATTTGATACGCTTGCCTAAAGAGGTGAGTTTCGAGGGAACGCTTGAAGATTTGGAGATTAGAGGAGAGTCTTATTGTGCGTGGTAGGGCATTTCACAGAGTGGGTGCAGCCCGATGAAAGTAGAGAAAAGCAGAGGACCCAAGACTGAGCCTTGCGGTACTCCAACTGAAAGAGGTAGCAAAGAGGAGGTAGATTCAGAGAAGCGAACACTTATCTCCATAATGAATATATATATATATATATATCATTTATAAAACCTCTAGAATTAAATATGGGGCTTTTTTTGTTTTAGGGTTCTGTATTACTGTAATCCTATCAATAGTGTATCAGTGCGAATTTAATACAGTATACCAGTGAACTATTTCTGTCAACAGATTGGAAGTTTAATATCTGTATTGGTATGTAACTATAATTTATAGCAAATCCCACGGTTTAAAACACCTAATATACTGACCCATTATTTAATATTATCATTTCTTTATCTTTAGGGTAATTCCTTGGTGGATGCTATCTTCTATTTTCATCTTAAAAAAAAAATTAATACAAAGCAATTGTGCCACAATTTTTTATGCTATGCCTATTCACCTTTTCTTTGATATTTGACATGTTGTCACATTGATTGATTTATAATTAGGACCTATCCATTATAGATGAATGGTCTTTAAAGATTGATTCAAGTAGTCAGCCTGACCATATAATAAAAGTTATATTCAATCGGTATGTGATCATTTAAAAACTACTCAAAAATATAAACTTTGAGTATTAATGGTAGTAATATGATGTTCCTTCCTTTCCCCCACTTTCCCCCCTTTTTTAAAATTAAGGTGTATACTCCTGATGAAGTCCTTTGTAAATGAAATGCGTAGGGTTCACCAATCTATACCTGTCATGTTCTGATATATGTGAATTCCGCCCAGAGCTCACACCTTTAGCTAAAGGTGATGGTGGCATCTATTCCAACTGTTTGTATACAGACTTGTGTTTGGATTTATTGGTTTTATGATGTGTATGTCATTTAACATTTTAAGAAGTAAAAGAAAATCTTGTACTATATATGTTTGATTTTTTTGTTTTGGGTGATTTTTGGTGAGGGGATTTATGTTTTTAGGGAACTTCGGGTTTGACCATCTGAACTCGAATTAACCTCAACACTCTGAACATTGGTTGATCCACTGAAGGAACTGCTTTTGAAATTAATTTACTGTTACATACATATTATTGCACCAACATATTGTTTGTGTGTGTGTGTGTGTGTATATATATATATATATATATATATACACAGTATATATATATATATGAAATTGAAGGTGTGAGCGCAATCCGGGTTTAAATGAAGAATGTCTTTGGAACTACAAGTCCAAGTCCAGATTGTTAGATACAAATTGAAACATGAAAAGTCTCCGGACAATCTGGCTGCACACTGCCATTTAGATCAGCTGTCGTCCACCCCGTTCTCCCATCTCCCAACGGGGAAAGATTTTGTCTAGAGAAGATAGAATAATGGGGGCACCAATAGTGCATTAAAAGATGACAATTTATTGACACATCATGAAACAAAGGTTTAAAAATGTGAGCATACCAAAGATGGCGGTATAATCACCGCTAATAAATTTGTTTTAAAATCAAAGATACAAGATGGATTCACCACTTCATGTTGCCGTGTTCAGCATCCATCCATAAGCCACGCCCCTACCGGTTTCATCCCCAGGACTTCATCACAGGGCATGGCTTAACATTTCCTTTAGAGCTTTTAAATCCTGAAAGCCTGTTTGCATTCTCCAATCAGTGTTATACATTAACAGGTTCAAGTAATCATTCATTAGTGAGTGAGATTTATCAACAACACATACATTTGCACAGAAAAAAACTGTCTAACACAAATGAATATCATGCAGTTATCCTAAAATTACACTGATAAAACATTTGTATTAAATGAACAGTTACAAGCAGCAAAGTACACCCTTCGTTAAACCAAAAAAGGAGTGAGTTCATAACCTTCATTTAATCCATCTGGAAATAAAGTAATCAAAGTAATGATCCAGAATGTCACTCGTCTGTTAAGTCTATTTATTCTATCCCCACCACGTTTATCCACAGGTATATGTTCCAAACCTAATAATTTTAATGAAGATGGATCACTATTATGGCACTGTTTAAAGTGCCGTGGGACACTATGATTATCTATATTATCTTTTATATTTCTTAGATGTTCTAATAGCCGCAGTTTTAAGACTCTTTAGTTTTTCCTATATAACTCTTTCCGCAACCACATTCCAGAAAGTATATACAGTGCCATTATACAGATCCATCTTCATTAAAATTCTGACTGCATGATATTCATTAGTATTTGAGAATCTTTGTCTGTGCAAATGTATGTGTTGTTGATAAATCTCACTCACTAATTAATAATTACTTGAACCTGTTAATGTATAACACTGATTGGAGAATGCAAACAGGCTTTCAGGGAAATGTTAAGCGAAGCCCTCTGATGAAGTTCTGATGATGGAACTGGTAGAGGCGTGGCTTATGGATGGATGCTGAACAAGGCAACATGCAGTGGTGAATCCATCTTGTATCTTTGATGTGTTTTATAATGTGTCAATAAATTGTCATCTTTAATGCACTATTTGTGCCACCCAATATTCTATCTTCTCTAGACATATATATATATATATATATATATGTCTGTGACGAAAAATATTCTACCACTTGAGAGTAAAATAATGCCTAAATTTTATCTGGCAAAAAAATTCAGGCACACACACACACACACACACACACACACACACACACACACACACACACACACACACACACACACATACATATTATGTAAAAAAAAAACACTCCACAATCTATATGGGTGCCAGCTTTTCCCCATGTATACAGGGGTGGTAAGTTTCTGAAAATAATTTTTGGATAGAAAAAGAGGGGTATTCTAAGCGACCAAGGGTGTTTATATAATACAAATATAAATACCTAATGTATATAAAAATATGTATACAATTTATAATATTAACAGGAGCATTAAAAATATGAAAATTGGATAAAAATACTCACATCTGATATATATTTTTAAGAACATAGATTAAAATAGGCAAAAACATATAAATAATAATGAACCCCTTGAGGAATTCTGTTGAGGTGAAACACATTAGGATAACCCTAGATGACCTCTATTTAAGATAAGATATACATATATCTTCTTTTTTTATATACATTTTTATTAATATGTTTTTGCCTATTTTTATCTGTGTTCTTAAAAATATTTGTCAGATGTGAGTATTTTTATCCATTTTTTTGTATTTTTAATGCTCCTGTTGTTATAATAAATTGTATACAGGATGTATTTTTATATACATTGGGTATTTATCTTCTTATTATATTTAATATAAACACAACTGGTTGCTTAGAATCCTCCTCTTTATATATATATATATATATATATATATATACACACACACACACACACACACACACACACACACACACACACACACACCATTGTTTCCTGCAGTGCAGGCTAAACTGTACAGGTCGAAGCCTTTCTATCCCATAATGCACATGTTAGCAGGGTTACTGGGATGGAGCCAGTTAGCTCTGCAGCATCATTGGGTGGGAGCTTCTCAATGCTCTATTGAAATAACAGCAGTCACACATGTATGACGCTGTGAATCACACAGGTGCTGCTGTACATGTTTGTGCCCCTTCAAGGATTGGAGCCTGGAGGCAGGTGTGTCCATTGCCCCTGGGATTTACACCCCTTGGTCTTTCACATTTACTTTTCTACAAATATTGTTAGTTCCCAAAAATTTACACTCTCTATTCTTATTCCATGTGTAATATCCTTTTTTTTTTTGTTATTTTAATATATTGTGTTTACAATTTAAGTTAATCTTCCCATATTATGATTATGTTGTCTGTGTGACAAGCCCATAATGTTTGGTTTGGGAAAACTTTTGTATTGCTCCAACTTTTCTCTACTATTGTGCTAGAAACATACTTGCATATAATGATACATATGTTGTACCCATTGCTGTACCTTTATTTTCTACTTACAACAAATATAATTGTCTCAGAAAAATAAGGTGATTCCTTCTATAATAAAGTCTATTTGTGTTTGTTCCATTCATGAGGTCTCTTCAAGAATGTTCATTAAATGAACACAACCTTAGATATGTTACATACAGGTATAAATACATTTCATATTATATGCTGTCAAAAGGTAGAGTAATCTTCCGTTCATTCAGTCTTCTAATTATTTCCAAACATCTGTCATGTATGAAAGGTCAAAGGGAATAAAAAGCAATTCGTTAAAACAACAAAATGTTGATTATTAACACATAAAAACTTTCATATTTCAATAAGTTTAATATAATTGAGTCATAACATTTACAGTTTAAACAGGGCTTATTGTTCAAACTCTGGAACATTAAGACATTGTTATAAAATTTTACAATAGGGGTAATAAAAGCTGCAGGGGCAACAGTGTAACAGTTACACTGGCTTCCTTGCCAGGCATAGGACCTTAGGGTATTTCAGTCCAATGTGCATGCTGTGGTGATTAGTGATGAAATCCAAAGGTATTCAACCATAGTGTGTGGTGATGGGAGAAACTTCTTACCTGTGAATTATGAGTGTTCCCGAGATATATGTAGCAGTTGTGTGTTGTGCTGAGAACAGTGTCCATGCTGGGCTGTCTCTGTCAGAGCACTGGTGGATCCAAGTTTCATCCACTCATCCAAGCCCTCTGAGGATCCACTTTTCTTCCATGTTTTTGCCCCAGGAGTAACTCTCCACATGAGCAGAGTGCTGCTGTGATCATGTGGGATGCTGGGAGGGATATGATTGGATCTCACTCAGTGAGGATGTTGAAAGAAGCCCATAGTCTTTTTTAGAATAATGCCAGCTTTTGCTGGCATTACCCTCCAGACCAAAGCCCCGGTGTCCAAGGCTTAGTACATATGAAATATGTTGGCAAAGTCAGTTGGCCGCATTTTCCTTTATGAACATCCAACCCATTATCTGACTTTAGAAACCACTAGCCAGGCTACAAATAACACTTCTAGACATGCTTTCTGGAAAGGAGTTTAGATGAAAATCGTTAACTGTTCTTGCATATGCCCTGGATGGGATCACAAGGGTATACAAACACGTATTTACTAAGTACCAGTGCAATAATGACTGCTAGGGACAGATTGGAGAACATTTGTGGCCCTCATCTATCTCTCTGCACCAGTGCTTTCATGTAATAACCAATGCTGACTACCCCAGGGATGCCAATCTCACAGAGAGTACATGTCTGGGGTGTAACAACTATATTTAATTACATGTTCTTATCAGTGCACATTGTGGGAATAATGTTTAATTTTTTTGGATATTATTGTTATTATTATTATTATTATTATTACTACCACTTATTTATATAGCACTCACATATTTTGCAGCGCTTTACAGAGACTATTTGCCCATTCACATCGGTCCCTGCCCCAGTGGAGCTTACAATCTATATTCCCTGCCACATGTACACGAGCACACATTCATATTAGGGTTAATTTGTGTTGTGATCCAATTGACCTTTCAGTATATTTTTGTGGGAGGAAACCGGAGTACCCAGAGGAATTCCACGCAAGTACAGGGAGAATATACAAACTCTACACAGGTTGGGCCATGGTGGGAATCAAACCCATGACCTCAGTTCTTTGAGGCAGTAATGCTAATCATTACACCATCCATACTGCCCCATTTTCCAATTGCCCAATTTCTTAAACATTTGAACTGCTCCTGGTCTGTACTATTATTTAAGCAATTGACATTTGGGTTGATAGAAGTTACCGTATGTCACTGAAGCATAAAATGCATAGTAAAATACCATTGAGAAATGTGTTTTTATAGTCAGCAGCCATGTTGTTCTTTAGTCATCATTTTGCTACTAGCTTAAGCTTATTCATTAGCAGAAATGTATTAGTAACCAAGCAGCTTTAGCTAGAAACTGTAAAAGGAACTCTTTAGCAAGAAACTGTAAGAGATATTCACCCATGCAATGTGCTATAAATATGGAACCATTACAAGAAAATCATATGATCTTGAAAACACAGAGTTGTCCTGTGTTTTTTCTCTTCAGCTGGTAGCACAGTAAGTGTGAACCTTAATCATGGTAAGGAGGTGGATGTAATCTTTTTAGACATTGACAAAGCTTTCAGCACAGTACCACACATGCAACTTATCTATAAGCTACAAGAAATAGGGCAAGGGAGCATATTGTGCACTTGGATCAGAAATTGGTTAGATTATAAGGAGCAGCACATTGTGGTTAATGGATGATTTTCAAATTGGACTGAAGTGCTAAGTGGTGTGCCACAAGGGTCTGTACCAGGACCACTATTGTTCAACATTTTCATTAACGACCTAACAGTAGGTCTAGAGAGAATGGTGTCAATTTTTGCTGACAATACCAAATTGTATAAGGTTATAAATACGGAGGGGGATGCTGAGTCTCTTCGAGACTGACTTAGTTAAACTAGAAGCACGGGCAGCCAAATGGAGAATGTGCTTCAATACAGACAAGTGTAAGGTATTGCACTGTGGTATCACGAACAAAAAAAAACACAAACATAATAAATGGGGTAATATTAGGGGATTCTGTACTGGAAAAGGACTTAGTTGTTCACATAGATAGCACACTAAGCAACAGTACCAAAAGTAAGATTGCAGCAAAGAAGGATAAAAAAATATCAACATGCATAAAATAGATAATTGATGCAAGGGACGAAAGTGTTATACTCCCATTATATAAATCACTAGTGAGGCCACATCTTTAATACTGTGTACAATTTTGGTCACCATAATACAAAAAGGATATCCTGGAGCTAGAAAAGGTTCAGAGGTGGATGACCAAACTAATTAAGGGCATGGAGGTGCTGGACTAGAGGAAAGGTTTGCAAAGATAGGCATGTTTATACTGGAAAAGAGGAGACTAAGAGGGGACATGATCAACATCTACAAATATATAAGGGGACAAAACAGAACTTGTGTGGGACCTGTTATTGGTAAGATCAGCACAGAGGACACATGGACATTCACTTAGGTTAGAGGAGAGGGGATTCCGTACAATGCGGCGTAAAGGACAATACGTTTTTGTAATTCCCTGCCTGAGGGAGTTGCAATGGTGGACTCAGTTAACACCTTTAAGAATGGGTTAGACAAATTCCTAATGGATAAGGATATCCAGGGTAATGGTGTGTAGTCACGCACTATAGTTACTATAAATAGAGGAATAAAACACAATGGCTGACATCAGTATCATACAAAATGTAAACCAAAATACTCCCGCATAGGAGACCACAAATAGGTTGAACTCGATGGACAAATTGTCTTTTTTATACCTTACATAATATGTTACTATGTTACTATGTTCTGACTTCAGAACAGGGGTCCTGACACACACAAGAGCTCACCTAGCCCGGTGACCCACTGAGGGTCCAAGGTTGGATACCACATTTCCAGAAGGTTCCACTGAGATAACCTACTCTGAGCCAAGGTTGGACATGATGGGAGAGGCTTAAATCCTGGACTCTGACTCTAACCGCGGTGAGTAGGTTTGCAACTCATTACAGTCCATTGATTTATGCCCTTCTACGTCTGTCTGAGGTAACAAGTATGGATATCTATGTGTCTCAGGATCTTGCTGTTATTTTCAATATGACATGTCTATAAATATATATAGAAGTTTAGATGTAAGGACTGTAAAAGTGTAGTTATTATACTGTCAGGAAAAGACAAAGCCTGAATGACATTGTCTTAAATACCAAGTCTTATTTGAGTATCACCTGATCAATATATTACCCAAATCACACTGCAGTAAAAATGTGATTTGTTTTCCTTTGGTTTTTGGTTGACACACAGAGCCAGAATATTGATAAACCCAGTTATAACATATCCTAAGGCAGGGATATACCAGAACAAGTAACAGAGGGGTTTTAGTTAAATCCACAGAACAATTAGTATGGGTAATACTGACAGCAAATGTCTTGAAGAAATCCAAAGCCTTATGGACATTATGAACACAATTTTAGGTCATGAGGGTTTAGAAGGACTGCCAGCTCTATTTAGAAAGGCTGGCATAGACAAAAAAGGACACATTGGACCCAATTAAGTTACATCAAATTCATAAGGCATGTGGTCCCTATATAAAAAGTCATAAACTAAAGGGAAAGTTGTCCAGTTGGCTCAAAGTGGTAGAATAGGTAATCTTAGAAAAGTAAACACAAGATTTAGAAGAGCATATGTCTGCAATGTATTTGGATAATTAGTGGGACAATTGTAATTTAAGTTGTTTGTTATTGCCAATATTGGAAGAGACTGGAGTTGTGTAAATCCAGATTGTAGATTTTGAAATTTATCTGAGGATCAGTTGTGTAACGTCTGTAAAAAACCATGGCCAGAGTCATGTAGACCTTGTTACAGCACAACTCCATTTACTGTTCCCAAAAATGATACAAGGGTATATGCAAAAATTAAGAACAATTGGTTGTCGTACAACAAAAAGTACACTTAAAGGTGTAATTGTCCCACTGTTAAACTGTGTCAAGAGACAAAATGTGATAAATGGAGCTTGAATAGGGATAATAGACAATCCCTCAGTCATCCACTCTCCTATAATGGATCCGTGGCTTCGGCACCACAAGCTATATTATCCCCACCTCTATCTTGCTTTAGCCAGTATTCTCCCAAATGACTCCTGGAAGAGCAGCTGGTGGTGTAAACAACCCTGCAATACAAGATAAGCAGGTGTCTTGGTATAAGACCTGGTCCCATAAGGATCAAGATGTACCCTCACTGTCCAAAAATCCAGTGGGCTTCCACCAGAAAGCTCTACAACCTATTTATGTAGTGCAGCAAATGCATCCCAGGTACAAACCCCAGGAAACAAGAGGCAACCTTTGTGCTCGCCCTAAAATAAACCAGCAACATCCGCAGTTGTTAAAATAAGATCACAAATATTCACATATCATGATCTGTATTTACATTGCTAAAAAGAGGGCACCTTAATAAGTAGTGCCCACATGCCACTAAACCCACAGTGGAACACAAAGAAAAGCAAGCATAGGAAAGTGGCCCCAGAGTCATATGCTCCCCAGTTTGACTAATCCTATTGTCCCTATAAACATACAGTTTGACTAATACTATTGTCCCTATCAACGTAAAGGGAACAATTGCTACTACTGCATTGGTAGACTCTGGGGCTTCTAGATCAACAGTGCAATCTAGATAACTTCTGACATGCTCACGTCCTTTATTGTGGCAGAAATTGACTTGAACGAAGATCTGCAATATGTACAAAAGATAAAACCCCTACAAGTCTGTGTTAATGATTCTGTAGTAATTACAATTCAATTTCTTGTTTCTGATGTTTGTTCTTGTAATTTACTGGGAGCTGGCATGCTGTCAGCATTAATTGCAGTCATACAGTGTAAAAATGGGTAAGTGACTCTGATTTTGAAACCAGGAGCATTTGGCAATGTTGTATTTGACATTACACGGTTAATAATGAACTGTATTATGCTTGCAAAGCCCCAGAGCCCACATTTTAATTAAGTTTTATCTCAGGTCCATGATGAGTTGTGGGCTAAAGTAAACATGGATGTGAGATTGTTACCTGTGCAGCCTGTTCAGATAAAATTGAGACCAAATGTATAGCCTGTTAAAGTTAAGCAGTACCTCCTAAGACCTGACCAAGTAATTGCTATCACAACTCAGAACCAGGATTATGTTAAGGTGGGGTCCTTAAAGAATGTCATTCCAGTTGGAACTCACCTTTGTTTCCCATTAGGATAAAGACACTCAATCCTGATGGAACACCTTAATTTAGAATGGTGCATAATCTAAGGGAAAAAATAAAAATAATACGAGTAAATGCCCCCATAGTGCCAAATCCACACACACACTGCTAAACTCCATACCACCCACTTCTTGCTAATGCACAGTTATAGATCTTGCAAATGCATTTTTCTCTGTTACTATAACGAAACAAAGTCAGCAAATATTGGCATTTACACGCCAAGGGGTATAATATACTTGGACAATATTGCCCCAGGTAGGGGCTAGTAGCTTGAATGAATACTGACATTAGTGTTAAAAGACTGGTTACCTTTCAATCCAGCCACGGTGATCATACAATATGTAGATGATCTCCAACTTGGCACAGATGCAGAGACACAGTGTTTGCAAGATACAATCTATTTTCTTCATTTTTTGTATGACAAAAATTGCAATGTATCAATAGTTCAGACAAAGGTTGTTTTTTTAGGTTACTGCATCTCCCACCAAGCTAAACACCTTACTGAGGAAATAGAAAATGTAATACAGTCTGCACGTGTTCTCAACACATTTAAATAATTTTTAGGACTCCTTACATATTGCAGAGAGTGGATAGTTGCATAGTACTCTCTTTTAATGAATTACATATTTGTGACTAGTCAATTAAAGATAATTCCTCGGGACTCTCAAAAAACAGTCTTTACCTTATTCGGTTCATTTTCACCAGGCATTGTCCACTCTTTTGACTGCTTCTTTGACCCTGGAGTGTAGTGGTGGATGCAAGTTTCAACCATTATTACAAATCAATGACAGAAATCCTGTGTATTATGCTTATACATCACCAAATACTGCGTTGAAATCTCCATTGACGTGATATTTTGATTAAGAGTCATCAATTGTGGCACCCATCATGAACACAACTTTTTCATGTGCAAATTTTCCTGCAGAATGTTATGTACTCATTTCTTCAATATGTTTGTCCTCAGCAATCTCATGCACCTTTTCTCATTGATCTTTTGTAATGATACCATGAATTTTTGCAACCATATCTGATGAGGTGTTTTCAACTGGGTGTCCGGAGAGCATATTGTCTTCAGTGCATGTTCGGCCAATTTAAAATATTTTTATCCTTAAATAGATTGTCTATTGCAGTAGCAGATTCCCCATGAACTTCATCTAACTCTGCTTTAATCTACTGCATGGAATTCGTTTTTGTTCATTATTGTAGCAACTGCTAAATGGCTTATTTCAAGCAATGACCACACAAGTGAATGCTTCACTTCTGACTCCAATTTGGCTTGTGGTGGTGGTGGTGGTAGTGGTGGTGGCAGGGTGGGGAGTTAGAAGCATGGAACTTTCCAGGTGTCATGTCACCAAAGGGATTGTAGCACCATCTCATAGAAATTTACCACACTTATCGAATGATCTCATAATAAGGAACAGAAGGCCTCCCTAAGTGCAGCATCCAATTTCAGGTAGCAGTGAGTGACGGCAGGGACAGGGGTCACAAGCCCCCTGGAAGATCCAGCTGAACAGGTAGAGTCATCCTGTGGGAGATACTGACACTGAAGTGAAGGTACTAGCAGTAGAGAAATATCAGTCACTGGAGGTACACACATACAATCTGTGTGAGCCATGGTCTAGAAGCAAGTTATAGAGGCAGTAAAGCCCAGATCAGGAGAGAAGGAGGATGTCCCTATGGCATGAAGTGGGTGTTCAGCCTGATTATTGTACAGTGTTCTCCAAAGTTTTTGACTCTAAGCTTTTTAACCTAGGCGTAAATGGGTTCACGTGCAATTGGATTTAAAAATTTTTGACAGCTAGGCCGCAAGTAGTTAGGCTTGGTAAATTTATGTCTGGTGAGATCTGTATAAGTACGGGGGTCCCACAAGGGTGTGTCCTGAGCCCGCTACTATATTCTCTATTTACGTATGATTGTTTTTCAACTTTTGATTCCGTTAAAGTGGTGAAATTTGCAGACGACACGTCGGTTGTCGGTTTGATAAGTGGTAACGATGAGTCATTTTATAGATCCGAAATTTTACGCTTACTGGAATGGAGTAAAGCAAACTGTTTGGTTTTTAACACGTCTAAAACAAAGGAGATGGTTGTTGATTTTAGGCGGGGTTGTAATAGACCATTATTTCCCGTGTCTTTGGACGGAAAGCCGATTGAGGAGGTGGTCTCTTTTAAATTTTTGGGCACATATATTACAAATGACTTAACTTGGTCTTTGAACAGTCTTTTTTTGATTAAAAAGGCGCAGCAACGCCTTTTCATTTTGAGGAGGCTTAGAGCTGTTTGTTTAAGCACAAGCACTTTAGTTAGGTTTTATCATAGTATTGTAGAGAGTGTTTTAACGTACGGGATGATAGTGTGGTTTGGAAATTGCACTGTAGCGGAACGAATAGCTTTCGAGAGGGTGGTTAAAACTGCCAGTAGGATCACTGGGGTGCCTCTGCCAAGTATGAAGGACTTGTATACTAGAAATGTATTAAGGAAAGCTAGGAGTATATTCATTGATGAGAGTCATCCAAATTTTTGAGCTTCGAAAGATTGCCATCTTTAAAACGGTTCAGGAGTATCCGCGCTCATACAAACCGCATGTCAAACAGCTTCTTTCCAACTGCTGTCCGGCTGTTAAATGATCATTAGGTTGTGTGCAAAGGTTTTCCAAAATGTGGCATAATGTTACTGTTATCTTATGGCATTGTGAGGCTCTGATTGTATTTTCATTGACATTTCGTTGTTGATTTTGTTAATGACAAATAAAGTATTTTATTATTATTATTATTATTATTAATATATTCAATACATTTGCCATAATAGTTTAAGAAATAAAATGAGTGCACAACTTTTGGGGGTGATCCATTCCAACAAACATTACATACATAATAATGAAACATGTACTAACATATGTGATTAGTTCTTGACAAAGGCTGTTTGTGACCAAAACACATTGGAAAGAGATCCACACACAGACACTGCAAGCCTGCATTGCCTGTAAATCACCGGAGACCACATCCATACGACTGCTCGCCAGCTGGCGAGTGGAGCAGCTATTGAGACCGCACAGGACACAGGAAGATGCAGAGCCTTATGGAAACGCAACTTCCAGTGTTCAGTGCGGCTTCCGGTGGGTACCAGTGGCCCAGCAGCAGAACCAGGAAGACATCCAGCACTGCATGCAGAGGAGCACCACTGGAGATGGAGAGTGTTGAAGTTACGCAAGCGGCTACACAGAGGCTCACCACAGAGTGAACAACGGGAATGAGGCACCACATTGTGAGGGTAAGTTGCACCTGGAAGGCCGCGATGCCGACCTCCCAGAACATGACCCCCATCAGAAACCAGACATTGAGAAAGAACTGCTTTTGGGCACAGTTGCTCAGACTCATGCTGGGGGACATGGAAGTCCCTTTAGGAAAAGACTGCCACTGGAAATATCCGGAATAGAGACATTATTTGCTCTCAAGACTGTTTATTACTGTATTCATCTCACAACATCAAGTTTGCATTCATTTCTCTACACATCAGTTTGTTTACACTGAATGCATGCTACTGCTATGAACATGGATAATACTGCGTGATCACTCAAATTACATGTGTACTAATATATATGCAATATTGTACTGTCTGTTATACTGAGCATGGTGACTGCAAAAATAAAAGTATTTACAGACCATATAGACACTTGTTTCTCACATATAACACCAAGTATAGGGTTGTGCGCAGGTATCAAGAATCTGAACAATATATGTGATCAGTATTGTAAAAGCCCTTTGCAATTAGCTCCGGTCACCTGACATATGTATTTTGGTCCAGGAGTCCCTCTGTGCATGTGCAGAGTGCCACTGTGGTCGAGCGGGGTGCTGGGATGGATATGTTTGGATCCCTATCATGAAGGATGTGGATAAAAGTTGGTGTTACATTCCACAACGTAGTCCCAATGTCCAGGGCTTAGAACATATGGAAATTGCGGACAATGTCACATAATTGACTTTGGATGCATTTTCCCTTAAGAACATCCCACCGATTATCTGACCTTCAGAAACCACTGGCCAGGCTACAAGTAACATTTCTAGACATGCCTTCTGGGAAGGAGTTCAAATGAAAATAGTTAATTGTCCTTGCAGATGCCCTGGATGTTATCATAAGTGTATACAAACAAGTGTATATACTGACCAACACTGTAACAGTAAATGCCAGGGCCAGATTGCAGAAGATTAGGTGCCATCACTTCTCCCCCTGCACCAGTGCTTCCAGGTAATAACCAATGTTGTATAACCTAGAGATGACAATCTCACAGACAGATGAGAAAGTCAACTTTATGTTCTTTTTTTACAGTTGCCATATTGTAACACTACCAGCCATTTTATTATACTTATACTGTATGTTATTAATGAACTCATCTGCTTCAGCTACATGACTATCATGGACAAGACAAGGAATGTGCAAATCAGAGAAAAGAAACCTCTTTCCCCTTTCCCTTTAAATAGTTTCAAGGATGATATGTTGACATTCTGTTAGGGTCTCCTGCCCTGTGC
This sequence comes from Pseudophryne corroboree, assembly GCF_028390025.1. NCBI lineage: Eukaryota > Metazoa > Chordata > Amphibia > Anura > Myobatrachidae > Pseudophryne > Pseudophryne corroboree. The sequence continues at coordinate 1,240,091,943 of NC_086444.1, read as the reverse complement.
TGCCACGTCGTCATGGCAACCGGGAGACAAGTGCTAGCGGAGTGGCCTGAGCACAGCTGATACTCCGGTTCGGGTCTTTTGCTGTGTAGTGGTTACAGGCTTTGTGCACGGCAGGGGATACGGTGCTGGTTTTTGTGCTCACAGTCTGTGAGGTCTGAGTGGGGCGTGGACAGCACCTGCTATATAAGGCCTCTTCTCAGGTTAAGCAGATGCTGCTGAAACTTTGTTGGTTAGTCAGTTCCTGAAAGTTAGCCAGTACTGTGTAGCTTTGTATTTGTTTGTTGCTTACTGCAAATAGGCCTTGGGATTTGGTACTACACTCTGCCAATCCAGACCTAGCAGTAAGACTGGAGTCAGTCGTTTAACTTGCTGGGGTTCTTTTGCTACTCTGTGAACTTAGCAAGTTTGCGGCTGTATTCTCAGACTTGCCTGCCAAAATCCTTTCTCACTGTGCAAGGTGTTCTAGTGTCAGTTTAGTGGCAGTAAGCTGAACCAGTGCACTGCAAGTGAGGACTAGGATTGTGGAGACTCTCCTTGTGTCTATTATTCCATCTCTGACCAAGGAGTTTACTGCCACACCCGTTGGTAACCCTTTAGGGTTTTGCTGTTGCCCTTAGCAACAGCATTTCGGGTTCTCTACGTATTAAAACACAACATCTTGCTTCTTTCCATCTGAGCACTCGTAATACTAGGGAGACACCCAGTTTCTTAGCCTCTGGGCTTCTCTGTTCACTTTGTGTTTATTTTGTTACCCTATCACCTTCTGTGTACGTAATGTCATATTCCCCAGTCTGTCTGTGAGTTCATTTGTTTTGCATCCCTCTCCGTTTAGACACCAGTACATTCCTGCAGGCACTGGTGTGCATAACATCTTTAGCAGCCAAATACTCCTGTTGAAATTTTGTGGGAACATGGAGCATACCCCTCAAAATACTTTTCAACAGGTGGTCGATCAGGTGCATGTCTTGACTCGACAATTTAATGATTTGTCCATTAAAATGCACACCTCCCAGGCCGCTGGCGGAGCTCCCGCAGCAGCAGCACCTTCAGGGGTAAAGGAGCCGAAAGTAAATCTTCCGGATCGTTTTTCTGGAGATCGCTCGCAGTTCTTTTGTTTCAAGGAGAGCTGCAAGCTATATTTCCAGCTTAGGCCTCAGTCTTCTGGGTCAGAGATTCAGCGGGTGGGCATAGTGATTTCCTTGCTACAAGGAGACCCACAGGTCTGGGCATATGGGTTGCAGCCTGATTGTCCGTCGCTTAAAAGTGTTGATGCTTTTTTTACGGCACTGGGCATGTTGCATAATGACCCTGACAAGACGGCCTCAGCCGAGGCTCAGATTTCGATCCTTAAGCAAGGGCGAAGGCCAGTTGAGGTTTACTGTACGGAGTTTCAGAGGTTGGCCCATGATACCCAGTGGAATGACCCAGCCCTGAGACACCAGTACCGAAGAGGTCTTTCTAACCAGATAAAAGACCAACTGGTACAATATCCCTTGCCTGATAGCTTGGATCAGCTCATGCAGTTATCCATCCGGGTGGATAGACGGCTGAGAGAGCGTAGGCTTGAAAGGGAGACCGAGGTTTCCTTCTTTCCCAAGGGAACCTCAGACTCTGAGGAATTTTCCGAGGAGCCTATGCAGATTGGGGCTACCCGCCTCTCCTCGCGTGAGAAGACGCGGAGGAGACAGCAGGGGTTGTGTTTGTACTGTGGGAATAAAGGTCATGTGGTAGTATCATGCCCAGAAAAGCCGGAAAACTTCAGGGCCTGAGGGTGATGGGAAATATCCTGTCAGGCCAGAAGTCAGAATTTCCCAAGAAGACTTTTATCATTCCGGTGACCATGAAGATCCTCGGTCAAACTGTCAAGACTGAGGCCTTTGTGGACAGTGGGGCCGACGGGGTTTTTATGGACCGCCAATTCGCCCTGAAACACTCTGTTCCCTTAGTACCCTTGGCATCGGAAATTGAGATCTGTGGGTTAAACGGGGAACCATTATCCCAGGGTAAAATTACCTCTTGCACTAGCAAGATTTCTTTGTTTATTGGAGCCACACACTCTGAAAAATTGTCCTTTTATGTGACTGTCTGTACTTTTGCCCCATTGGTGTTGGGGTTACCCTGGTTAAGGGCCCACAATCCTCAATTTGACTGGGTCTCTGGGGAGATTCTTAGTTGGGGTACTGATTGTTTCAGGAGTTACTTGAGCCTTCCAGTCAGGCTTTCGCAGCTAAGTTTGTCCGGATTGCCAGGATGTTATGCAGATTTTGCGGACGTGTTCTCCAAAAAAGTTGCAGAGGTACTACCTCCCCATCGCCCCTATGACTGTGCCATTGATTTGTTGCCAAATGCTAAGCTTCCCAAGAGCAGGTTGTACTCCCTGTCACGTCCTGAGACTCAGGCTATGGCAGAGTACATTCAGGAGAACTTGGCTAAGGGATTTATCAGACCTTCACAGTCTCCAGTTGGGTCGGGGTTCTTCTTCATGGGTAAAAAGGACGGTTCATTGCGACCCTGCTTCGACTTCAGGGAATTGAACCGTATCACGATTAAAAACTCATACCTACTGCCTCTCATTTCGGTCTTGTTTGACCAGCTTCGTACTGCCACCATTTTTTCTAAGATTGACCTACGCGGTGCGTACAATCTAATCCGAATAAGAGAGGGGGATGAATGGAAGACTGCCTTTAATACCCACTCAGGGCATTATGAATATTTGGTGATGCCTCTTGGGCTTTGTAATGCCCCGGCAGTCTTCCAGGATTTCATGAACGATGTGCTCAGGGAATATTTGGATAGATTCTTAGTTGTATACTTAGATGACATCCTAATCTTCTCCCATTCCCTGGAGGAACATTGGAAGCATGTACGCTTAGTCCTCCAGAAACTCAGAGACCACCGGCTTGGGGCGAAGCTGGAGAAGTGCGAATTTGAAGTTCAGCAAATCGCATTTCTAGGATATATTATCTCCCCAGAAGGTTTCCAAATGGAGGGTTCCAAGGTACAGGCAGTCCTGGATTGGGTGCAGCCCACTAGTTTGAAGGCGCTTCAGCGTTTCCTGGGCTTTGCGAATTTTTATAGACGATTTATCGCTGGATTTTCGTCTATAGTGGCGCCCTTGGTGGCACTCACTAAGAAAGGGGCGGATGTTGCTCACTGGTCTTGTGAGGCCAAAGCGGCTTTTGCCCGTCTCAAAAGGGCATTTGTCTCGGCCAAGGTGCTGCGACACCCAGATCCAGAGCGTCCTTTTGTGGTGGAGGTGAATGCCTCTGAGATGGGTATTGGGGCAGTGCTCTCTCAGATGGGAGTGTCTGATAATCGCCTTCATCCCTGTGCTTACTTTTCCCGTAAATTTTCACCTGCTGAGATTAATTATGACGTGGGTAACTGGGAATTGTTGGCTATTAAGGATGCACTCGAGGAGTGGAGACACTGGCTTGAGGGGGCTAAGTTTGTGGTCTCAATTCTCACCGACCATAAGAATTTGGCATATTTAGAGTCAGCGAAGCGTCTCAATGCCAGGCAGGCACGATGGGCTTTGTTTTTTGCTCGCTTTAATTTTTTGATAACATATCGCCCTGGGTCAAAAAACGTCAAGGCTGATGCGCTCTCGCAGAGTTTTGCTCCAATCCAGGAGACCACCGAGGAGTCATTGCCCATTGTGTCCCCATCATGTATTAAAGTGGGCATTACCCAGGAACTCTTGTCATTAGTCCTTAGAGCACAGGAGCAGGCTCCTCCAGACCATCCGGTAGGTCTTTAGTTTGTGCCTCCTAGGTTAAGACAGCGAGTGTTCCTGGAATTCCATGCCAAGAAGTCGGCAGGTCACCCGGGTATTGCCAGAACTCGGGAGTTGCTATCTAGGGCGGTGTGGTGGCCCTCGGTGGCTAAGGATGTGGATCAGTGGGTTCGGGCATGTGACATCTGTGCCCGAAATAAGACTCCTAGAGGGGTTCCTGTTGGCCCATTACATTCACTCTCTATTCCATCTAAGCCATGGACCCACATTTCAATGGATTTTGTGGTGGACTTGCCCAAATCCTCGGGGATGACAGCCATCTGAGTTGTCGTTGACAGGTTTTCGAAGATGGCGCACTTCGTTCCACTGGTTGGGCTGCCATCGACCAGACACCTGTCTGAATTATTTATGCTACATGTTGTGCGCCTCCACGAGTTGCCACTTGATGTGGTCTCTGACCGCGGATCCCAGTTTGTGGCCAAATTCTGGAGGGCATTTTGTTCCGATCTCCATATTTCTGTCAGCTTGTCGTCAGGCTACCATCCGCAGTCTAATGGGCAGACTGAAAGGGTGAACCAGTCCTTGGAGCAGTTCCTCAGGTGTTATGTCTCCAAGTGTCAGACTGACTGGGTTGCTCATCTGTCCATGGCGGAGTTTACCTATAACAACGCGGCTCACTCTGCTACAGGGATCTCTCCCTTCCTTTGTGTGTATGGGCATCATCCTAAGGCCAATTCTTTTGACCCCCTGGACTCCACGCCTGATGGTTCCTCTGTGGTTTCGGTCCTTTGGGGTATTTGGAGGAAAGTGAAGAAAGCCCTTGTGTCTGTGTCATTAGTGACCAAAAGGGTTTTTGATAAGCGGAAAAGACCCTGTAGCTTCAAATTAGGAGTCTTCGTCTGGTTGTCTACCAAGAATTTGTAGTTGAGACAGCCATCTCATAAGTTAGGCCCCCGGTTCATCGGCCCTTATAAGATCACTAGGGTTATCAATCCGGTGGCATTTCAGTTAGATCTGCCCCGTTCTTTGGGTATCAATAAAACATTTCATTGTTCCCTTTTAAAACGGGAAGACCTTCTCCTCTTCTGATACGTGGCCAAAGGGAGTTTGTTGTTGAAAGGATTCTTGACTCCAAGATGGTTCGGGGTCGGCTGTCATTTTTGGTGCACTGGAAGGGGTATGGGCCGGAGGAGCGGTCGTGGGTGCGCAGTTGTGATCTTCATGCCCCCAGACTGATACGCTCTTTCTTCTCGCAGTTCCCTGATAAACCCGGTGGTAGGGGTTCTTTGACCCCTCTTCAGAGGGGGGGTACTGTTAGGGTCTCCTGCCCTGTGCTGCCACGTCGTCATGGCAACCGGGAGACAAGTGCTAGCGGAGTGGCCTGAGCGCAGCTGATACTCCGGTTCGGGTCTTTTGCTGTGCAGTGGTTTACAGGCTTTGTGCACGGCAGGGGATCCGGTGCTGGTTTTTGTGCTCACAGTCTGTGAGATCTGAGTGGGGCGTGGACAGCACCTACTATATAAGGCCTCTTCTCAGGTTAAGCAGATGCTGCTGAATCTTTGTTGGTTAGTCAGTTCCTGAAAGTTAGCCAGTACTGTGTAGCTTTGTATTTGTTTGTTGCTTACTGCAAATAGGCCTTGGGATTTGGTACTACACTCTGCCAATCCAGACCTAGCAGTAAGACTGGAGTCAGTCATTTAACTTGCTGTGGTTCTTTTGCTACTCTGTGAACTTAGCAAGTTTGCGGCTGTATTCTCAGACTTGCCTGCCAAAATCCTTTCTTACTGTGCAAGGTGTTCTGGTGTCAGTTTAGTGGCAGTAAGCTGAACCAGTGCACTGCAAGTGAGGACTAGGATTGTGGAGACTCTCCTTGTGTTTATTATTCCATCTCTGACCAAGGAGTTTACTGCCACACCCGTTGGTAACCCTTTAGGGTTTTGCTGTTGCCCTTAGCAACAGCATTTCGGGTTCTCTAAATATTAAAACACAACATCTTGCTTCTTTCCATCTGAGCATTCCTAATACTAGGGAGACACCCAGTTTCTTAGCCTCTGGGCTTCTCTGTTCACTTTGTGTTTATTTTGTTACCCTATCACCTTCTGTGTACGTAATGTCATATTCCCCAGTCTGTCTGTGAGTTCATTTGTTTTGCATCCCTCTCCGTTCAGACACCAGTACATTCCTGCAGACACTGGTGTGCATAACACATTCTTGTACCATTCTGTACCAAAACAAGGAACAGCTAGTAGATGCAGTTTCTTATCTTAGTGCTAGGCAGAATATCCAATGGGAGGGCTTGTTGGGGGATGTAATGGTACCAATGTAATTCAATGTAACTCAAAGTCTATATAACTGTAACTGAAGCACTAAAGTGAATCATCTGAAACCACTCCATTGCATGTGTGATTATTCTCCTACGATCGGTCGTATAACTTCTGATTCCTGACACATATATTTGATCTATGGCTGGGCCAATCCAGGGCCAGCAAGAACCAGATACAACACAGAACATGTCAGGGGTTTGGAAACTACAATAAATGTGATGTTCTTTTCAGTGCACGTTGTTGGTGTATTGTTTAAATGTTAGTAGATTTTAATTTCTTGAGCGATTGCACCACTCCTGCTCTGCACTACTATTTAAGCAAATGACATTTAGGTAGATGGAAGTTACCATATGTCACTGAAACATAAAGTACATAGAAAAATAGCATACAGTATATTCTTACATATGGAGAGCTGTGCCCATCATGAGATGCCTATGCATCATCATCACCAGCATTTTCATCTGGTTTACTTCATGTCATCATCCATGTGTACTTGTGCCTGTCCTTTATTACCTGTATATATGCTTTCTTGATGGTCTCCATGAGCTGTAATTGCAAGAATACACCCAGCAATATGGTCTCAGAACTCAGCATTTATGTATTGTGTCCAGTGCGTTGATGCCCACACCCTTGTGTTTGTACCAGCAGCCTGGGCTAGAGTGAATACAAAACTCTCTTCTGGAAGGTCATGTATGGGATGTCGACAGTAAGATTGCATGGTGGTCAGAATCTTGACACCGGCATCCCAACTGTCAGATTCCTGAGACATTTTAGTAAGCAACCGTAGCCATCCCCCTTGTAGCCTAGACCTTATCTATCCCCTCCCACAGCCTAACCGTAACCTTCCCCTTACTTCCCCTAGTGACTAACCCTAACCTTCCCTCACAGCCTAAACCTAACCTTCCCCTTACTTCCCCTAGTGACTAACCCTAACCTCCCCCCACAGCCTTACCGTTACCTTCCCCTTACTTCTCCTAGTGACTAACCCTAACCTCCCCTCACAGCCTAAACGAAACCTTCCCCTTACTTCCCCCTAGTGAGTAACCCTAACCTCCCCCCACAGCCTAAACCTAACCTTCCCTTACTTCCCCTAGTGACTAACCCTAACCTCCCCCATAGCCTAACCCTAACCTTCCGCTTACTTCCCCTAGTGACTAACCCTAACCTCCGCCCACAGCCTTACCGTAACCTTCCCCTTACTTCTCCTAGTGACTAACCCTAACCTCCCCCCACAGCCTAAACCTAACCTTCCCCTTACTTCCTCTAGTGACTAACCCTAATCTCCCCCCACAGCCTAAACCTAACCTTCCCCTTACTTCCCCTAGTGACTAACCCTAACCTCCCCTCACAGCCTAACTGTAACCTTCCCCTCACTTTCCCTAGTGACTAACCCTCTCCTCCCCCCACAGCCTAAACCTAACCTTCCCCTTACTTCCCCTAGTGACTAACCCTAACCTCCCCCCACAGCCTTACCGTAACCTTCCCCTTACTTCTCCTAGTGACTAACTCTAACCTCCCCTCACAGCCTAAACCTAACCTTCCCCTTACTTCTCATAGTGATTAACCCTAACCTCCCCCCACAGCCTACCCCTTACCTTCCCCTTACTTCCCCCTAGTGAGTAACCCTAACCTCCCCCCACAGCCTTAACCTAACCTTCCCCTTACTTCCCCTAGTGACTAACCCTAACCTCCCCCATAGCCTAACCCTAACCTTCCCCTTACTTCCCCTGGTGACTAACCCTAACCTTCCCTCACAGCCTAACTGTAACCTTCCCCTTACTTTCCATAGTGACTAACCCTAAACTCCCCCCACAGCCAAAACCTAACCTTCCCCTTGCTTCCCCTAGTGACTAACCTTAACCTCCCCTCACAGCCTAACCGTAACCTTCCCCTTACTTTCCCAAGTGACTAACCCTAAACTCCCCCCACAGCCAAAACCTAACCTTCCCCTTACTTCCTCTAGTGACTAACCCTAACCTCCCCCATTGCCTAACCCTAACCTTCCCCTTACTTCCCCTAGTGACTAACCCTAACCGTCCCTTACAGCCTAACCGTAACCTTCCCCTTACTTTCCATAGTGACTAACCCTAAACTCCCCCCACAGCCAAAACCTAACCTTCCCCTTACTTCCCCTAGTGACTAACCCTAACCTCCCCCCACAGCCTTACCGTAACATTCCCCTTACTTCTCCTAGTGACTAACCCTAACCTCCCCTCACAGCCTAACCCTAACCTTCCCCTTACTTCCCCTAGTGACTAACCCTAACCTCCCCTCACAGCCTAACCATAACCTTCCCCTTACTTTCCCTAGTGACTAACCCTAACCTCCCCCCACAGCCTAAACCTAACCTTCCCCTTACTTCCCCTAGATACTAACCCTAACCTCCCCCCACAGCCAAAACCTAACCTTCCCCTTACTTCCCCTAGTGACTAACCCTAAACTTCCCTCACAGCCTAACTGTAACCTTCCCCTTACTTTCCCTAGTGACATACCCTAACCTCCCCCCACAGCCTTTACCTAACCTTCCCCTTACTTCCCCTAGTGACTAACCCTAACCTCTCCCCACAGGCTAACCGTAACCTTCCCATTACTTCCCCTAGTGACTAACCCTAACCTCCCCCCACAGCCTTACCGTAACCTTCCCCTTACTTCTCCTAGTGACTAACCCTAACCTCCCCCCACAGCCTAAACCTAACCTTCCCCTTACTTCCCCTAGTGACTAACCCTAACCTCCCCCCACAGCCTAACTCTTACCTTCCCCTTACTTCCCCCTAGAGACTAACCCTAACCTCCCCCCACAGCCTAAACCTAACCTTCCCCTTCCTTCCCCTAGTGACTAACCCTAACCTCCCCATAGCCTAACCCTAACTTTCCCCTTACTTCCCCTAGTGACTAACCCTAACCTCCCCTCACAGCCTAACCATTTCCTTCCCCTTACTTTCCCTAGTGACTAACCCTAACCACCCCCACAGCTTAAACCTAACCTTCCCCTTACTTCCCCTAGTGACTAACCATAACCTCCCCCCACAGCCTGACCGTAACCTTCCCCTTACTTTCCCTAGTGACTAACCCTAACCTCCCCCCACAGCCTAAACCTAACCTTCCCCTTACTTCTCCTATTGACTAACCCTAACCTCCCCCCACAGCCTAACCCTTACCTTCCCCTTACTTCCCCCTAGTGAGTAACCCTAACCTCCACCCACAGCCTAAACCTAACCTTCCCCTAACTTCCCCTAGTGACTAACCCTAACCTCCCCCATAGCCTAACCCTAACCTTCCCCTTACTTCCACTAGTGACTAACCCTAACCTCCCCCCACAGCCTTACCGTAACATTCCCCTTACTTCTCCTAGTGACTAACCCTAACCTCCCCTCACAGCCTAACCCTAACCTTCCCCTTACTTCCCCTAGTGACTAACCCTAACCTCCCCTCACAGCCTAACCATAACCTTCCCCTTACTTTCCCTAGTGACTAACCCTAACCTCCCCCCACAGCCTAAACCTAACCTTCCCCTTACTTCCCCTAGATACTAACCCTAACCTCCCCCCACAGCCAAAACCTAACCTTCCCCTTACTTCCCCTAGTGACTAACCCTAAACTTCCCTCACAGCCTAACTGTAACCTTCCCCTTACTTTCCCTAGTGACATACCCTAACCTCCCCCCACAGCCTTTACCTAACCTTCCCCTTACTTCCCCTAGTGACTAACCCTAACCTCTCCCCACAGGCTAACCGTAACCTTCCCATTACTTCCCCTAGTGACTAACCCTAACCTCCCCCACAGCCTTACCGTAACCTTCCCCTTACTTTTCCTAGTGACTAACCCTAACCTCCCCCCACAGCCTAAACCTAACCTTCCCCTTACTTCCCCTAGTGACTAACCCTAACCTCCCCCCACAGCCTAACTCTTACCTTCCCCTTACTTCCCCCTAGAGACTAACCCTAACCTCCCCCCACAGCCTAAACCTAACCTTCCCCTTCCTTCCCCTAGTGACTAACCCTAACCTCCCCATAGCCTAACCCTAACTTTCCCCTTACTTCCCCTAGTGACTAACCCTAACCTCCCCTCACAGCCTAACCATTTCCTTCCCCTTACTTTCCCTAGTGACTAACCCTAACCACCCCCACAGCTTAAACCTAACCTTCCCCTTACTTCCCCTAGTGACTAACCATAACCTCCCCCCACAGCCTGACCGTAACCTTCCCCTTACTTTCCCTAGTGACTAACCCTAACCTCCCCCCACAGCCTAAACCTAACCTTCCCCTTACTTCTCCTATTGACTAACCCTAACCTCCCCCCACAGCCTAACCCTTACCTTCCCCTTACTTCCCCCTAGTGAGTAACCCTAACCTCCACCCACAGCCTAAACCTAACCTTCCCCTAACTTCCCCTAGTGACTAACCCTAACCTCCCCCATAGCCTAACCCTAACCTTCCCCTTACTTCCACTAGTGACTAACCCTAACCTCCCCTCACAGCCTAACCATAACCTTCCCCTTACTTCCCCTAGTGACTAACCCTAACTTCCCCCCACAGCCTTACCGTAACCTTCCCCTTACTTCTCCTAGTGACTAACCCTAACCTCCCCTCACAGCCTAAACCTAACCTTCCCCTTACTTCTCCTAGTGACTAACCCTAACCTCCCCCCACAGCCTAACCCTTACCTTCCCCTTACTTCCCCCTAGTGAGTAACCCTAACCTCCCCCCACAGCCTAAAGCTAACCTTCCCCTTACTTCCCCTAGTGACTAACCCTAACCTCCCCCATAGCCTAACCCTAACCTTCCCCTTACTTCCCCTAGTGACTAACCCTAACCTCCCCTCACAGCCTAAACCGAACCTTCACCTTATTTCCCCTAGATACTAACCCTAACCTCCTCCCACAGCCTAAACCTAACCTTCCCCTTACTTCCCCTAGTGACTAACCCTAACCTCCCCTCACAGCCAAAACCTAACCTTCCCCTTACTTCCCCTAGTGACTAACCCTAACAGCCCCCACAGCCAAAACCTAACCTTCCCCTTACTTCCCCTAGTGACTAACCCTAACCTCCCCTCACAGCCTAACTGTAACCTTCCCCTTACTTCCCTAGTGACTAACCCTAACCTCCCCCCACATCCTAACCGTAACCTTCCCCTTACTTACCCTAGTGACTAACCCTAACCTCCCCCCACAGCCTTACCGTAACCTTCCCCTTACTTCTCCTAGTGACTAACCCTAACCTCCCCTCACAGCCTAAACCTAACCTTCCCATTACTTCTCCTAGTGACTAACCCTAACCTCCCCCCACAGCCTAAACCTAACCTTCCCCTTACTTCTCCTAGTGACTAACCCTAACCTCCCCTCACATCCTAAACCTAACCTTCCCCTTACTTCTCCTAGTGACTAACCCTAACCTCCCCTCACAGCCTAAACCTAACCTTCCCCTTACTTCTCCTAGTGACTAACCCTAACCTCCCCTCACAGCCTAAACCTAACCTTCCCCTAACTTCCCTAGTGACTAATCCTAACCTCCCCCCACAGCCTTACTGTAACCTTCCCCTTACTTCTCCTAGTGACTAACCCTAACCTCCCCTCACAGCATAAACCTAACCTTTCCCTTACTTCTCCTAGTGACTAACCCTAACCTCCCCCCACAGCCTAAACCTAACCTTCCCCTTACTTCCCCTAGTGACTAACCCTAACCTCCCCCCACAGCCTAACTCTTACCTTCCCCTTACTTCCCCGTAGTGACTAACCCTAACCTCCGCCCACAGCCTAAACCTAACCTTCCCCTTACTTCCCCTAGTGACTAACCCTAACCTCCCCCATAGCCTAACCCTAACCTTCCCCTTACTTTCCCAAGTGACTAATTCTAACCTCCCCCCAAAGCCTAAACCTAACCTTCCCCTTACTTCCCCTAAATACTAACCCTAACCTCCCCCCACAGCCTAAACCTAACCTTCCCCTTACTTCCCCTAGATACTAACCCTAACCTTCCCCCACAGCCTAAACCAAACCTTCTCCTTACTCCCCTAGTGACTAACCCTAACCTCTCCCCACAGCCTAACCCTAACCTTCCCCTTACTTCACCTAGTGACTAACCCTAACCTCCCCTCACAGCCTAACCATAACCTTCCCCTTACTTTCCCTAGTGACTAACCCTAACCTCCCCCCACAGCCTAAACCTAACCTTCCCCTTACTTCCCCTAGATATTAACCCTAACCTCCCCCCACAGCCTAAACCCAACCTTCCCCTAACTTCCCCTAGTGACTAACCCTAACCTCCCCTCACAGCCTAACTGTAACCTTCCCCTCACTTTCCCTAGTGACTAACCCTAACCTCCCCCCACAGCCAAAACCTAACCTTCCCCTTACTTCCCCTAGTGACTAACCCTAACCCCCCCCCACAGCCTTACCGTAACCTTCCCCTTACTTCTCCTAGTGACTAACCCTAACCTCCCCTCACAGCCAAAACCTAACCTTCCCCTTACTTCCCCTAGTGACTAACCCTAACCTCCCCCCACAGCCTTACCGTAACCTTCCCCTTACTTCTCCTAGTGACTAACCCTAACCTCCCCTTACAGCCTAACCCTAACTTTCCCTTACTTTCCCTAGTGACTAATTCTAACTCCCCCCCCCAACCTAAACCTAACCTTCCCCTTACTTCCCCTAGAAACTAACCCTAACCTCCCCCCACAGCCTAAATCTAACCTTCCCCTTACTTCCCCTAGTGACTAACCCTAACCTCCCCTCACGACCTAACTGTAACCTTCCCCTCACTTTCCCTAGTGACTAACCCTAACCTCCCCCCACAGCTAAAACCTAACCTTCCCCTTACTTCCCCTAGTTACTAACCCTAACCTCCCCTCACAGCCTAACCATAACCATCCCCTTACTTTCCCTAGTGACTAACCCTAACCTCCCCCCACAGCCTAAACCTAACCTTCCCCTTACTTCCCCTAGATACTAACCCTAACCTCCCCCCCACAGCCTAAACCTAACCTTCCCCTTACTTCCCCTATTGACAAACCCTAACCTCCCCTCACAGCCTAACTGTAACCTTCCCCTCACTTTCCCTAGTGACTAACCCTAACCTGCCCCCACAGCCTTACCGTAACCTTCCCCTTACTTCTCCTAGTGACTAATCCTAACCTCCCCTCACAGCCTAAACCTAACCTTCCCCTTACTTCTCCTAGTGACTAACCCTAACCTCCCCCCAAAGCCTAACCCTTACCTTCCGCTTACTTCCCCCTAGTGAGTAACCCTAACCTCCCCCCACAGCCTAAACCTAACCTTCCCCTTACTTCCCCTAGTGACTAACCCTAACCTCCCCCATAGCCTAACCCTAACCTTCCCCTTACTTCCCCTAGTGACTAACCCTAACCTCCCCTCACAGCCTAACCATAACCTTCACCTTACTTTCTCTAGTGACTAACACTAACCTCCCCCCACAGCCTAAACCTAACCTTCCCCTTACTTCCCCTAGATACTAACCCTAACCTCCCCCCACAGCCTAAACCAAACCTTCCCCTTACTTCCCCTAGTGACTAACCCTAACCTCTCCCCACAGCCTAACCCTAACCTTCCCCTTACTTCACCTAGTGACTAACCCTAACCTCCCCTCACAGCCTAACCATAACCTTCCCCTTACTTTCCCTAGTGACTAACCCTAACCTCCCCCCACAGCCTAAACCTAACCTTCCCCTTACTTCCCCTAGATACTAACCCTAACCTCCCCCCACAGCCTAAACCTAACCTTCCCCTTACTTCCCCTAGTGACTAACCCTAACCTCCCCTCACAGCCTAACTGTAACCTTCCCCTCACTTTCCCTAGTGACTAACCCTAACCTCCCCCCACAGCCAAAACCTAACCTTCCCCTTACTTCCCCTAGTGACTAACCCTAATCTCCCCCCACAGCCTTACCGTAACCTTCCCCTTACTTCTCCTAGTGACTAACCCTAACCTCCCCTCACAGCCTAAACCTAACCTTCCCCTTACTTCTCCTAGTGACTAACCCTAACCTCCCCCCACAGCCTAACCCTTACCTTCCCCTTACTTCCCCCTAGTGAGTAACCCTAACCTCCCCCCACAGCCTAAACCTAACTTTCCCCTTACTTCCCCTAGATACTAACCCTAACCTCCCCCACAGCCTAAACCAAACCTTCCCCTTACTTCCCCTAGTGACTAACCCTAACCTCCCCCCACAGCCTAAACCTAACCTTCCCCTTACTTCCCCTAGTGACTAACCCTAACCTCCCCTCACAGCCTAACTGTAGCCTTCCCCTCACTTTCCCTAGTGACTAACCCTAACCTCCCCACACAGCCAAAACCTAACCTTCCCCTTACTTCCCCTAGTGACTAACCCTAATCTCCCCCCACAGCCTTACCGTAACCTTCCCCTTCTCCTAGTGACTAACCCTAACCTCCCCTCACAGCCTAAACCTAACCTTCCCCTTACTTCTCCTAGTGACTAACCCTAACCTCCCCCCACAGCCTAACCCTTACCTTCCCCTTACTTCCCCCTAGTGAGTAACCCTAACCTCCCCCCACAGCCTAAACCTAACTTTCCCCTTACTTCCCCTAGATACTAACCCTAACCTCCCCCCACAGCCTAAACCAAACCTTCCCCTTACTTCCCCTAGTGACTAACCCTAACCTCTCCCCACAGCCTAACCCTAACCTTCCCCTTACTTCACCTAGTGACTAACCCTGACCTCCCCTCACAGCCTAACCATAACCTTCCCCTTACTTTCCCTAGTGACTAACCCTAACCTCCCCCCACAGCCTAAACCTAACCTTCCCCTTACTTCCCCTAGATACTAACCCTAACCTCCCCCCACAGCCTAAACCTAACCTTCCCCTTACTTCCCCTAGTGACTAACCCTAACCTCCCCTCACAGCCTAACTGTAACCTTCCCCTCACTTTCCCTAGTGACTAACCCTAACCTCCCCCCACAGCCAAAACCTAACCTTCCCCTTACTTCCCCTAGTGACTAACCCTAATCTCCCCCCACAGACTTACCGTAACCTTCCCCTTACTTCTCCTAGTGACTAACCCTAACCTCCCCTCACAGCCTAAACCTAACCTTCCCCTTACTTCTCCTAGTGACTAACCCTAACCTCCCCCCACAGCCTAACCCTTACCTTCCCCTTACTTCCCCCTAGTGAGTAACCCTAACCTCCCCCCACAGCCTAAACCTAACTTTCCTCTTACTTCCCCTAGATACTAACCCTAACCTCCCCCCACAGCCTAAACCAAACCTTTACCTTACTTCCCCTAGTGACTAACCCTAACTTCTCCCCACAGCCTAACCCTAACCTTCCCCTTACTTCACCTAGTGACTAACCCTAACCTCCCCTCACAGCCTAACCATAACCTTCCCCTTACTTTCCCTAGTGACTAACCCTAACCTCCCCCCACAGCCTAAACCTAACCTTCCCCTTACTTCCCATAGATACTAACCCTAACCTCCCCCCACAGCCTAAACCTAACCTTCCCCTTACTTCCCCTAGTGACTAACCCTAACCTCCCCTCACACCCTAACTGTAACCTTCCCCTCACTTTCCCTAGTGACTAACCCTAACCTCCCCCCACAGCCAAAACCTAACCTTCCCCTTACTTCCCCTAGTGACTAACCCTAATCTCCCCCCACAGCCTTACCGTAACCTTCCCCTTACTTCTCCTAGTGACTAACCCTAACCTCCCCTCACAGCCTAAACCTAACCTTCCCCTTACTTCTCCTAGTGACTAACCCTAACCTCCCCCCACAGCCTAACCCTTAGATTCCCCTTACTTCCCCCTAGTGAGTAACCCTAACCTCCCCCCACAGCCTAAACCTAACTTTCCCCTTACTTCCCCTAGATACTAACCCTAACCCCCCCCCACAGCCTAAACCAAACCTTCCCCTTACTTCCCCTAGTGACTAACCCTAACCTCTCCCCACAGCCTAACCCTAACCTTCCCCTTACTTCACCTAGTGACTAACCCTAACCTCCCCTCACAGCCTAACCATAACCTTCCCCTTACTTTCCCTAGTGACTAACCCTAACCTCCCCCCACAGCCTAAACCTAACCTTCCCCTTACTTCCCCTAGATACTAACCCTAACCTCCCCCCACAGCCTAAACCTAACCTTCCCCTTACTTCCCCTAGTGACTAACCCTAACCTCCCCTCACAGCCTAACTGTAACCTTCCCCTCACTTTCCCTAGTGACTAACCCTAACCTCCCCCCACAGCCAAAACCTAACCTTCCCCTTACTTCCCCTAGTGACTAACACTAATCTCCCCACACAGCCTTACCGTAACCTTCCCCTTACTTCTCCTAGTGACTAACCCTAACCTCCCCTCACAGCCTAAACCTAACCAACCCCTTACTTCTCCTAGTGACTAACCCTAACCTCCCCCCACAGCCTAACCCTTACCTTCCCCTTACTTCCCCCTAGTGAGTAACCCTAACCTCCCCCCACAGCCTAACCCTAACTTTCCCCTTACTTCCCCTAGTGACTAACCCTAACCTCCCCCCTTAGCCTAACCCTAACCTTCCCCTTACTTCCCCTAGTGACTAACCCTAACCTCCCCTAACAGCTTAAACGTAACCTTCCCCTTACTACCCCTAGTGACTAACCCTAACCTCCCCCATAGCCTAACCCTAACCTTCCCCTTACTTCCCCTAGTGACTAACCCTAACCTCCCCTCACAGCCTAAACCTAACCTTCCCCTTACTTCCCCTAGATACTAACCCTAACCTCCTCCCACAGCCTAAACCTAACCTTCCCCTTACTTCCCCTAGTGACTAACCCTAACCTCCCCCCACAGCCAAAATCTTACCTTCCCTTTACTTCCCATAGTGACTAACCCTAACCTCCCCTCACAGCCTAACTGTAACCTTCCCCTTACTTCCCTAGTGACTGACCCTAACCCCCCCCCCCACAGCCCAAACCTAACCTTCCCCTAACTTCCCCTAGTGACTAACCCTAACCTCCCCTCACAGCCTAACCCTAACCTTCCCCTTACTTCCCCTAGTGACTAACCCTAACCTCCCCCCACAGCCTAAACCTAACCTTCCCCTTACTTCCCCTAGTGACTAACCCTAAACTCCCCATAGCCTAACCCTAACCTTCCCCTTACTTCCCCTAGTGACTAATTATAACCTCCCCTCACAGCCTAAACCTAACCTTCCCCTTACTTCCCCTAGATACTAACCCTAACCTCCTCCCACAGCCTAAAACTAACCTTCCCCTTACTTCCCTCTAGTGACTAACCCTAACCTCCCCCCACAGCCAAAATCTTACCTTCCCTTTACTTCCCATAGTGACTAACCCTAACCTCCCCTCACAGCCAAAACCTAGCCTTCCCCTTACTTCCCCTAGTGACTAACCCTAACCTCCCCCCACAGCTAAAACCTAACCTTCCCCTTACTTCCCCTAGTGACTAACCCTAACCTCCCCTCACAGCCTAACTGTAACCTTCCCCTTACTTCCCTAGTGACTAACCCTAACCTCCCCCCACAGCCTAAACCTAACCTTCCCCTAACTTCCCCTAGTGACTAACCCTAACCTCCCCCCACAGCCTAACCGTAACCTTCCCCTTACTTCCCCTAGTGACTAACCCTAACCTCCCCCCACAGCCTTACCGTAACCTTCCCCTTACATTTCCTAGTGACTAACCCTAACCTCCCCTCACAGCCTAAACCTAACCTTCCCATTACTTCTCCTAGTGACTAACCCTAACCTCCCCTCACAACCTAACCCTTACCATCCCCTTTCTTCTCCTTGTGACTAACCCTAACCTCCCCCCACAGCCTAAACCTAACCTTCCCCTTACTTCTCCTAGTGACTAACCCTAACCTCCCCCCACAGCCTTAGGGTAACCTTCCCCTTACTTCCCTAGTGACTAACCCTAACCTCCCCCCACAGCCTAAACCTAACCTTCCCCTAACTTCCCCTAGTGACTAACCCTAACCTCCCCCCACAGCCTAACCGTAACCTTCCCCTTACTTCCCCTAGTGACTAACCCTAACCTCCCCCCACAGCTAAAACCTAACCTTCCCCTTACTTCCCCTAGTGACTAACCCTAACCTCCCCTCACAGCCTAACTGTAACCTTCCCCTTACTTCCCTAGTGACTAACCCTAACCTCCCCCCACAGCCTAAACCTAACCTTCCCCTAACTTCCCCTAGTGACTAACCCTAACCTCCCCCCACAGCCTAACCGTAACCTTCCCCTTACTTCCCCTAGTGACTAACCCTAACCTCCCCCCACAGCCTTACCGTAACCTTCCCCTTACATTTCCTAGTGACTAACCCTAAACTTCCCTCACAGCCTAAACCTAACCTTCCCCTTACTTCTCCTAGTGACTAACCCTAACCTCCCCTCACAGCCTAACCCTAACCATCCCCTTACTTCTCCTTGTGACTAACCCTACCCTCCCCTCACAGCCAAAACCTAACCTTCCCCTTACTTTTCCTAGTGACTAACCCTAACCTCTACTCACAGCCTAAACCTAACATTCCCCTTACTTCTCCTAGTGACTAACCCTAACCACCCCCCATAGCCTAAACCTAACCTTCCCCTAACTTCCCTAGTGACTAACCCTAACCTCCCCTCACAGCCTAACCGTAACCTTCCCCTTACTTCTCCTAGTGACTAACCCTAACCTCCCCCCACAGCCTTACCGTAACCTTCCCCTTACTTTTCCTAGTGACTAACCCTAACCTCCCCTCACAGCCTAACCCTTACCTTCCCCTTACTTCCCCCTAGTGAGTAACCCTAACCTTCCCCCACAGCCTAAACCTAACCTTCCCCTTACTTCCCTAGTGACTAACCCTAACCTCCCCCCACAGCCAAAATCTTACCTTCCCTTTACTTCCCATAGTGACTAACCCTAACCTCCCCTCACAGCCAAAACCTAACCTTCCCCTTACTTCCCCTTGTGACTAACCCTAACCTCCCCCCACAGCTAAAACCTAACCTTCCCCTTACTTCCCCTAGTGACTAACCCTAACCTCCCCTCACAGCCTAAACCTAACCTTCCCCTTACTTCCCCTAGATACTAACCCTAACCTCCCCCCACAGCCTAAACCTAACCTTCCCCTTACTTCCCCTAGTGACTAACCCTAACCTCCCCTCACAGCCTAACTGTAACCTTCCCCTCACTTTCCCTAGTGACTAACCCTAACCTCCCCCCACAGCCAAAACCTAACCTTCCCCTTACTTCCCCTAGTGACTAACCCTAATCTCCCCCCACAGACTTACCGTAACCTTCCCCTTACTTCTCCTAGTGACTAACCCTAACCTCCCCTCACAGCCTAAACCTAACCTTCCCCTTACTTCTCCTAGTGACTAACCCTAACCTCCCCCCACAGCCTAACCCTTACCTTCCCCTTACTTCCCCCTAGTGAGTAACCCTAACCTCCCCCCACAGCCTAAACCTAACTTTCCTCTTACTTCCCCTAGATACTAACCCTAACCTCCCCCCACAGCCTAAACCAAACCTTTACCTTACTTCCCCTAGTGACTAACCCTAACTTCTCCCCACAGCCTAACCCTAACCTTCCCCTTACTTCACCTAGTGACTAACCCTAACCTCCCCTCACAGCCTAACCATAACCTTCCCCTTACTTTCCCTAGTGACTAACCCTAACCTCCCCCCACAGCCTAAACCTAACCTTCCCCTTACTTCCCCTAGATACTAACCCTAACCTCCCCCCACAGCCTAAACCTAACCTTCCCCTTACTTCCCCTAGTGACTAACCCTAACCTCCCCTCACACCCTAACTGTAACCTTCCCCTCACTTTCCCTAGTGACTAACCCTAACCTCCCCCCACAGCCAAAACCTAACCTTCCCCTTACTTCCCCTAGTGACTAACCCTAATCTCCCCCCACAGCCTTACCGTAACCTTCCCCTTACTTCTCCTAGTGACTAACCCTAACCTCCCCTCACAGCCTAAACCTAACCTTCCCCTTACTTCTCCTAGTGACTAACCCTAACCTCCCCCCACAGCCTAACCCTTAGATTCCCCTTACTTCCCCCTAGTGAGTAACCCTAACCTCCCCCCACAGCCTAAACCTAACTTTCCCCTTACTTCCCCTAGATACTAACCCTAACCCCCCCCCACAGCCTAAACCAAACCTTCCCCTTACTTCCCCTAGTGACTAACCCTAACCTCTCCCCACAGCCTAACCCTAACCTTCCCCTTACTTCACCTAGTGACTAACCCTAACCTCCCCTCACAGCCTAACCATAACCTTCCCCTTACTTTCCCTAGTGACTAACCCTAACCTCCCCCCACAGCCTAAACCTAACCTTCCCCTTACTTCCCCTAGATACTAACCCTAACCTCCCCCCACAGCCTAAACCTAACCTTCCCCTTACTTCCCCTAGTGACTAACCCTAACCTCCCCTCACAGCCTAACTGTAACCTTCCCCTCACTTTCCCTAGTGACTAACCCTAACCTCCCCCCACAGCCAAAACCTAACCTTCCCCTTACTTCCCCTAGTGACTAACACTAATCTCCCCACACAGCCTTACCGTAACCTTCCCCTTACTTCTCCTAGTGACTAACCCTAACCTCCCCTCACAGCCTAAACCTAACCAACCCCTTACTTCTCCTAGTGACTAACCCTAACTTCCCCCCACAGCCTAACCCTTACCTTCCCCTTACTTCCCCCTAGTGAGTAACCCTAACCTCCCCCCACAGCCTAACCCTAACTTTCCCCTTACTTCCCCTAGTGACTAACCCTAACCTCCCCCCTTAGCCTAACCCTAACCTTCCCCTTACTTCCCCTAGTGACTAACCCTAACCTCCCCTAACAGCTTAAACGTAACCTTCCCCTTACTACCCCTAGTGACTAACCCTAACCTCCCCCATAGCCTAACCCTAACCTTCCCCTTACTTCCCCTAGTGACTAACCCTAACCTCCCCTCACAGCCTAAACCTAACCTTCCCCTTACTTCCCCTAGATACTAACCCTAACCTCCTCCCACAGCCTAAACCTAACCTTCCCCTTACTTCCCCTAGTGACTAACCCTAACCTCCCCCCACAGCCAAAATCTTACCTTCCCTTTACTTCCCATAGTGACTAACCCTAACCTCCCCTCACAGCCTAACTGTAACCTTCCCCTTACTTCCCTAGTGACTGACCCTAACCCCCCCCCCACAGCCCAAACCTAACCTTCCCCTAACTTCCCCTAGTGACTAACCCTAACCTCCCCTCACAGCCTAACCCTAACCTTCCCCTTACTTCCCCTAGTGACTAACCCTAACCTCCCCCCACAGCCTAAACCTAACCTTCCCCTTACTTCCCCTAGTGACTAACCCTAAACTCCCCATAGCCTAACCCTAACCTTCCCCTTACTTCCCCTAGTGACTAATTATAACCTCCCCTCACAGCCTAAACCTAACCTTCCCCTTACTTCCCCTAGATACTAACCCTAACCTCCTCCCACAGCCTAAAACTAACCTTCCCCTTACTTCCCTCTAGTGACTAACCCTAACCTCCCCCCACAGCCAAAATCTTACCTTCCCTTTACTTCCCATAGTGACTAACCCTAACCTCCCCTCACAGCCAAAACCTAGCCTTCCCCTTACTTCCCCTAGTGACTAACCCTAACCTCCCCCCACAGCTAAAACCTAACCTTCCCCTTACTTCCCCTAGTGACTAACCCTAACCTCCCCTCACAGCCTAACTGTAACCTTCCCCTTACTTCCCTAGTGACTAACCCTAACCTCCCCCCACAGCCTAAACCTAACCTTCCCCTAACTTCCCCTAGTGACTAACCCTAACCTCCCCCCACAGCCTAACCGTAACCTTCCCCTTACTTCCCCTAGTGACTAACCCTAACCTCCCCCCACAGCCTTACCGTAACCTTCCCCTTACATTTCCTAGTGACTAACCCTAACCTCCCCTCACAGCCTAAACCTAACCTTCCCATTACTTCTCCTAGTGACTAACCCTAACCTCCCCTCACAACCTAACCCTTACCATCCCCTTTCTTCTCCTTGTGACTAACCCTAACCTCCCCCCACAGCCTAAACCTAACCTTCCCCTTACTTCTCCTAGTGACTAACCCTAACCTCCCCCCACAGCCTTAGGGTAACCTTCCCCTTACTTCCCTAGTGACTAACCCTAACCTCCCCCCACAGCCTAAACCTAACCTTCCCCTAACTTCCCCTAGTGACTAACCCTAACCTCCCCCCACAGCCTAACCGTAACCTTCCCCTTACTTCCCCTAGTGACTAACCCTAACCTCCCCCCACAGCTAAAACCTAACCTTCCCCTTACTTCCCCTAGTGACTAACCCTAACCTCCCCTCACAGCCTAACTGTAACCTTCCCCTTACTTCCCTAGTGACTAACCCTAACCTCCCCCCACAGCCTAAACCTAACCTTCCCCTAACTTCCCCTAGTGACTAACCCTAACCTCCCCCCACAGCCTAACCGTAACCTTCCCCTTACTTCCCCTAGTGACTAACCCTAACCTCCCCCCACAGCCTTACCGTAACCTTCCCCTTACATTTCCTAGTGACTAACCCTAAACTTCCCTCACAGCCTAAACCTAACCTTCCCCTTACTTCTCCTAGTGACTAACCCTAACCTCCCCTCACAGCCTAACCCTAACCATCCCCTTACTTCTCCTTGTGACTAACCCTACCCTCCCCTCACAGCCAAAACCTAACCTTCCCCTTACTTTTCCTAGTGACTAACCCTAACCTCTACTCACAGCCTAAACCTAACATTCCCCTTACTTCTCCTAGTGACTAACCCTAACCACCCCCCATAGCCTAAACCTAACCTTCCCCTAACTTCCCTAGTGACTAACCCTAACCTCCCCTCACAGCCTAACCGTAACCTTCCCCTTACTTCTCCTAGTGACTAACCCTAACCTCCCCCCACAGCCTTACCGTAACCTTCCCCTTACTTTTCCTAGTGACTAACCCTAACCTCCCCTCACAGCCTAACCCTTACCTTCCCCTTACTTCCCCCTAGTGAGTAACCCTAACCTTCCCCCACAGCCTAAACCTAACCTTCCCCTTACTTCCCTAGTGACTAACCCTAACCTCCCCCCACAGCCAAAATCTTACCTTCCCTTTACTTCCCATAGTGACTAACCCTAACCTCCCCTCACAGCCAAAACCTAACCTTCCCCTTACTTCCCCTTGTGACTAACCCTAACCTCCCCCCACAGCTAAAACCTAACCTTCCCCTTACTTCCCCTAGTGACTAACCCTAACCTCCCCTCACAGCCTAACTGTAGCCTTCCCCTCACTTTCCCTAGTGACTAACCCTAACCTCCCCCCACAGCCAAAACCTAACCTTCCCCTTACTTCCCCTAGTGACTAACCCTAATCTCCCCCCACAGCCTTACCGTAACCTTCCCCTTACTTCTCCTAGTGACTAACCCTAACCTCCCCTCACAGCCTAAACCTAACCTTCCCCTTACTTCTCCTAGTGACTAACCCTAACCTCCCCCCACAGCCTAACCCTTACCTTCCCCTTACTTCCCCCTAGTGAGTAACCCTAACCTCCCCCCACAGCCTAAACCTAACTTTCCCCTTACTTCCCCTAGATACTAACCCTAACCTCCCCCCACAGCCTAAACCAAACCTTCCCCTTACTTCCCCTAGTGACTAACCCTAACCTCTCCCCACAGCCTAACCCTAACCTTCCCCTTACTTCACCTAGTGACTAACCCTGACCTCCCCTCACAGCCTAACCATAACCTTCCCCTTACTTTCCCTAGTGACTAACCCTAACCTCCCCCCACAGCCTAAACCTAACCTTCCCCTTACTTCCCCTAGATACTAACCCTAACCTCCCCCCACAGCCTAAACCTAACCTTCCCCTTACTTCCCCTAGTGACTAACCCTAACCTCCCCTCACAGCCTAACTGTAACCTTCCCCTCACTTTCCCTAGTGACTAACCCTAACCTCCCCCCACAGCCAAAACCTAACCTTCCTCTTACTTCCCCTAGTGACTAACCCTAATCTCCCCCCACAGACTTACCGTAACCTTCCCCTTACTTCTCCTAGTGACTAACCCTAACCTCCCCTCACAGCCAAAACCTAACCTTCCCCTTACTTCTCCTAGTGACTAACCCTAACCTCCCCCCACAGCCTAACCCTTACCTTCCCCTTACTTCCCCCTAGTGAGTAACCCTAACCTCCCCCCACAGCCTAAACCTAACTTTCCTCTTACTTCCCCTAGATACTAACCCTAACCTCCCCCCACAGCCTAAACCAAACCTTCCCCTTACTTCCCCTAGTGACTAACCCTAACTTCTCCCCACAGCCTAACCCTAACCTTCCCCTTACTTCACCTAGTGACTAACCCTAATCTCCCCCCACAGCCTTACCGTAACCTTCCCCTTACTTCTCCTAGTGACTAACCCTAACCTCCCCTCACAGCCTAAACCTAACCTTCCCCTTACTTCTCCTAGTGACTAACCCTAACCTCCCCCCACAGCCTAACCCTTAGATTCCCCTTACTTCCCCCTAGTGAGTAACCCTAACCTCCCCCCACAGCCTAAACCTAACTTTCCCCTTACTTCCCCTAGATACTAACCCTAACCCCCCCCACAGCCTAAACCAAACCTTCCCCTTACTTCCCCTAGTGACTAACCCTAACCTCTCCCCACAGCCTAACCCTAACCTTCCCCTTACTTCACCTAGTGACTAACCCTAACCTCCCCTCACAGCCTAACCATAACCTTCCCCTTACTTTCCCTAGTGACTAACCCTAACCTCCCCCCACAGCCTAAACCTAACCTTCCCCTTACTTCCCCTAGATACTAACCCTAACCTCCCCCCACAGCCTAAACCTAACCTTCCCCTTACTTCCCCTAGTGACTAACCCTAACCTCCCCTCACAGCCTAACTGTAACCTTCCCCTCACTTTCCCTAGTGACTAACCCTAACCTCCCCCCACAGCCAAAACCTAACCTTCCCCTTACTTCCCCTAGTGACTAACACTAATCTCCCCACACAGCCTTACCGTAACCTTCCCCTTACTTCTCCTAGTGACTAACCCTAACCTCCCCTCACAGCCTAAACCTAACCAACCCCTTACTTCTCCTAGTGACTAACCCTAACCTCCCCCCACAGCCTAACCCTTACCTTCCCCTTACTTCCCCCTAGTGAGTAACCCTAACCTCCCCCCACAGCCTAACCCTAACTTTCCCCTTACTTCCCCTAGTGACTAACCCTAACCTCCCCCCTTTGCCTAACCCTAACCTTCCCCTTACTTCCCCTAGTGACTAACCCTAACCTCCCCTAACAGCTTAAACGTAACCTTCCCCTTACTACCCCTAGTGACTAACCCTAACCTCCCCCATAGCCTAACCCTAACCTTCCCCTTACTTCCCCTAGTGACTAACCCTAACCTCCCCTCACAGCCTAAACCTAACCTTCCCCTTACTTCCCCTAGATACTAACCCTAACCTCCTCCCACAGCCTAAACCTAACCTTCCCCTTACTTCCCCTAGTGACTAACCCTAACCTCCCCCCACAGCTAAAACCTAACCTTCCCCTTACTTCCCCTAGTGACTAACCCTAACCTCCCCTCACAGCCTAACTGTAACCTTCCCCTTACTTCCCTAGTGACTGACCCTAACCCCCCCCACAGCCCAAACCTAACCTTCCCCTAACTTCCCCTAGTGACTAACCCTAACCTCCCCTCACAGCCTAACCCTAACCTTCCCCTTACTTCCCCTAGTGACTAACCCTAACCTCCCCCCACAGCCTAAACCTAACCTTCCCCTTACTTCCCCTAGTGACTAACCCTAAACTCCCCATAGCCTAACCCTAACCTTCCCCTTACTTCCCCTAGTGACTAATTATAACCTCCCCTCACAGCCTAAACCTAACCTTCCCCTTACTTCTCCTAGATACTAACCCTAACCTCCTCCCACAGCCTAAACCTAACCTTCCCCTTACTTCCCTCTAGTGACTAACCCTAACCTCCCCCCACAGCCAAAATCTTACCTTCCCTTTACTTCCCATAGTGACTAACCCTAACCTCCCCTCATAGCCAAAACCTAGCCTTCCCCTTACTTCCCCTAGTGACTAACCCTAACCTCCCCCCACAGCTAAAACCTAACCTTCCCCTTACTTCCCCTAGTGACTAACCCTAACCTCCCCTCACAGCCTAACTGTAACCTTCCCCTTACTTCCCTAGTGACTAACCCTAACCTCCCCCCACAGCCTAAACCTAACCTTCCCCTAACTTCCCCTAGTGACTAACCCTAACCTCCCCCCACAGCCTAACCGTAACCTTCCCCTTACTTCCCCTAGTGACTAACCCTAACCTCCCCCCACAGCCTTACCGTAACCTTCCCCTTACATTTCCTAGTGACTAACCCTAACCTCCCCCCACAGCCTTACCGTAACCTTCCCCTTACATCTCCTAGTGACTAACCCTAACCTCCCCTCACAGCCTAACCCTAACCATCCCCTTACTTCTCCTAGTGACTAACCCTAACCTCCCCTCACAGCCTAAACCTAACCTTCCCCTAACTTCTCTTAGTGACTAACCCTAACCTCCCCTCACAGCCTAAACCTAACCTTCCCTTTACTTCCCCTAGTGACTAACCCTAACCTCCCCCCACAGCCTTACCGTAACCTTCCCCTTACTTCTCCTAGTGACTAACCCTAACCTCCCCTCACAGCCTAACCCTAACCATCCCCTTACTTCTCCTTGTTACTAACCCTACCCTCCCCCCAGAGCCTAAACCTAACCTTCCCCTTACTTCCCCTAGTGACTAACCCTAACCTCCCCCCACAGCCTTACCGTAACCATCCCCTTACTTCTCCTAGTGACTAACCCTAACCTCCCCCCACAGCCTAAACCTAACCTTCCACTTACTTCTCCTAGTGACTAACCCTAACCTCCCCTCACAGCCTAAAACTAACCTTCCCCTTACTTCTCCTAGTGACTAACCATAACCTCCCCTCACAGTTAAAACCTAACCTTCCCCTTACTTCCCCTAGTGACTAACCCTAACCTCCCCTCACAGCCAAAACCTAACCTTCCCCTTACTTCCCCTAGTGACTAACCCTAACTCCCCTCACAGACTAACTGTAACCTTCCCCTTACTTCCCTAGTGACTAACCCTAACCTCCCCCCAAAGCCTAAACCTAACCTTCCCCTAACCCTAACCTCCCCCCACATTCTAACCGTAACCTTCCCCTTACTACTCCTAGTGACTAACCCTAACCTCCCCTCACAGCCTAAACCTAATCTTCCCCTTACTTCTCCTAGTGACTAACCCTAACCTCCCCTCACAGCCTAAACCTAAAATTCCCCTAACTTCCCTAGTGACTAACCCTAACCTCCCCTCACAGACTAACCGTAACCTTCCCCTTACTTCTCCTAGTGACTAACCCTAACCTCCCCCATAGCCTAAACCTAACCTTCCCCTAACTTCCCTAGTGACTAACCCTAACCTCCCCCCACAGCCTAAACCTAACCTTCCCCTAACTACCCCTAGTGACTAACCCTAACCTCCCCCCACAGCCTAACCGTAACCTTCCTCTTACTTCCCCTAGTGACTAACCCTAACCTCCCATCACAGCCTTACCGTAACCTTCCCCTTACTTCTCCTAGTGACTAACCCTAACCTCCCCTCACAGCCTAACCCTAACCATCCATTTACTTCTCCTTGTGACTATCCCTAACCTCCCCCCACAGCCTAAACCTAACCTTCCCCTTACTTCTCCTAGTGACTAACCCTAACTTTCCCTCACAGCCTAAACCTAACCTTCCCCTTACTTCTCCTAGTGACTAACCATAACCTCCCCTCACAGCCAAAACCTAACCTTCCCCTTACTTCCCCTAGTGACTAACCCTAACCTTCCCCATAGCCTAAACCTAACCTTCCCCTAACCCTAACCTCCCCCCACATCCTAACCGTAACCTTCCCCTTTCTTCTCCTAGTGACTAACCCTAACCTCCCCCCACAGCCTTACCGTAACCTTCCCCTTACTTCTCCTAGTGACTAACCCTAACCTCCCCTCACAGCCTAAACCTAACTTTCCCCTTACTTCTCCTAGTGACTAACCCTAACCTCCCCTCACAGCCTAAACCTAACCTTCCCCTAACTTCCCTAGTGACTAACCCTAACCTCCCCTCACAGCCTAACCGTAACCTTCCCCTTACTTCCCCTAGTGACTAACCCTAACCTCCCATCACAGCCTTACCGTAACCTTCCCCTTACTTCTCCTAGTGACTAACCCTAACCTCCCCCCACAGCCTAAACCTAACCTTCCCCTTACTTCTCCTAGTGACTAACCCTAACCTCCCCTCACAGCCTAAACCTAACCTTCCCCTTACTTCTCCTAGTGACTAACCCTAACCTCCCCTCACAGCCTTACTGTAACCTTCCCCTTACTTCTCCTAGTGACTAACCCTAACCTCCCCCCACAGCCTTACTGTAACCTTCCCCTTACTTCTCCTAGTGACTAACCCTAACCTCCCCTCACAGCCTAAACCTAACCTTCCCCTTACTTCTCCTAGTGACTAACCCTAACCTCCCCTCACAGCCTAAACCTAACCTTCCCCTAACTTCCCTAGTGACTAACCCTAACCTCCCCTCACGGCCTAACCGTAACCTTCCCCTTACTTCCCCTAGTGACTAACCCTAACCTCCCATCACAGCCTTACCGTAACCTTCCCCTTACTTCTCCTAGTGACTAACCCTAACCACCCCTCACAGCCTAACCCTAACCATCCCCTTACTTCTCCTTGTGACTAACCCTAACCTCCCCCCACAGCCTAAACCTAACCTTCCCCTTACTTCTCCTAGTGACTAACCCTAACCTCCCCTCACAGCCTAAACCTAACCTTCCCCTTACTTCTCCTAGTGACTAACCCTAACCTCCCCTCACAGCCTAACCCTAACCCTCCCCTTACTTCTCCTTGTGACTAACCCTAACCTCCCCCCACAGCCTAAACCTAACCTTCCCCTTACTTCTCCTAGTGACTAACCCTAACCTCCCCTCACAGCCTAAACCTAACCTTCCCCTTACTTCTCCTAGTGACTAACCCTAACCTCCCCTCACAGCCAAACCCTAACCTTCCCCTTACTTCTCCTAGTGACTAACCCTAACCTCCCCCCACAGCCAAAACCTAACCTTCCCCTTACTTCCCCTAGTGACTAACTCTTACCGCCCTGATATGGATAAGTGAATACAAAATGGCAGCTGAGTGTCAGTTTGTCTATTGTCTATTGCTTAAGAGAAATTGTTGCTTTAAATGTGATTTTTATATGTTTGCATAAACTTTGATTTTCAGTATAAACAAGAAGTTAAGGCCAGTTGCGTAGTATCACAAGACTGCGGTTAGCTAGTGTTTTGCAGAATAAGGAATTGTGTTTTGCAGAATAAAGATAATTTAAATTAGGTGAAAGGTAAAATGTATTTTGATATTAAACAGTCATAATCACAAGATGTTGAGCTAATTAATTGGAAATTCCCCATAAGGGGAGTATATGAATTAATAATATATTCTGATAAATGAATTGTGATTGGTTTATGTATATGATTGGTCTGCAAATTTGATTGGATCATGTAACACTGTAATGACAAGTATATAAGATGTAACCAATGTGTCAATGTTGAGTTCATGATATTCTTTTATCGTGGGCTCTGTGAATTTCACATGCAATAAATCTACCAAAGAGACTTCATTGTTATTCAGTTATTTTGAACGGCTATGTCATTCTGGAGGTTTCCGCACCGAGATCATTCCAACATTGACACACGAAGAAGGAAGGTGGACTGGTACCGGGATACCGGGATCAACTGTGGCCACAGGTAAGAGCTGTTATCTTACTTCTGCTCCATGTGTCCCTGCCTCGGTCCACTGCCTTTGTGTGTTATTGTTGGTTTGTAACTCTTTGAAGTCTTTTTGGAGATTGTGAGTATGGAACCAAATTTAATTTAACTGCATTTTATTACCAGTTACAGTGATTTGTATAAAGTTGTAGTATTGCAATTTCTGATATCATAGTTACAGATCACAAGGGGATCTTTTGTCTGCCATATCTTGCTAAGTTCAGAGTGAAGTCTGAGAGTGATTGTAAGTGTGATTGGCCGAGGCTTCACGCCGGCAGAGTCTGGACAGGGCCCAGGTAGGAGAGAGGCTCCGGTTAAACTCTCCTATACTGGATAGTATCAGGGATACTCACCCACTGTGAAAAGCACCTTGTACACAAGCCAAGCTTAGCAGAGTGTGGAACACGTGTGCCTGTTCAGAGCCGTGGCACCTGACGAGGTGGTGAGGTTTCCTAAGTGGAATAATATCTCTATAAACAAGGGGAGCGTCCCTGTTTACCATTGTATTGGACATTGAGGCTGGACTTTAAAATAAAGATTAGCCATTACAATGGGTCAAGAGATGTCCACACCGAAGGGCTCTTCTATGTTAGAGATCCCGCACGGCAGTCCAGCAAGTGTGATGTATCAGAGACATGGAAGTGTGGCTGTGAAATTTCTCAGGAAATGGCATACAAAACTACCTGAAATACCTGTGATAGGAACCTTTGATATTTAGAAATGGACAGACTTAAGGGGTAAAATAAGAAAAAGGGAGGAGTGGAAAGCTTACACACTATGGCTGGAGGCATCTAATGTAACCCCGCCAACAGCCTATGTCGCACAAATGTCCTGTCATGTAGATAATGGAGGGACGTTACAGTTACAACCCAGGAATGCTTCCCCACGGGTAGTGCAGGCAATGCCAGTAAAGACACTAGAACAAGAAAGCCCAGACCCACTAGAACACATACTCCCAGCAATGATGGCACTGGCTAATGCCCCAAGTGCCCCTCCAGTACAGGAGAAGAAAAAGGTAATGAAGGCACTAGTGAACCCCAAGACTGGGGAGCATGACACTTACTTGGTGGGGGAAGATGGGATTTGGGTAGGGCAGATGGATTTGTTTGATGGGGATGGCGACTCTGCTGGAATTTATGTTTATGACCCCCTCAGTCAGACATACAAAGCTCAGTATAATAACATGAGTGGTGAAACTGTCACACACACTTTATGTAAGAACAAACAGGGAAATTTAGTTCCTTATGAAGACAAAGTACCAGCAATGGGAGAGCATTTTGCAGACGTACACCCATCGAACATTGTGGCTTCTGGCACTCGTAGCACATCCACCCAGGGCAAACCTCTTGCAACTATGCCTCTGAGAGTGGTAACTACAGATCGGGGTGCACAGTGGTCCATACATGTTCCTTGGTCAAAGGCTGAATTACACCAAATTTGCACAGAATTAGCAGATTATAGATCAAAGCCAGCAGAAGTCAAAGCCAAACTTCAGCGCTTGTACAAAGTACATCAACTAACACACAGTGACATGGCACAATTATTTACTGCTTTGCTCACAACTGAAGAATACAAGAAGATCGCAATGGACCTAGGGTGGGATAAAGAGGACTTTAAGCCTCCCGTAGACGTTGCTAGAGGGGACCTGGACAAAGAGTGGAAACATTTAATGAGAGCTTTTACAGAGCAGTTTCCTTGCCAGCCCAATTGGGGGAAAATAATGATGATTAAACATGGTCCTACAGAAACAGTTAGAGATTATTGGGGCAGATTTAAAACTGAGGTCCAAAATTATGGAGGCATTGAAGATATATTTAAGGAGGATGTGCTTCAGCCCATGTTATCTGGAGCCTTCGTGGAAGGTCTTAAGCCTCAGGTAAAAACCCGCTTGACCATCAATGATCCTCTATGGCGCAGAAAGGGTCCAGAAGATCTGGTCACTCTTGCAATATACCATGAGGACAATTTGGGGGTCAAGAAATTGAACACAGAAACCAAGCTTATGAACCTACAGGTCAAAGCTGCACAAGCCACCTGTGACCTAGCTAATAGACCAATTGATTATAGTATGGGTGCCAGGCGATCATCAGACAGATCGCTACTTACTTGTTACAATTGTCAGAGAAAAGGACACTTTGCAAGGGACTGCAGACGCCCTAAGAAACCAAGGCAGTCCCAGGCAAAGAAGGGCACCACAGAAAGTGATGAGGATTTACAATGACAGGATACCACAGCCCCCGTGAAGACCATGACTATAATATCTTGTAACTCTCAAGAACCTACTATTGATTTAAAAATTGGAGACTCTAAACATTCTTTTCTGATTGACACGGGTGCTGCACGATCCCTGATAGCGGACAAGGTCACTTTGCCTACCACAAACAAAGTTGTACATGCAGTAGGTGTGGCAAACAAAGTAATCCCCTTAAGGGAAACACAAGATGTAAAAGTAACCGTTGGACCCTTAACAAGTGACCACTCCTTCTTGTTAGCAGCTGATGCCCCCACAAATTTATTGGGGAGGGATTTACTGTGTAAATTGGGATGCACAGTATTTTGCACTCCAGATGGGGTATACCTACAGGTACCAGATTCCAACAAGGACTTGGTCACTGATGCACTGCTCAGTGACCCTCCTTTAACAGAAAGGGTGGAACTGAATGCCTTGGCTGTACTCCCCCCTGAAGTGTCTGAAATGTTATCAAATATTCCAGACCAGCTGTGGACCACGGGCTCCAACAATGTGGGGAAAATCCTAAATGCCCCACCAATAAGAGTTAAGCTTAAAGCAGGAGCAGTAATTCCCAGTAGACCACAATACCCCTTAAAGCCAGAAGCTGAACAGGGGGTGTTCCCAGTAATCCAAGAATTACTACAGCAGGGGGTGTTGGTTAAAACCCAGAGCCAGGCCAATACGCCCATCTTCCCTGTGACAAAGAGTAATGGGCGTGGTTATCGCTTAGTTCAGGACTTAAGGGCAATTAATGCAATCGTTGAACCCTTGCACCCAGTGGTACCAAATCCAGCTACCATATTAATGCAGATCCCCGCAGACAGCACTCATTTCTCAGTGGTTGATCTGTGTTCAGCATTTTTCTCCATACCAATACATCCAGACAGTCAATACCTTTTTGCATTTACCTATAGAGGTAACCAGTACACCTGGACAAGTATGGTCCAAGGCTATCTTAATAGCCCTACAATTTTTAGCCAGTCCCTTGTTGAAAATCTTCAAAAACTCATCCTACCAGGTGGATCTACATTAATTCAATATGTAGACGATTTGTTACTTTGTTCCCCAGATTTTGCAACATCAATTAAAGACACAGCTGAGCTCTTAAGGTTCCTTGCAACAAATGGACACAAGGTGTCCAAAGACAAATTGCAACTATGTCAAACGAAGGTGTCATATATAGGCCACTGTCTATCTGAAGGCCTCAGACACCTGTCCCCAGAAAGATTTGCAGCCATCCAAAGCATAAGGCTGCCCATCAACAAAAGGAAGCTAAGGGGTTTCCTAGGAATGGTGGGTTACTGTAGAAACTGGGTACCCAATTACTCACAGCTAACTGCACCCCTGTATGAGCTGACCAAGGCTTCTGTACCAGAGCCCCTCATACATACAGAACAAACGACTATGTCATTTCAACAACTTAAAGATGACCTGACAGCGGCCCCTGCACTGGGCCTGCCTAACTACAAACAAATATTCTCTCTCTTTTGCCATGAACACCTAGGCCATGCCACAGGTGTCCTTACACAGCTTCATGGGGAAAAGCAAAGACCTGTTGCTTATTACAGTGCCCAATTAGACCCAGTAGCACGTGGCCTTCCTGTTTGCCTGCGAGCCATAGCAGCAGCTGCATTGCTGGTAGACAAGTCAGCAGACATTGTATTGGGCTGTGATCTAAAAGTTTATGTTCCCCATGCCGTAGCAGCCCTGCTTACCTGCCAAAAGACAAGACATGTTACTGCAGCACGCCTGACAAAGTGGGAATTGGCGCTCATTATGCCCACAAACATCACCCTCATTAAGTGCAATATTCTAAACCCTGCCACACTTCTACCGGTAAATGAAACTGATGAGTTTCAGAGAGAGGAATGGGGAGTAGTAGAACAACATGTCCCACATGATTGCTTAAAATATGTTGATGAGCAATCCACCCCTAGGGTGGACCTGGAGGAAACACCACTCCAGAATCCTGATCTGGTTTACTATGTTGATGGTAGCTGCCACAGACAAACAGAAACGGGTGCTACTCAATCAGGATATGCTGTGGTGGATGATACACAAACTGTTTTTTCCTCCCCACTTCCACCACCACACTCAGCCCAATTGGCAGAGCTCAAAGCTTTAACTAAAGCATGTCAACTAGCTGAAGGAAAGACTGTAAATATATATACAGACAGCAGATACGCGTTTGGTGAACTGTGGAAACACAGAGACTTCCTAACAGCTACAGGCAATCCAATTGCACATGCAGAGGCAGTAAAAGATTTACTAGATGCTATACAACTGCCCTCACAGATAGCAGTCATTAAATGTCAAGCTCACATGACTGGCCATGATGAAGTTACAAAAGGGAACAGAAGGGCAGATGCTGCAGCAAAAGTGGCAGCCCAACAAAAGGTCATAGTGGAAAATGTTTGTAGGATAGCTGATGTATGTATACCAAGTGAACAAACATTAATTGATATGCAAAAAGTTTGTGATTTACAGGAAAAGACCAAGTGGGAAAGTGCAAAGTGTACCCAAGACAACAAAGGCCTGTGGCACAGCTCTGAAGGTAAGCCTGTTGCCACTAAATCACTCTTGCCAGCATTGGCACAGATGTCCCATGGACTGACCCATGCAGGTAAGACAGCCATGATAAGTCTAATCAAGACTTATTGGTATGCACCTGGCTTTGCGCCAGTGGCAACCAAGTACTGTGCTTCTTGCATCACCTGCTTGCAGAAGAATGCTGGAAGAGCAGTTAAAACAATACCTTCACACATTCCCCAAACAACTGGTCCTTTCCAAATCCTACAAATTGATTACATTCAGCTTCCAAAGGTTAGGATGCTTCAGTATGTTTTGGTTTGTGTCGACACATTTAGCGGTTGGGTAGAGGGATATGCTGTGGCCAGTGCAACAGCAGCGATAACAGCAAAGAAATTGGTACAAGAATTTGTATGTAGATATGGCATACCATACGTGATATCATCAGACCAAGGTACACATTTTACTGGACTAGTTCAAAAAGATGTGCCAGCTCCTTGGCATTAAACAACAGCTACACACCGCGTACCATCCGGAATCGAGTGGTAAGGTGGAACGTTATAACGGGACCATTAAAAATAAGCTGGCCAAAATATGTAAAGAAACCAGCTTGCAGTGGCCAGAAGCTTTGCCATTAGTGTTGCACTCGATCAGAACAACACCAAGGGGGGGAGTTAAACATTTCTCCGTATGAAATACTGTTTGGAAAATTGCCCAATGTTGCTATTGCACCCGCATATGAACTCAGCAAAACAAATGATTTAACTGTGAACTATCTTATTTCATTAAGCAACCAGCTAAAGAAGATCCAAGCTACTGTGACCAGCACACAACCAGCTCCTGCGGAAGGTGCTTGTCATAATCTACAACCTGGTGATGAGGTGATGGTCAGAAATTTCCTGAGATCGGGCTCGCTAACAGACCGGTGGGAAGGACCTTATCAAGTCTTGTTGACAACCCCAACTGCTGTTAAGATAAAGGAGAAGACTTCGTGGATCCACTCCACCCACTGCAGAAAAGTCACGCCTCCTGAGACAGCACATGTGGAAGATATTCTCCAAGACTCCTCTGCACTTCACCAGTAAAGCCAGCAAGTGAGTGGTTCGGGCATAATAATCCCTTGAGCCACTTGCCAACGCAGTATCTCTGTGGAGGGTACATAACTCCTAGAAGAGTACTGTGAAGATCAAAGACAACAAAGACAATGCTAAACAGGATGATGCTGATAGGCCAAAGGCCAGACCGTGGACTATGGGGGTGCATTCTCTCATGGGCATGTCTGATTACAATCATACTCATTGTGCTTGAGTGTTGCATATACATTCAAGGGTCTGTTAACAATGTGACCAGTCAAACAGGTAATGTAACACTTTACAATAAAATGTTATCCAAGAGACGTGTGTGTAGGGCCTAACAAAAGAATGATTATGGAGGAGAATTTACAGGTAATTCCATGATAGCAATGCACAGTAAAATGGCAAAGGCTCTCAACACAAGCAAATGTTGGATTTGTACTCACCTACCCATCAGTGTAGAGGCAGGCATACCCCTCCTGGCTCATTACATAAGCACAGCTGACATGATAGACAGAGATTGGTCCTGCCATAGACGAAAGAATGGTAGTCACATTTGTGCCAATAACATGCCTAAAGTACAGAATATAGTAGACTTCCCATATTTGGATGTTTCAAGCAGAGGTCTGCTGCATTCACCTGCTCTACAAGTGACCGCAGCCACAGGGAGGCCTGAATTTTGTTTAAGTGTCAATTCAAAGCCAGGCAACTACAAGTTAAAAAGAAAGAAAACTATATTCAGGGCAAAAAGACAAAACCTGGGATATACTAACTGTACTGGAGCCACATTTGTAGTTCAAAGTTCAAAAAAGTGTACACTAAAAACCCTCAAACACTGTTGGAACTCAATAGATACAAATGGAGTGCTAACACCTAATGACACCCTAGACCAGTTACTGCACGATGGGTGTACTCTTGATAACAGCACGTGTAGAGATGTCAATGGCAATAACACTGGGTATTTTATGATGTACATAGGACTCATTTACACTAAAGTACTTGGAATGCCTCTGCCTAAGGGTATGTATTGGGTTTGTGGTAAATGGGCATATTCATGGATTCCCTTAGGTGCCAAAGGACAATGTGTGCTCTCCTATGTAGTCCCTTTAGTGAGAGCCACTACTAAGCTGGATCAATACCCAAGAAATATCCCTGTAGACCATGATTTAGTGTCAAGTGATTTTACATATTTGAGACATCACAGCAAAAGAGAAGTGAAGAAAGGGGATGTATCTTTCAGATTTTCTGATGGTGAATGTACGGCTGGAACTTTGATTCCTCTGTCAACTATCTATTTTGTGGAAAAAGCTGTGTCCCAAACCTTAACGGTACTAGATCAGATGGTAGGGGAATTGGTAGTTTCAATCAATCAGACAGTGGAAGAGCTGGCTCAAGTAAGGAAAGTGGCTTTACAGAATAGGATGGCACTGGATCAGTTGTTGGCAGCAGAAGGGGGCACGTGTGCAGTGGTAGGACAAGAATGTTGTACTTATATTGAAGATCACAGAGCTGAAATAAGTGCTCATCTGAGCAAGGTGGGAGAATTGCAGCAGGAAATGAGAAAGTTAGGTGCTAGTGAAGGTTGGGATCCACTTGGATGGCTAGGAGGAGGCATTGCAAAGCTTTTCTCTGGAATATTGCAGTACATTGTGTTTGCTGCCCTGATTGTAGGAATCATATACTTTACCATCAAGTGTGGACCAGTAGTCTGTGTACAATGTGGTAAAGGATTCAAAAGGTTGAAAGTGCACCATGAGATGACCATTGTGGTGGTAGATGATGAGGTTCCACTAGAACAGGTGACTCAGGGAACTAGTCAGGGACAGCAGGAAAGACAGGTGGTGTATGCTGATATAAGCAAGTCTTATGAAAGTTTACGACTCCAGGAACCTGAGCCCGTGTACCAGGCTTTAGAGGAGGATCAGGCAGGTAGGGAAAATACACAACTTGTTAATTTCACTTATGGACTGGATAACAGGGTAGAAATTAATCAGGATAAGTATGTTAGACATGAAATACAGGCGAGTTTCACCTAACTGTGTCAAAACCCTCTTAGCCAACACTAGAAGGTTCCTATGAAAAGAACAGGGATTCCCGTCCGGTGCGGTGAGCATTGGCGCCAGGCCCATCCCCGTGAACCCACCTTTTCCCTATGTTGTGTGTCTACCTAACCCTCATTAGAAATTGTGAAACTGAACCTTCTGATTTGTGTATTAGAATGCCAAGTATATTGGCAGAGAGAGGAATGATATGGATAAGTGAATACAAAATGGAAGCTGAGTGTCAGTTTGTCTATTGTCTATTGCTTAAGAGAAATTGTTGCTTTAAATGTGATTTTTATATGTTTGCAGAAACTTTGATTTTCAGTATAAACAAGAAGTTAAGGCCAGCTGCGTAGTATCACAAGACTGCGGTTAGCTAGTGTTTTGCAGAATAAGGAATTGTGTTTTGCAGAATAAAGATAATTTAAATTAGATGAAAGGTAAAATGTATTTTGATATTAAACAGTCATAATCACAAGATGTTGAGCTAATTAATTGGAAATTCCCCATAAGGGGAGTATATGAATTAATAATATATTCTGATAAATGAATTGTGATTGGTTTATGTATATGATTGGTCTGCAAATTTGATTGGATCATGTAACACTGTAATGACAAGTATATAAGATGTAACCAATGTGTCAATGTTGAGTTCATGATATTCTTTTATCGTGGGCTCTGTGAATTTCACATGCAATAAATCTACCAAAGAGACTTCATTGTTATTCAGTTATTTTGAACGGCTATGTCACTCCCCTCACAGCCTAACTGTAACCTTCCCCTTACTTCCCTAGTGACTAACCCTAACCTCCCCCCACAGCCTAAACCTAACCTTCCCCTAACTTCCCCTAGTGACTAACCCTAACCTCCCCCAACAGCCTAACCGTAACCTTCCCCTTACTTCCCCTAGTGACTAACCCTAACCTCCCCCCACAGCCTTATCGTAACCTTCCCCTTACTTCTCCTAGTGACTAACCCTAACCTCCCCTCACAGCCTAAACCTAACCTTCCCCTTACTTCCCCTAGTGACTAACCCTAACCTCCCCCCACAGCCTTACCGTAACCTTCCCCTTACTTCTCCTAGTGACTAACCCTAACCTCCCCTCACAGCCTAACCCTAACCATCCCCTTACTTCTCCTTGTGACTAACCCTCCCCTCCCCTCACAGCCTAAACCTAACCTTCCCCTTACTTCCCCTAGTGACTAACCCTAACCTCCCCTCACAGCCTAACCCTAACCATCCCCTTACTTCTACTTGTGACTAACCCTAACCTCCCCCCACAGCCTAAACCTAACCTTCCCCTTACTTCTCCTAGTGACTAACCCTAACCTCCCCTCACAGCCAAAACCTAACCTTCCCCTTACTTCCCCTAGTGACTAACCCTAACCTTCCCCATAGCCTAAACCTAACCTTCCCCTAACCCTACCCTCCCCCCACATCCTAACCGTAACCTTCCCCTTTCTTCTCCTAGTGACTAACCCTAACCTCCCCTCACAGCCTAAACCTAACCTTCCCCTTACTTCTCCTAGTGACTAACCCTAACCTCCCCTCACAGCCTAAACCTAACCTTCCCCTAACTTCCCTAGTGACTAACCCTAACCTCCCCTCACAGCCTAACCGTAACCTTCCCCTTACTTCCCCTAGTGACTAACCCTAACCTCCCATCACAGCCTTACCGTAACCTTCCCCTTACTTCTCCTAGTGACTAACCCTAACCTCCCCTCACAGCCTAAACCTAACCTTCCCCTTACTTCCCCTAGTGACTAACCCTAACTCCCCTCACAGCCTAACTGTAACCTTCCCCTTACTTCCCTAGTGACTAACCCTAACCTCCCCCCACAGCCTAAACCTAGCCTTCCCCTAACCCTAACCTCCCCCCACATCCTAACCGTAACCTTCCCCTTTCTTCTCCTAGTGACTAACCCTAACCTCCCCCCACAGCCTTACCGTAACCTTCCCCTTACTTCTCCTAGTGACTAACCCTAACCTCCCCTCACAGCCTAACCGTAAACTTCCCCTTACTTCTCCTAGAGACTAACCCTAACCTCCCCCATAGCCTAAACCTAACCTTCCCCTAACTTCCCTAGTGACTAACCCTAACCTCCCCCCACAGCCTAAACCTAACATTCCCCTTACTTCTCCTAGTGACTAACCCTAACCTTCCCTCACAGCCTAAACCTAACCTTCCCCTTACTTCTCCTAGTGACTAACCATAACCTCCCCTCACAGCCAAAACCTAACCTTCCCCTTACTTCCCCTAGTGACTAACCCTAACCTTCCCCATAGCCTAAACCTAACCTTCCCCTAACCCTAACCTCCCCCCACATCCTAACCGTAACCTTCCCCTTTCTTCTCCTAGTGACTAACCCTAACCTCCCCCCACAGCCTTACCGTAACCTTCCCCTTACTTCTCCTAGTGACTAACCCTAACCTCCCCTCACAGCCTAACCGTAAACTTCCCCTTACTTCTCCTAGAGACTAACCCTAACCTCCCCCATAGCCTAAACCTAACCTTCCCCTTACTTCTCCTAGTGACTAACCCTAACCTCCCCTCACAGCCTAAACCTAACCTTCCCCTAACTTCCCTAGTGACTAACCCTAACCTCCCCTCACAGCCTAACCGTAACCTTCCCCTTACTTCCCCTAGTGACTAACCCTAACCTCCCATCACAGCCTTACCGTAACCTTCCCCTTACTTCTCCTAGTGACTAACCCTAACCTCCCCTCACAGCCTAAACCTAACCTTCCCCTTACTTCCCCTAGTGACTAACCCTAACTCCCCTCACAGCCTAACTGTAACCTTCCCCTTACTTCCCTAGTGACTAACCCTAACCTCCCCCCACAGCCTAAAACTAACCTTCCCCTAACCCTAACCTCCCCCCACATCCTAACCGTAACCTTCCCCTTTCTTCTCCTAGTGACTAACCCTAACCTCCCTCCACAGCCTTACCGTAACCTTCCCCTTACTTCTCCTAGTGACTAACCCTAACCTCCCCTCACAGCCTAACCGTAACCTTCCCCTTCCTTCTCCTAGTGACTAACCCTAACCTCCCCCATAGCCTAAACCTAACCTTCCCCTAACTTCCCTAGTGACTAACCCTAACCTCCCCCCACAGCCTAAACCTAACCTTCCCCTTACTTCTCCTAGTGACTAACCCTAACCTCCCCTCACAGCCTAAACCTAACCTTCCCCTTACTTCTCCTAGTGACTAACCCTAACCTCCCCTCACAGCCTAACCCTAACCCTCCCCTTACTTCTCCTTGTGACTAAACCTAACCTCCCCCCACAGCCTAAACCTAACCTTCTCCTTACTTCCCCTAGTGACTAACCCTAACCTCCCCTCACAGCCTAAACCTAACCTTCCCCTTACTTCTCATAGTGACTAACCCTAACCTCCCCTCACAGCCAAAACCTAACCTTCCCCTTACTTCTCCTAGTGACTAACCCTAACCTCCCCCCACAGCCAAAACCTAACCTTCCCCTTACTCCTCCTAGTGACTAACTCTAATCTCCCCGCACAGCCTAACTGTAACCTTCCCCTTACTTCCCTAGTGACTAACCCTAACCTCACCCCACAGCCTAAACCTAACCATCCCCTAACTTCCCCTAGTGACTAACCCTAACCTCCCCCAACAGCCTAACCGTAACCTTCCCCTTACTACCCCTAGTGACTAACCCTAACCTCCCCCCACAGCCTTACCGTAACCTTCCCCTTA
Organism: Pseudophryne corroboree; assembly: GCF_028390025.1. NCBI lineage: Eukaryota > Metazoa > Chordata > Amphibia > Anura > Myobatrachidae > Pseudophryne > Pseudophryne corroboree. The sequence continues at coordinate 1,240,050,477 of NC_086444.1, read as the reverse complement.
CTTCTCCTAGTGACTAACCCTAACCTCCCCTCACAGCCTAACCCTAACCATCCCCTTACTTCTCCTTGTGACTAACCCTAACCTCCCCCCACAGTCTAAACCTAACCTTCCCCTTACTTCTCCTAGTGACTAACCCTAACCTCCCCTCACAGCCTAAACCTAACCTTCCCCTTACTTCCCCTAGTGACTAACCCTAACCTCCCCCCACAGCCTTACCGTAACCTTCCTCTTACTTCCCCTAGTGACTAACCCTAACCTCCCCTCACAGCCTAACCCTAACCATCCCCTTACTTCTCCTTGTGACTAACCCTAACCTCCCCCCACAGCCTAAACATAACCTTCCCCTTACTTCTCCTAGTGACTAACCCTAACCTTCCCTCACAGCCTAAACCTAACCTTCCCCTTACTTCTCCTAGTGACTAACCATAACCTCCCCTCACAGCCAAAACCTAACCTTCCCCTTACTTCCCCTAGTGACTAACCCTAACCTTCCCCATAGCCTAAACCTAACCTTCCCCTAACCCTAACCTCCCCCACATCCTAACCGTAACCTTCCCCTTTCTACTCCTAGTGACTAACCCTAACCTCCCCTCACAGCCTAAACCTAACCTTCCCCTTACTTCTACTAGTGACTAACCCTAACCTCCCCTCACAGACTAAACCTAACCTTCCCCTTACTTCTCCTAGTGACTAACCCTAACCTCCCCTCACAGCCTAAACCTAACCTTCCCCTAACTTCCCTAGTGACTAACCCTAACCTCCCCTCACAGCCTAATTGTACCCTTCCCCTTACTACCCCTAGTGACCAACCCTAACCTCCCATCACAGCCTTACCGTAACCTTCCCCTTACTTCTCCTAGTGACTAACCCTAACCTCCCCTCACAGCCTAAACCTAACCGTCCCCTTACTTCTCCTAGTGACTAACCATAACCTTCCCTCACAGCCAAAACCTAACCTTCCCCTTACTTCCCCTAGTGACTAACCCTAACTCCCCTCACAGCCTAACTGTAACCTTCCCCTTACTTCCCTAGTGAATAACCCTAACCTCCCCCCACAGCCTAAACCTAACCTTCCCCTAACCCTAACCTCCCCCCACATCCTAACCGTAACCTTCCCCTTTCTTCTCCTAGTGACTAACCCTAACCTCCCCCCACAGCCTTACCGTAACCTTCCCCTTACTTCTCCTAGTGACTAACCCTAACCTCCCCTCACAGCCTAACCGTAACCTTCCCCTTACTTCTCCTAGTGACTAACCCTAACCTCCCCCATAGCCTAAACCTAACCTTCCCCTAACGTCCCTAGTGACTAACCCTAACCTCCCCCCACAGCCTAAACCTAACCTTCCCCTAACTTCCCCTAGTGACTAACCCTAACCTCCCCCCACAGCCTAACCGTAACCTTCCCCTTACTTCCCCTAGTGACTAACCCTAACCTCCCATCACAGTCTTACCGTAACCTTCCCCTTACTTCTCCTAGTGACTAACCCTAACCTCCCCTCACAGCCTAACCCTAACCATCCCCTTACTTCTCCTTGTGACTAACCCTAACCTCCCCCCACAGCCTAAACCTAACCTTCCCCTTACTTCTCCTAGTGACTAACCCTAACCTCCCCTCACAGCCTAAACCTAACCTTCCCCTTACTTCTCCTAGTGACTAACCCTAACCTCCCCTCACAGCCTAACCCTAACCCTCCCCTTACTTCTCCTTGTGACTAACCCTAACCTCCCCCCACAGCCTAAACCTAACCTTCCCCTTACTTTTCCTAGTGACTAACCCTAACCTCCCCTCACAGCCTAAACCTAACCTTCCCCTTACTTCTCCTAGTGACTAACCCTAACCTCCCCTCACAGCCAAAACCTAAGCTTCCCCTTACTTCTCCTAGTGATTAACCCTAACCTTCCCCCACAGCCAAAACCTAACCTTCCCCTTACTTCCCCTAGTGACTAACTCTAACCTCCCCTCACAGCCTAACTGTAACCTTCCCCTTACTTCCCTAGTGACTAACCCTAACCTCCCCCCACAGCCTAAACCTAACCTTCCCCTAACTTCCCCTAGTGACTAACCCTAACCTCCCCCAACAGCCTAACCGTAACCTTCCCCTTACTTCCCCTAGTGACTAACCCTAACCTCCCCCCACAGCCTTATCGTAACCTTCCCCTTACTTCTCCTAGTGACTAACCCAAACCTCCCCTCACAGCCTAATCCTAACCTTCCCCTTACTTCCCTAGTGACTAGCCCTAACCTCCCCCCACAGCCTAACCGTAACCTTCCCCTTACTACCCCTAGTGACTAACCCTAACCTCCCCCCACAGCCTTACCGTAACCTTCCCCTTACTTCCCCTAGTGACTAACCCTAACCTCCCCTCACAGCCTTACCCTAACCATCCCCGTACTTCTCCTTGTGACTAACCCTAACCTCCCCCCACAGCCTAAACCTAACCGTCCCCTTACTTCTCCTAGTGACTAACCCTAACCTCCCCTCACAGCCTAAACCTAACCTTCCCCTTACTTCCCCTAGTGACTAACCCTAACCTCCCCCCACAGCCTTACCGTAAACTTCCCCTTACTTCTCCTAGTGACTAACCCTAACCTCCCCTCACAGCCTAACCCTAACCATCCCCTTACTTCTCCTTGTGACTAACCCTAACCTCCCCCCACAGCCTAAACCTAACCTTCCCCTTACTTCTCCTAGTGACTAACCCTAACCTTCCCTCACAGCCTAAACCTAACCTTCCCGTTACTTCTCCTAGTGACTAACCATAACCTCCCCTCACAGCCAAAACCTAACCTTCCCCTTACTTCCCCTAGTGACTAACCCTAACCTTCCCCATAGCCTAAACCTAACCTACCCCTAACCCTAACCTCCCCCCACATCCTAACCATAACCTTCCCCTTTCTTCTCCAAGTGACTAACCCTAACCTCCCCCCACAGCCTTACCGTAACCTTCCCCTTACTTCTCCTAGTGACTAACCCTAACCTCCCCTCACAGCCTAAACCTAATCTTCCCCTTACTTCTCCTAGTGATTAACCCTAACCTCCCCTCACAGCCTAAACCTAACCTTCCCCTTACTTCCCTAGTGACTAACCCTAACCTCCCCTCACAGCCTAACCGTAACCTTCCCCTTACTTCCCCTAGTGACTAACCCTAACCTCCCATCACAGCCTTACCGTAACCTTCCCCTTACTTCTCCTAGTGACTAACCCTAACCTCCCCTCACAGCCTAAACCTAACCTTCCCCTTACTTCCCCTAGTGACTAACCCTAACTCCCCTCACAGCCTAACTGTAACCTTCCCCTTACTTCCCTAGTGTCTAACCCTAACCTCCCCCCACAGCCTAAACCTAACCTTTACCTAACCCTAACCTCCCCCCACATCCTAACCGTAACCTTCCCATTTCTTCTCCTAGTGACTAACCCTAACCTCCCCCCACAGCCTTACCGTAACCTTCCCCTTACTTCTCCTAGTGACTAACCCTAACCTCCCCTCACAGCCTAACCATAACCTTCCCCTTACTTCTCCTAGTGACTAACCCTAACCTCCCCCATAGCCTAAACCTAACCTTCCCCTAACTTCCCTAGTGACTAACCCTAACCTCCCCCCACAGCCTAAACCTAACCTTCCCCTAGTGACTAACCCTAACCTCCCCCCACAGCCTAAACCTAACCTTCCCCTAGTGACTAACCCTAACCTCCCCCCACAGCCTAACCGTAACCTTCCCCTTACTTCCCCTAGTGACTAACCCTAACCTCCCATCACAGCCTTACCGTAACCTTCCCCTTACTTCTCCTAGTGACTAACCCTAACCTCCCCTCACAGCCTAACCCTAACCATCCCCTTACTTCTCCTAGTGACTAACCCTAACCTCCCCCTTAGCCTAAACCTAACCTTCCCCTAACTTCCCTAGTGACTAACCCTAACCTTCCCTCACAGCCAAAACCTAACCTTCCCCTTACTTCCCCTAGTGACTAACCCTAACCTTCCCCCACAGCCAAAACCTAACCTTCCCCTTACTTCCCCTAGTGACTAACCCTAACTCCCCGCACAGCCTAACTGTAACCTTCCCCTTACTTCCCTAGTGACTAACCCTAACCTCCCCCCACAGCCTAAACCTAACCTTCCCCTAACCCTAACCTCCCCCCACATCCTAACCGTAACCTTCCCTTTTCTTCTCCTAGTGACTAACCCTAACCTCCCCTCACAGCCTAAACCTAACCTTCCCCTTACTTCTCCTAGTGACTAACCCTAACCTCCCCTCACAGCCTAAACCTAACCTTCCCCTTACTTCTCCTAGTGACTAACCCTAACCTCCCCTCACAGCCTAAACCTAATCTTCCCCTAACTTCCCTAGTGACTAACCCTAACCTCCCCTCACAGCCTAACCGTAACCTTCCCCTTACTTCCCCTAGTGACCAACCCTAACCTCCCATCACAGCCTTACCGTAACCTTCCCCTTACTTCTCCTAGTGACTAACCCTAACCTCCCCTCACAGCCTAACCCTAACCATCCCCTTACTTCTCCTTGTGACTAACCCTAACCTCCCCCCACAGCCTAAACCTAACCTTCCCCTTACTTCTCCTAGTGACTAACCCTAACCTCCCCTCACAGCCTAAACCTAACCTTCCCCTTACTTCTCCTAGTGACTAACCCTAACCTCCCCTCACAGCCTAAACCTAATCTTCCCCTAACTACCCTAGTGACTAACCCTAACCTCCCCCCACAGCCTTACCGTAACCTTCCCCTTACTTCTCCTAGTGACTAACCCTAACCTCCCATCACAGCCTTACCGTAACCTTCCCCTTACTTCTCCTAGTGACTAACCCTAACCTCCCCTCACAGCCTAACCCTAACCATCCCCTTACTTCTCCTTGTGACTAACCCTAACCTCCCCCCACAGCCTAAACCTAAGCTTCCCCTTACTTCTCCTAGTGACTAACCCTAACCTCCCCTCACAGCCTAAACCTAACCGTCCCCTTACTTCTCCTAGTGACTAACCATAACCTTCCCTCACAGCCAAAACCTAACCTTCCCCTTACTTCCCCTAGTGACTAACCCTAACCTTCCCCCACAGCCAAAACCTAACCTTCCCCTTACTTCCCCTAGTGACTAACCCTAACTCCCCTCACATCCTAACTGTAACCTTCCCCTTACTTCCCTAGTGACTAACCCTAACCTCCCCCCACAGCCTAAACCTAACCTTCCCCTAACCCTAACCTCCCCCAACATCCTAACCGTAACCTTCCCCTTTCTTCTCCTAGTGACTAACCCTAACCTCCCCCCACAGCCTTACCGTAACCTTCCCCTTACTTCTCCTAGTGACTAACCCTAACCTCCCCTCACAGCCTAACCGTAACCTTCCCCTAACGTCCCTAGTGACTAACCCTAACCTCCCCCCACAGCCTAAACCTAACCTTCCCCTAACTTCCCTTAGTGACTAACCCTAACCTCCCCCCACAGCCTAACCGTAACCTTCCCCTTACTTCCCCTAGTGACTAACCCTAACCTCCCATCACAGCCTTACCGTAACCTTCCCCTTACTTCTCCTAGTGATTAACCCTAACCTCCCCTCACAGCCTAACCCTAACCATCCCCTTACTTCTCCTTGTGACTAACCCTAACCTCCCCCCACAGCCTAAACCTAACCTTCCCCTTACTTCTCCTAGTGACTAACCCTAACCTCCCCTCACAGCCTAAACCTAACCTTCACCTTACTTCTCCTAGTGACTAACCCTAACCTCCCCTCACAGCCTAACCCTAACCCTCCCCTTACTTCTCCTTGTGACTAACCCTAACCTCCCCCCACAGCCTAAACCTAACCTTCCCCTTACTTCTCCTAGTGACTAACCCTAACCTCCCCTAACAGCCTAAACCTAACCTTCCCCTTACTTCTCCTAGTGACTAACCCTAACCTCCCCTCACAGCCAAAACCTAACCTTCCCCTTACTTCTCCTAGTGACTAACCCTAACCTCCCCCCACAGCCAAAACCTAACCTTCCCCTTACTTTCCCTAGTGACTAACTCTAACCTCCCCTCACAGCCTAACTGTAACCTTCCCCTTACTTCCCTAGTAACTAACCCTAACCTCCCCCCACAGCCTAAACCTAACCTTCCCCTAACTTCCCCTAGTGACTAACCCTAACCTCCCCCAACAGCCTAACCGTAACCTTCCCCTTACTTCCCCTAGTGACTAACCCTAACCTCCCCATACAGCCTTATCGTAACCTTCCCCTTACTTCTCCTAGTGACTAACCCAAACCTCCCCTCACAGCCTAATCCTAACCTTCCCCTTACTTCCCTAGTGACTAGCCCTAACCTCCCCCCACAGCCTAACCGTAACCTTCCCCTTACTACCCCTAGTGACTAACCCTAACCTCCCCCCACAGCCTTACCGTAACCTTCCCCTTACTTCCCCAGTGATTAACCCTAACCTCCCCTCACAGCCTTACCCTAACCATCCACGTACTTCTCCTTGTGACTAACCCTAACCTCCCCCCACAGCCTAAACCTAACCTTCCCCTTACTTCCCCTAGTGACTAACCCTAACTCCCCTCACTGCCTAACTGTAACCTTCCCCTTACTTCCCTAGTGACTAACCCTAACCTCCCCCCACAGCCTAAACCTAACCTTCCCCTAACCCTAACCTCCCCCCACAGCCTAACCGTAACCTTCCCCTTTCTTCTCCTAGTGACTAACCCTAACCTCCCCCCACAGCCTTACCGTAACCTTCCCCTTACTTCTCCTAGTGACTAACCCTAACCTCCCCTAACAGCCTAACCGTAACCTTCCCCATACTTCTCCTAGTGACTAACCCTAACCTCCCCCATAGCCTAAACCTAACCTTCCCCTAACTTCCCTAGTGACTAACCCTAACCTCCCCCCACAGCCTAAACCTAACCTTCCCCTAACCTCCCCTAGTGACTAACCCTAACCTCCCCCCACAGCCTAACCGTAACCTTCCCCTTACTTCCCCTAGTGACTAACCCTAACCTCCCATCACAGCCTTACCGTAACCTTCCCCTTACTTCTCCTAGTGACTAACCCTAACCTCCCCTCACAGCCTAACCCTAACCATCCCCTTACTTCTCCTTGTGACTAACCCTAACCTCCCCCCACAGCCTAAACCTAACCTTCCCCTTACTTCTCCTAGTGACTAACCCTAACCTTCCCTCACAGCCTAAACCTAACCTTCCCTTTATTTCTCCTAGTGACTAACCATAACCTCCCCTCACAGCCGAAACCTAACCTTCCCCTTACTTCCCCTAGTGACTAACCCTAACCATCCCCATAGCCTAAACCTAACCTTCCCCTAACCCTAACCTCCCCCCACATCCTAACCGTAACCTTCCCCTTTCTTCTCCTAGTGACTAACCCTAACCTCCCCCCACAGCCTTACCGTAACCTTCCCCTTACTTCTCCTAGTGACTAACCCTAACCTCCCCTCACAGCCTAAACCTAACCTTCCCCTTACTTCTCCTAGTGACTAACCCTAACCTCCACTCACAGCCTAAACCTAACCTTCCCCTAAATTCCCTAGTGACTAACCCTAACCTCCCCTCACAGCCTAACCGTAACCTTCCCCTTACTTCCCCTAGTGACTAACCCTAACCTCCCATCACAGCCTTACCGTAACCTTCCCCTTACTTCTCCTAGTGACTAACCCTAACCTCCCCTCACAGCCTAAACCTAACCTTCCCCTTACTTCCCCTAGTGACTAACCCTAACTCCCCTCACAGCCTAACTGTAACCTTCCCCTTACTTCCCTAGTGACTAACCCTAACCTCCCCTCACAGCCTAAACCTAACCTTCCCCTTACTTCCCCTAGTGACTAACCCTAACTCCCCTCACAGCCTAACTGTAACCTTCCCCTTACTTCCCTAGTGACTAACCCTAACCTCCCCCCACAGCCTAAACCTAACCTTCCCCTAACCCTAACCTCCCCCAACATCCTAACCGTAAACTTCCCCTTTCTTCTCCTAGTGACTAACCCTAACCTCCCCCCACAGCCTTACCGTAACCTTCCCCTTACTTCTCCTAGTGACTAACCCTAACCTCCCCTCACAGCCTAACCGTAACCTTCCCCTTACTTCTCCTAGTGACTAACCCTAACCTCCCCCTTAGCCTAAACCTAACCTTCCCCTAACTTCCCCTAGTGACTAACCCTAACCTCCCCCCACAGCCTAACCGTAACCTTCCCCTTACTTCCCCTAGTGACTAACCCTAACCTCCCATCACAGCCTTACCGTAACCTTCCCCTTACTTCTCCTAGTGACTAACCCTAACCTCCCCTCACAGCCTAACCCTAACCATCCCCTTACTTCTCCTTGTGACTAACCGTAACCTCCCCCCACAGCCTAAACCTAACCTTCACCTTACTTCTCCTAGTGACTAACCCTAACCTCCCCTCACAGCCTAAACCTAACCTTCCCCTTACTTCTCCTAGAGACTAACTCTAACCTCCCCTCACAGCCTAACCCTAACCCTCCCCTTACTTCTCCTTGTGACTAACCCTAAACTCCCCCCACAGCCTAAACCTAACCTTCCCCTTACTTCTCCTAGTGACTAACCCTAACCTCCCCTCACAGCCTAAACCTAACCTTCCCCTTACTTCTCATAGTGTCTAACCCTAACCTCCCCTCACAGCCAAAACCTAACCTTCCCCTTACTTCTCCTAGTGACTAACCCTAACCTCCCCCCACAGCCAAAACCTAACCTTCCCCTTACTTCCCCTAGTGACTAACTCTAACCTCCCCTCACAGCCTAACTGTAACCTTCCCCTTACTTCCCTAGTGACTAACCCTAACCTCCCCCCACAGCCTAAACCTAACCTTCCCCTAACTTCCCCTAGTGACTAACCCTAACCTCCCCCAACAGCCTAACCGTAACCTTCCCCTTACTTCCCCTAGTGACTAACCCTAACCTCCCCCCACAGCCTTATCGTAACCTTCCCTTACTTCTCCTAGTGACTAACCCTAACCTCCCCCCACAGCCTAAACCTAACCTTCCCCTTATTTCTCCTAGTGACTAACCCTAACCTCCCCTCACAGCCTAAACCTAACCTTCCCCTTACTTCCCCTAGTGACTAACCCTAACCTCCCCCCACAGCCTTACCGTAACCTTCCCCTTACTTCTCCTAGTGACTAACCCTAACCTCCCCTCACAGCCTAACCCTAACCATCCCCTTACTTCTCCTTGTGACTAACCCTCCCCTCCCCCCACAGCCTAAACCTAACCTTCCCCTTACTTCCCCTAGTGACTAACCCTAACCTCCCCTCACAGCCTAACCCTAACCATCCCCTTACTTCTCCTTGTGACTAACCCTAACCTCCCCCCACAGCCTAAACCTAACCATCCCCTTACTTCTCCTAGTGACTAACCCTAACCTTCCCCATAGCCTAAACCTAACCTTCCCCTAACCCTAACCTCCCCCCACATCCTAACCGTAACCTTCCCCTTTCTTCTCCTAGTGACTAACCCTAACCTCCCCCCACAGCCTTACCGTAACCTTCCCCTTACTTCTCCTAGTGACTAACCCTAACCTCCCCTCACAGCCTAAACCTAACCTTCCCCTTACTTCTCCTAGTGACTAACCCTAACCTCCCCTCACAGCCTAAACCTAACCTTCCCCTAACTTCCCTAGTGACTAACCCTAACCTCCCCTCACAGCCTAACCGTAACCTTCCCCTTACTTCCCCTAGTGACTAACCCTAACCTCCCATCACAGCCTTACCGTTACCTTCCCCTTACTTCTCCTAGTGACTAACCCTAACCTTCCCTCACAGCCAAAACCTAACCTTCCCCTTACTTCCCCTAGTGACTAACCCTAACCTTCCCCCACAGCCAAAACCTAACCTTCCCCTTACTTCCCCTAGTGACTAACCCTAACTCCCCTCACAGCCTAACTGTAACCTTCCCCTTACTTCCCTAGTGACTAACCCTAACCTCCCCCCACAGCCTAAACCTAACCTTCCCCTAACCCTAACCTCCCCCCACATCCTAACCGTAACCTTCCCCTTTCTTCTCCTAGTGACGAACCCTAACCTCCCCCCACAGCCTTACCGTAACCTTCCCCTTACTTCTCCTAGTGACTAACCCTAACCTCCCCTCACAGCCTAACCGTAACCTTCCCCTTACTTCTCCTAGTGACTAACCCTAACCTCCCCCATAGCCTAAACCTAACCTTCCCCTAACGTCCCTAGTGACTAACCCTAACCTCCCCCCACAGCCTAACCGTAACCTTCCCCTTACTTCCCCTAGTGACTAACCCTAACCTCCCCCCACAGCCTTATCGTGACCTTCCCCTTACTTCTCCTAGTGACTAACCCAAACCTCCCCTCACAGCCTAAACCTAACCTTCCCCTTACTTCCCTAGTGACTAGCCCTAACCTCCCCCCACAGCCTAAACCTAACCTTCCCCTAACTTCCCGTAGTGACTAACCCTAACCTCCCCCCACAGCCTTACCGTAACCTTCCCCTTACTTCTCCTAGTGACTAACCCTAACCTCCCCTCACAGCCTAACCCTAACCATCCCCTTACTTTTCCTTGTGACTAACCCTAACCTCCCCCCACAGCCTAAACCTAACCTTCCCCTTACTTCTCCTAGTGACTAACCCTAACCTCCCCTCACAGCCTAAACCTAACCTTCCCCTTACTTCCCCTAGTGACTAACCCTTACCTCCCCCCACAGCCTTACCGTAACCTTCCCCTTACTTCTCCTAGTGACTAACCATAACCTCCCCTCACAGCCAAAACCTAACCTTCCTCTTACTTCCCCTAGTGACTAACCCTAACCTTCCCCCACAGCCAAAACCTAACCTTCCCCTTACTTCCCCTAGTGACTAACCCTAACTCCCCTCACAGCCTAACTGTAACCTTCCCCTTACTTCCCTAGTGACTAACCCTAACCTCCCCCCACAGCCTAAACCTAACCTTCCCCTAACCCTAACCTCCCCCCACATCCTAACCGTAACCTTCCCCTTACTACTCCTAGTGACTAACCCTAACCTCCCCCCACAGCCTTACCATAACCTTCCCCTTACTTCTCCTAGTGACTAACCCTAACCTCCCCTCACAGCCTAAACCTAACCTTCCCCTTACTTCTCCTAGTGACTAACCCTAACCTCCCCTCACAGCCTAAACCTAACCTTCCCATAACTTCCCTAGTGACTAAACCTAACTTCCCCTCACAGCCTAACCGTAACCTTCCCCTTACTTCTCCTAGTGACTAACCCTAACCTCCCCCACAGCCTAAACCTAACCTTCCCCTAACTTTCCTAGTGACTAACCCTAACCTCCCCCACAGCCTAAACTAACCTTCCCCTAGTGACTAACCCTAACCTCCCCCCACAGCCTAACCGTAACCTTCCTCTTACTTCCCCTAGTGACTAACCCTAACCTCCCCCCACAGCCTTACCGTAACCTTACCCTTACTTCTCCTAGTGACTAACCCTAACCTCCCCTCACAGCCTAAACCTAACCTTCCCCTTACTTCTCCTAGTGACTAACCCTAACCTCCCCTCACAGCCTAAACCTAACCTTCCCCTAACTTCCCTAGTGACTAACCCTAACCTCCACTCACAGCCTAACCATAACCTTCCCCTTACTTCCCCTAGTGACTAACCCTAACCTCCCATCACAGCCTTACCATAACCTTCCCCTTACTTCTCCTAGTGACTAACCCTAACCTCCCCTCACAGCCTAAACCTAACCTTCCCCTTACTTCTCCTAGTGACTAACCATAACCTCCCCTCACAGCCAAAACCTAACCTTCCTCTTACTTCCCCTAGTGACTAACCCTAACCTTCCCCCACAGCCAAAACCTAACCTTCCCCTTACTTCCCCTAGTGACTAACCCTAACTCCCCTCACAGCCTAACTGTAACCTTCTCCTTACTTCCCTAGTGACTAACCCTAACCTAACCCCACAGCCTAAACCTAACCTTCCCCTAACCCTAACCTCCCCCCACATCCTAACCGTAACCTTCCCCTTACTACTCCTAGTGACTAACCCTAACCTCCCCCCACAGCCTTACCGTAACCTTCCCCTTACTTCTCCTAGTGACTAACCCTAACCTCCCCTCACAGCCTAAACCTAACCTTTCCCTTACTTCTCCTAGTGACTAACCCTAACCTCCCCTCACAGCCTAAACCTAACCATTCCCTAACTTCCCTAGTGACTAAACCTAACTTCCCCTCACATCCTAACCGTAACCTTCCCCTTACTTCTCCTAGTGACTAACCCTAACCTCCCCCACAGCCTAAACCTAACCTTCCCCTAACTTCCCTAGTGACTAACCCTAACCTCCCCCCACAGCCTAAACCTAACCTTCCCCTAGTGATTAACCCTAACCTCCCCCCACAGCCTAACCGTAACCTTCCTCTTACTTCCCCTAGTGACTAATCCTAACCTCCCATCACAGCCTTACCGTAACCTTCCCCTTACTTCTCCTAGTGACTAACCCTAACCTCCCCTCACAGCCTAACCCTAACCATCCCCTTACTTCTCCTTGTGACTAACCCTAACCTCCCCCCACAGCCTAAACCTAACCTTCCCCTTACTTCTCCTAGTGACTAACCCTAACCTTCCCTCACAGCCTAAACCTAACCTTCCCCTTACTTCTCCTAGAGACTAACCATAACCTCCCCTCACAGCCAAAACCTAACCTTCCCCTTACTTCCCCTAGTGACTAACCCTAACCTTCCCCATAGCCTAAACCTAACCTTCCCCTAACCCTAACCTCCCCCCACATCCTAACCGTAACCTTCCCCTTTCTTCTCCTAGTGACTAACCCTAACCTCCCCCCACAGCCTTACCGTAACCTTACCCTTACTTCTCCTAGTGACTAACCCTAACCTCCCCTCACAGCCTAAACCTAACCTTCCCCTTACTTCTCCTAGTGACTAACCCTAACCTCCCCTCACAGCCTAAACCTAACCTTCCCCTAACTTCCCTAGTGACTAACCCTAACCTCCCCTCACAGCCTAACCATAACCTTCCCCTTACTTCCCCTAGTGACTAACCCTAACCTCCCATCACAGCCTTACCGTAACCTTCCCCTTACTTCTCCTAGTGACTAACCCTAACCTCCCCTCACAGCCTAACCCTAACCATCCCCTTACTTCTCCTTGTGACTAACCCTAACCTCCCCCCACAGCCTAAACCTAACCTTCCCCTTACTTCTCCTAGTGACTAACCCTAACCTCCCCTCACAGCCTAAACCTAACCTTTCCCTTACTTCTCCTAGTGACTAACCATAACCTTCCCTCACAGCCAAAACCTAACCTTCCCCTTACTTCCCCTAGTGACTAACCCTAACCTTCCCCCACAGCCAAAACCTAACCTTCCCCTTACTTCCCCTAGTGACTAACCCTAACCTCCCCCCACATCCTAACCGTAACCTTCCCCTTTCTTCTCCTAGTGACTAACCCTAACCTCCCCCCACAGCCTTACCGTAACCTTACCCTTACTTCTCCTAGTGACTAACCCTAACCTCCCCTCACAGCCTAAACCTAACCTTCCCCTTACTTCTCCTAGTGACTAACCCTAACCTCCCCTCACAGCCTAAACCTAACCTTCCACTAACTTCCCTAGTGACTAGCCCTAACCTCCCCCCACAGCCTAAACCAAACCTTCCCCTAACTTCCCGTAGTGACTAACCATAACCTCCCCCCACAGCCTTACCGTAACCTTCCCCTTACTTCTCCTAGTGACTAACCCTAACCTCCCCTCACAGCCTAACCCTAACCATCCCCTTACTTCTCCTTGTGACTAACCCTTACCTCCCCCCACAGCCTAAACCTAACATTCCCCTTACTTCTCCTTGTGACTAACCCTAACCTCCCCTCACAGCCTAAACCTAACCTTCCCCTTACTTCCCCTAGTGACTAACCCTAACCTCCCCCCCACAGCCTTACCGTAACCTTCCCCTTACTTCTCCTAGTGACTAACCCTAACCTCCCCTCACAGCCTAAACCTAACCTTCCCCTTACTTCTCCTAGTGACTAACCATAACCTCCCCTCACAGCCAAAACCTAACCTTCCTCTTACTTCCCCTAGTGACTAACCCTAACCTTCCCCCACAGCCAAAACCTAAACTTCCCCTTACTTCCCCTAGTGACTAACCCTAACTCCCCTCACAGCCTAACTGTAACCTTCCCCTTACTTCCCTAGTGACTAACCCTAACCTCCCCCCACAGCCTAAACCTAACCTTCCCCTAACCCTAACCTCCCCCCACATCCTAACCGTAACCTTCCCCTTACTACTCCTAGTGACTAACCCTAACCTCCCCCCACAGCCTTACCATAACCTTCCCCTTACTTCTCCTAGTGACTAACCCTAACCTCCCCTCACAGCCTAAACCTAACCTTCCCCTTACTTCTCCTAGTGACTAACCCTAACCTCCCCTCACAGCCTAAACCTAACCTTCCCATAACTTCCCTAGTGACTAAACCTAACTTCCCCTCACAGCCTAACCGTAACCTTCCCCTTACTTCTCCTAGTGACTAACCCTAACCTCCCCCACAGCCTAAACCTAACCTTCCCCTAACTTCCCTAGTGACTAACCCTAACCTCCCCCCACAGCCTAAACCTAACCTTCCCCTAGTGACTAACCCTAACCTCCCCCCACAGCCTAACCGTAACCTTCCTCTTACTTCCCCTAGTGACTAACCCTAACCTCCCATCACAGCCTTACCGTAACCTTCCCCTTACTTCTCCTAGTGACTAACCCTAACTTCCCCTCACAGCCTAACCCTAACCATCCCCTTACTTCTCCTTGTGACTAACCCTAACCTCCCCCCACAGCCTAATCCTAACCTTCCCCTTACTTCTCCTAGTGACTAACCATAACCTCCCCTCACAGCCAAAACCTAACCTTCCCCTTACTTCCCCTAGTGACTAACCCTAACCTTCCCCATAGCCTAAACCTAACCTTCCCCTAACCCTAACCTCCCCCCACATCCTAACCGTAACCTTCCCCTTTCTTCTCCTAGTGACTAACCCTAACCTCCCCCCACAGCCTTACCGTAACCTTACCCTTACTTCTCCTAGTGACTAACCCTAACCTCCCCTCACAGCCTAAACCTAACCTTCCCCTTACTTCTCCTAGTGACTAACCCTAACCTCCCCTCACAGCCTAAACCTAACCTTCCCCTAACTTCCCTAGTGACTAACCCTAACCTCCCCTCACAGCCTAACCATAACCTTCCCCTTACTTCCCCTAGTGACTAACCCTAACCTCCCATCACAGCCTTACCGTAACCTTCCCCTTACTTCTCCTAGTGATTAACCCTAACCTCCCCTCACAGCCTAACCCTAACCATCCCCTTACTTCTCCTTGTGACTAACCCTAACCTCCCCCCACAGCCTAAACCTAACCTTCCCCTTACTTCTCCTAGTGACTAACCCTAACCTCCCCTCACAGCCTAAACCTAACCTTCCCCTTACTTCTCCTAGTGACTAACCATAACCTTCCCTCACAGCCAAAACCTAACCTTCCCCTTACTTCCCCTAGTGACTAACCCTAACCTTCCCCCACAGCCAAAACCTAACCTTCCCCTTACTTCCCCTAGTGACTAACCCTAACCTCCCCCCACATCCTAACCGTAACCTTCCCCTTTCTTCTCCTAGTGACTAAACCTAACCTCCCCCCACAGCCTTACCGTAACCTTACCCTTACTTCTCCTAGTGACTAACCCTAACCTCCCCTCACAGCCTAAACCTAACCTTCCCCTTACTTCTCCTAGTGACTAACCCTAACCTCCCCTCACAGCCTAAACCTAACCTTCCCCTAACTTCCCTAGTGACTAGCCCTAACCTCCCCCCACAGCCTAAACCAAACCTTCCCCTAACTTCCCGTAGTGACTAACCCTAACCTCCCCCCACAGCCTTACCGTAACCTTCCCCTTACTTCTCCTAGTGACTAACCCTAACCTCCCCTCACAGCCTAACCCTAACCATCCCCTTACTTCTCCTTGTGACTAACCCTAACCTCCCCCCACAGCCTAAACCTAACCTTCCCCTTACTTCTCCTTGTGACTAACCCTAACCTCCCCTCACAGCCTAAACCTAACCTTCCCCTTACTTCCCCTAGTGACTAACCCTAACCTCCCCCCACATCCTAACCGTAACCTTCCCCTTTCTTCTCCTAGTGACTAAACCTAACCTCCCCCCACAGCCTTACCGTAACCTTACCCTTACTTCTCCTAGTGACTAACCCTAACCTCCCCTCACAGCCTAAACCTAACCTTCCCCTTACTTCTCCTAGTGACTAACCCTAACCTCCCCTCACAGCCTAAACCTAACCTTCCCCTAACTTCCCTAGTGACTAGCCCTAACCTCCCCCCACAGCCTAAACCAAACCTTCCCCTAACTTCCCGTAGTGACTAACCCTAACCTCCCCCCACAGCCTTACCGTAACCTTCCCCTTACTTCTCCTAGTGACTAACCCTAACCTCCCCTCACAGCCTAACCCTAACCATCCCCTTACTTCTCCTTGTGACTAACCCTAACCTCCCCCCACAGCCTAAACCTAACCTTCCCCTTACTTCTCCTTGTGACTAACCCTAACCTCCCCTCACAGCCTAAACCTAACCTTCCCCTTACTTCCCCTAGTGACTAACCCTAACCTCCCCCCCACAGCCTTACCGTAACCTTCCCCTTACTTCTCCTAGTGACTAACCCTAACCTCCCCTCACAGCCTAAACCTAACCTTCCCCTTACTTCTCCTAGTGACTAACCATAACCTCCCCTCACAGCCAAAACCTAACCTTCCTCTTACTTCCCCTAGTGACTAACCCTAACCTTCCCCCACAGCCAAAACCTAACCTTCCCCTTACTTCCCCTAGTGACTAACCCTAACTCCCCTCACAGCCTAACTGTAACCTTCCCCTTACTTCCCTAGTGACTAACCCTAACCTCCCCCCACAGCCTAAACCTAACCTTCCCCTAACTCTAACCTCCCCCCACATCCTAACCGTAACCTTCCCCTTACTACTCCTAGTGACTAACCCTAACCTCCCCCCACAGCCTTACCATAACCTTCCCCTTTCTTCTCCTAGTGACTAACCCTAACCTCCCCTCACAGCCTAAACCTAACCTTCCCCTTACTTCTCAAAGTGACTAACCCTAACCTCCCCTCACAGCCTAAACCTAACCTTCCCATAACTTCCCTAGTGACTAAACCTAACTTCCCCTCACAGCCTAACCGTAACCTTCCCCTTACTTCTCCTAGTGACTAACCCTAACCTCCCCCACAGCCTAAACCTAACCTTCCCCTAACTTCCCTAGTGACTAACCCTAACCTCCCCCCACAGCCTAAACCTAACCTTCCACTAGTGACTAACCCTAACCTCCCCCCACAGCCTAACCGTAACCTTCCTCTTACTTCCCCTAGTGACTAACCCTAACCTCCCATCACAGCCTTACCGTAACCTTCCCCTTACTTCTCCTAGTGACTAACCCTAACCTCCCCTCACAGCCTAACCCTAACCATCCCCTTTCTTCTCCTTGTGACTAACCCTAACCTCCCCCCACAGCCTAAACCTAACCTTCCCCTTACTTCTCCTAGTGACTAACCCTAACCTTCCCTCACAGCCTAAACCTAACCTTCCCCTTACTTCTCCTAGTGACTAACCATAACCTCCCCTCACAGCCAAAACCTAACATTCCCCTTACTTCCCCTAGTGACTAACCCTAACCTTCCCCATAGCCTAAAACTAACCTTCCCCTAACCCTAACCTCCCCCCACATCCTAACCGTAACCTTCCCCTTTCTTCTCCTAGTGACTAACCCTAACCTCCCCCCACAGCCTTACCGTAACCTTACCCTTACTTCTCCTAGTGACTAACCCTAACCTCCCCTCACAGCCTAAACCTAACCTTCCCCTTACTTTTCCTAGTGACTAACCCTAACCTCCCCTCACAGCCTAAACCTAACCTTCCCCTAACTTCCCTAGTGACTAACCCTAACCTTCCCCCACAGCCAAAACCTAACCTTCCCCTTACTTCCCCTAGTGACTAACCCTAACTCCCCTCACAGCCTAACTGTAACCTTCCCCTTACTTCCCTAGTGACTAACCGTAACCTCCCCCCACAGCCTAAACCTAACCTTCCCCTAACCCTAACCTCCCCCCACATCCTAACCGTAACCTTCCCCTTACTACTCCTAGTGACTAACCCTAACCTCCCCCCACAGCCTTACCGTAACCTTCCCCTTACTTCTCCTAGTGACTAACCCTAACCTCCCCTCACAGCCTAAACCTAACCTTTCCCTTACTTCTCCTAGTGACTAACCCTAACCTCCCCTCACAGCCTAAACCTAACCTTCCCCTAACTTCCCTAGTGACTAAACCTAACTTCCCCTCACAGCCTAACCGTAACCTTCCCCTTACTTCTCCTAGTGACTAACCCTAACCTCCCCCACAGCCTAAACCTAACCTTCCCCTAACTTCCCTAGTGACTAACCCTAACCTCCCCCCACAGCCTAAACCTAACCTTCCCCTAGTGACTAACCCTAACCTCCCCCCACAGCCTAACCGTAACCTTCCTCTTACTTCCCCTAGTGACTAACCCTAACCTCCCATCACAGCCTTACCGTAACCTTCCCCTTACTTCTCCTAGTGACTAACCCTAACCTCCCCTCACAGCCTAACCCTAACCATCCCCTTACTTCTCCTTGTGACTAACCCTAACCTCCCCCCACAGCCTAAACCTAACCTTCCCCTTACTTCTCCTAGTGACTAACCCTAACCTTCCCTCACAGCCTAAACCTAACCTTCCCCTTACTTCTCCTAGTGACTAACCATAACCTCCCCTCACAGCCAAAACCTAACCTTCCCCTTACTTCCCCTAGTGACTAACCCTAACCTTCCCCATAGCCTAAACCTAACCTTCCCCTAACCCTAACCTCCCCCCACATCCTAACCGTAACCTTCCCCTTTCTTCTCCTAGTGACTAACCCTAACCTCCCCCCACAGCCTTACCGTAACCTTACCCTTACTTCTCCTAGTGACTAACCCTAACCTCCCCTCACAGCCTAAACCTAACCTTCCCCTTACTTCTCCTAGTGACTAACCCTAACCTCCCCTCACAGCCTAAACCTAACCTTCCCCTAACTTCCCTAGTGACTAACCCTAACCTCCCCTCACAGCCTAACCATAACCTTCCCCTTACTTCCCCTAGTGACTAACCCTAACCTCCCATCACAGCCTTACCGTAACCTTCCCCTTACTTCTCCTAGTGACTAACCCTAACCTCCCCTCACAGCCTAACCCTAACCATCCCCTTACTTCTCCTTGTGACTAACCCTAACCTCCCCCCACAGCCTAAACCTAACCTTCCCCTTACTTCTCCTAGTGACTAACCCTAACCTCCCCTCACAGCCTAAACCTAACCTTCCCCTTACTTCTCCTAGTGACTAACCATAACCTTCCCTCACAGCCAAAACCTAACCTTCCCCTTACTTCCCCTAGTGACTAACCCTAACCTTCCCCCACAGCCAAAACCTAACCTTCCCCTTACTTCCCCTAGTGACTAACCCTAACTCCCCTCACAGCCTAACTGTAACCTTCCCCTTACTTCCCTAGTGACTAACCCTAACCTCCCCCCACAGCCTAAACCTAACCTTCCCCTAACCCTAACCTCCCCCCACATCCTAACCGTAACCTTCCCCTTTCTTCTCCTAGTGACTAACCCTAACCTCCCCCATAGCCTAAACCTAACCTTCCCCTAACTTCCCTAGTGACTAACCCTAACCTCCCCCCACAGCCTAAACCTAACTTCCCCTAACTTCCCCTAGTGACTAACCCTAACCTCCCCCCACAGCCTAACCGTAACCTTCCCCTTACTTCCCCTAGTGACTAACCCTAACCTCCCATCACAGCCTTACCGTAACCTTCCCCTTACTTCTCCTAGTGACTAACCCTAACCTCCCCTCACAGCCTAACCCTAACCATCCCCTTACTTCTCCTTGTGACTAACCCTAACCTCCCCTCACAGCCTAACCGTAACCTTCCCCTTACTTCTCCTAGTGACAAACCCTAACCTCCCCCATAGCCTAAACCTAACCTTCCCCTAACTTCCCTAGTGACTAACCCTAACCTCCCCCCACAGCCTAAACCTAACCTTCCCCTAACTTCCCCTAGTGACTAACCCTAACCTCCCCCCACAGCCTAACCGTAACCTTCCCCTTACTTCCCCTAGTGACTAACCCTAACCTCCCATCACAGCCTTACCGTAACCTTCCCCTTACTTCTCCTAGTGACTAACCCTAACCTTCCCTCACAGCCTAAACCTAACCTTCCCCTTACTTCTCCTAGTGACTAACCATAACCTCCCCTCACAGCCAAAACTTAACCTTCCCCTTACTTCCCCTAGTGACTAACCCTAACCTTCCCCATAGCCTAAACCTAAAATTCCCCTAACCCTAACCTCCCCCCACATCCTAACCGTAACCTTCCCCTTTCTTCTCCTAGTGACTAACCCTAACCTCCCCCCACAGCCTTACCGTAACCTTACCCTTACTTCTCCTAGTGACTAACCCTAACCTCCCCTCACAGCCTAAACCTAACCTTCCCCTTACTTCTCCTAGTGACTAACCCTAACCTCCCCTCACAGCCTAAACCTAACCTTCCCCTAACTTCCCTAGTGACTAACCCTAACCTCCCCTCACAGCCTAACCATAACCTTCCCCTTACTTCCCCTAGTGACTAACCCTAACCTCCCATCACAGCCTTACCGTAACCTTCCCCTTACTTCTCCTAGTGACTAACCCTAACCTCCCCTCACAGCCTAACCCTAACCATCCCCTTACTTCTCCTTGTGACTAACCCTATCCTCCCCCCACAGCCTAAACCTTCCCCTTACTTCTCCTAGTGACTGACCCTAACCTCCCCTCACAGCCTAAACCTAACCTTCCCCTTACTTCTCCTAGTGACTAACCATAACCTTCCCTCACAGCCAAAACCTAACCTTCCCCTTACTTCCCCTAGTGACTAACCCTAACCTTCCCTCACAGCCAAAACCTAACCTTCCCCTTACTTCCCCTAGTGACTAACCCTAACTCCCCTCACAGCCTAACTGTAACCTTCCCCTTACTTCCCTAGTGACTAACCCTAACCTCCCCCCACAGCCTAAACCTAACCTTCCCCTAACCCTAACCTCCCCCCACATCCTAACCGTAACCTTCCCCTTTCTTCTCCTAGTGACTAACCCTAACCTCCCCCCACAGCCTTACCGTAACCTTCCCCTTACTTCTCCTAGTGACTAACCCTAACCTCCCCTCACAGCCTAACCGTAACCTTCCCCTTACTTCTCCTAGTGACTAACCCTGACCTCCCCCATAGCCTAAACCTAACCTTCCCCTAACTTCCCTAGTGACTAACCCTAACCTCCCCCCACAGCCTAAACCTAACCTTCCCCTAACTTCCCCTAGTGACTAACCCTAACCTCCCCCCACAGCCTAACCGTAACCTTCCCCTTACTTCCCCTAGTGACTAACCCTAACCTCCCATCACAGCCTTACCGTAACCTTCCCCTAACTTCTCCTAGTGACTAACCCTAACCTCCCCCCACAGCCTTACCGTAACCTTCCCCTTACTTCTCCTAGTTACTAACCCTAACCTCCCCTCACAGCCTAAACCTAACTTTCCCCTTACTTCTCCTAGTGACTAACCCTAACCTCCCCTCACAGCCTAACCCTCCCCTTACTTCTCCTTGTGACTAACCCTAACCTCCCCCCACAGCCTTATCGTAACCTTCCCCTTACTTCTCCTAGTGACTAACCCAAACCTCCCCTCACAGCCTAAACCTAACCTTCCCCTTACTTCCCTAGTGACTAGCCCTAACCTCCCCCCACAGCCTAAACCTAACCTTCCCCTAACTTCCCCTAGTGACTAACCATAACCTCCCCCCACAGCCTAACCGTAACCTTCCCCTTACTACCCCTAGTGACTAACCCTAACCTCCCCCCACAGCCTTACCGTAACCTTCCCCTTACTTCTCCTAGTGACTAACCCTAACCTCCCCTCACAGCCTAACCCTAACCATCCCCTTACTTCTCCTTGTGACTAACCCTAACCTCCCCCCACAGCCTAAACCTATCCTTCCCCTTACTTCTCCTAGTGACTAACCCTAACCTCCCTTCACAGCCTAAACCTAACCTTCCCCTTACTTCCCCTAGTGACTAACCCTAACCTCCCCTCACAGCCTAACCCTAACCATCCCCTTACTTCTCCTTGTGACTAACTCTCCCCTCCCCCCACAGCCTAAACCTAACCTTCCCCTTACTTCCCCTAGTGACTAACCCTAACCTCCCCCACAGCCTAACCGTAACCTTCTCCTTACTTCTCCTAGTGACTAACCCTAACCTCCCCCCATAGCCTAAACCTAACCTTCCCCTTACTTCTCCTAGTGACTATCCCTAACCTCCCCTCACAGCCTAAACCTAACCTTCCCTTTACTTCTCCTAGCGACTAACCATAACCTCCCCTCACAGCCTAAACCTAACCTTCCCCTAACTTCCCTAGTGACTAACCCTAACCTCCCCCCACAGCCTTACCGTAACCTTCCCCTTACTTCTCCTAGTGACTAACCCTAACCTCCCCTCACAGCCTAAACCTAACCTTCCCCTTACTTCTCCTAGTGACTAACCCTATCCTCCCCTCACAGCCTAAACCTAACCTTCCCCTAACTTCCCTAGTGACTAACCCTAACCTCCCCTTACAGCCTAACCGTAACCTTCCCCTTACTACTCCTAGTGACTAACCCTAACCTCCCCCATAGCCTAAACCTAACCTTCCCCTAACTTCCCTAGTGACTAACCCTAACCTCCCCCCACAGCCTAAACCTAACCTTCCCCTAACTTCCCCTAGTGACTAACCCTAACCTCCCCCCACAGCCTAACCGTAAACTTCCCCTTACTTCCCCTAGTGACTAACCCTAACCTCCCATCACAGCCTTACCGTAACCTTCCCCTTACTTCTCCTAGTGACTAACCCTAACCTCCCCTCACAGTCTAACCCTAACCATCCCCTTACTTCTCCTTGTGACTAACCCTAACCTCCCCCCACAGCCTAAACCTAACCTTCCCCTTACTTCTCCTAGTGACTAACCCTAACCTCCCCTCACAGCCTAAACTTAACCTTCCCCTTACTTCTCCTAGTGACTAACCCTAACCTCCCCTCACAGCCTAAACCTAACCTTCCCCTTACTTCCCCTAGTGACTAACCCTAACCTCCACCCACAGCCTTACCGTAACCTTCCCCTTACTTCTCCTAGCGACTAACCCTAACCTCCCCTCACAGCCTAACCCTAACCACCCCCTTACTTTTCCTTGTGACTAACCCTACCCTCCCCCCACATCCTAACCGTAACCTTCCCCTTTATTCTCCTAGTGACTAACCCTAACCACCCCCCACAGCCTTACCGTAACCTTCCCCTTACTTCTCCTAGTGACTAACCCTAACCTCCCCTCACAGCCTAACCGTAACCTTCCCCTTACTTCTCCTAGTGACTAACCCTAACCTCCCCCATAGCCTAAACCTAACCTTCCCCTAACGTCCCTAGTGACTAACCCTAACCTCCCCCCACAGCCTAAACCTAACCTTCCCATAACTTCCCCTAGTGACTAACCCTAACCTCCCCCCACAGCCTAACCGTAACATTCCCCTTACTTCCCCTAGTGACTAACCCTAAACTCCCCCCACAGCCTTATCGTAACCTTCCCCTTACTTCTCCGAGTGACTAACCCAAACCTCCCCTCACAGCCTAAACCTAACCTTCCCCTTACTTCCCTAGTGACTAGCCCTAACCTCCCCCCACAGCCTAAACCTAACCTTCCCCTAACTTCCCCTAGTGACTAACCCTAACCTCCCCCCACAGCCTAACCGTAACCTTCCCCTTACTACCCCTAGTGACTAACCCTAACCTCCCCCCACAGCCTTACCGTAACCTTCCCCTTACTTCTCCTAGTGACTAACCCTAACCTCCCCTCACAGCCTAACCCTAACCATCCCCTTACTTCTCTTTGTGACTAACCCTAACCTCCCCCCACAGCCTAAACCTAACCTTCCCCTTACTTCTCCTAGTGACTAACCCTAACCTCCCCTCACAGCCTAAACCTAACCTTCCCCTTACTTCCCCTAGTGACTAACCCTAACCTCCCCCCACAGCCTTACCGTAACCTTCCCCTTACTTCTCCTAGTGACTAACCCTAACCTCCCCCCACAGCCTAAACCTAACCTTCCACTTACTTCTCCTAGTGACTAACCCTAACCTCCCCTCACAGCCTAAACCTAACCTTCCCCTTACTTCTCCTAGTGACTAACCATAACCTCCCCTCACAGCCAAAACCTAACCTTCCTCTTACTTCCCCTAGTGACTAACCCTAACCTTCCCCCACAGCCAAAACCTAACCTTCCCCTTACTTCCCCTAGTGACTAACCCTAACTCCCCTCACAGCCTAACTGTAACCTTCCCCTTACTTCCCTAGTGACTAACCCTAACCTCCCCCCACAGCCTAAACCTAACCTTCCCCTAACCCTAACCTCACCCCACATCCTAACCGTAACCTTCCCCCTACTACTCCTAGTGACTAACCCTAACCTCCCCCCACAGCCTTACCGTAACCTTCCCCTTACTTCTCCTAGTGACTAACCCTAACCTCCCCTCACAGCCTAAACCTAACCTTCCCCTTACTTCTCCTAGTGACTAACCCTAACCTCCCCTCACAGCCTAAACCTAACCTTCCCCTAACTTCCCTAGTGACTAAACCTAACCTCCCCTCACAGCCTAACCGTAACCTTCCCCTTACTTCTCCTAGTGACTAACCCTAACCTCCCCCATAGCCTAAACCTAACCTTCCCCTAACTTCCCTAGTGACTAACCCTAACCTCCCCCCACAGCCTAAACCTAACCTTCCCCTAGTGACTAACCCTAACCTCACCCCACAGCCTAACCGTAACCTTCCTCTTACTTCCCCTAGTGACAAACCCTAACCTCCCATCACAGCCTTACCGTAACCTTCCCCTTACTTCTCCTAGTGACTAACCCTAACCTCCCCTCACAGCCTAACCCTAACCATCCCCTTACTTCTCCTTGTGACTAACCCTAACCTCCCCCCACAGCCTAAACCTAACCTTCCCCTTACTTCTCCTAGTGACTAACCCTAACCTTCCCTCACAGCCTAAACCTAACCTTCCCCTTACTTCTCCTAGTGACTAACCATAACCTCCCCTCACAGCCAAAACCTAACCTTCCCCTTACTTCCCCTAGTGACTAACCTTAACCTTCCCCATAGCCTAAACCTAACCTTCCCCTAACCCTAACCTCCCCCCACATCCTAACCGTAACCTTCCCCTTTCTTCTCCTAGTGACTAACCCTAACCTCCCCCCACAGCCTTACCGTAACCTTCCCCTTAATTCTCCTAGTGACAAACCCTAACCTCCCCCATAGCCTAAACCTAACCTTCCCCTAACTTCCCTAGTGACTAACCATAACCTCCCCTCACAGCCTAACCGTAACCTTCCCCTTACTTCCCCTAGTGACTAACCCTAACCTCCCATCACAGCCTTACCGTAACCTTCCCCTTACTTCTCCTAGTGACTAACCCTAACCTCCCCTCACAGCCTAACCCTAACCACCCCCTTACTTCTCCTAGTGACTAACCATAACCTTCCCTCACAGCCAAAACCTAACCTTCCCCTTACTTCCCCTAGTGACTAACCCTAACTCCCCTCACAGCCTAACTGTAACCTTCCCCTTACTTCCCTAGTGACTAACCCTAACCTCCCCCCACAGCCTAAACCTAACCTTCCCCTAACCCTAACCTCCCCCCACATCCTAACCGTAACCTTCCCCTTTCTTCTCCTAGTGACTAACCCTAACCTCCCCCCACAGCCTTACCGTAACCTTCCCCTTACTTATCCTAGTGACTAACCCTAACCTCCCCTCACAGCCTAACCGTAAACTTCCCCTTACTTCTCCTAGTGACTAACCCTAACCTCCCCCATAGCCTAAACCTAACCTTCCCCTAACTTCCCTAGTGACTAACCCTAACCTCCCCCCACAGCCTAAACCTAACCTTCCCCTAACTTCCCCTAGTGACTAACCCTAACCTCCCCCCACAGCCTAAACCTAACCTTCCCCTAACTTCCCCTAGTGACAAACCCTAACCCCCCCACAGCCTAACCGTAACCTTCCCCTTACTTCCCCTAGTGACTAACCCTAACCTCCCATCACAGCCTTACCGTAACCTTCCCCTTACTTCTCCTAGTGACTAACCCTAACCTCCCCTCACAGCCTAACCCTAACCATCCCCTTACTTCTCCTTGTGACTAACCCTAACCTCCCCCACAGCCTAAACATAACCTTCCCCTTACTTCTCCTAGTGACTAACCCTAACCTCCCCTCACAGCCTAAACCTAACCTTCCCCTTACTTCTCCTAGTAACTAACCCTAACCCCCCCTCACAGCCTAACCCTAACCCTCCCCTTACTTCTCCTTGTGACTAACCCTAACCTCCCCCCACAGCCTTATCGTAACCTTCCCCTTACTTCTCCTAGTGACTAACCCAAACCTCCCCTCACAGCCTAAACCTAACCTTCCCCTTACTTCCCTAGTGACTAGCTCTAACCTCCCCCCACAGCCTAAACCTAACCTTCCCCTAACTTCCCCTAGTGACTAACCCTAACCTCCCCCCACAGCCTAACCGTAACCTTCCCCTTACTACCCCTAGTGACTAACCCTAACCTCCCCCCACAGCCTTACCGTAACCTTCCCCTTACTTCTCCTAGTGACTAACCCTAACCTCCCCTCACAGCCTAAACCTAACCATCCCCTTACTTCTCCTTGTGACTAACAATAACCTCCCCCCACAGCCTAAACCTAACCTTCCCCTTACTTCTCCTAGTAACTAACCCTAACCTCCCCTCACAGCCTAAACCTAACCTTCCCCTTACTTCCCCTAGTGACTAACCCTAACCTCCCCCCACAGCCTTACCGTAACCTTCCCCTTACTTCTCCTAGTGACTAACCCTAACCTCCCCTCACAGCCTAACCCTAACCATCCCCTTACTTCTCCTTGTGACTAACCCTCCCCTCCCCCCACAGCCTAAACCTAACCTTCCCCTTACTTACCCTAGTGACTAACCCTAACCTCCCCCCACAGCCTAACCGTAACCTTCTCCTTACTTCTCCTAGTGACTAACCCTAACCTCCCCCCATAGCCTAAACCTAACCTTCCCCTTACTTCTCCTAGTGACTAACCCTAACCTCCCCTCACAGCCTAAACCTAACCTTCCCCTTACTTCTCCTAGTGACTAACCCTAACCTCCCCTCACAGCCTAAACCTAACCTTCCCCTTACTTCTCCTAGTGACTAACCGTAACCTCCCCCCACAGCCTAACCCTAACCCTCCCCTTACTTCTCCTTGTGACTAACCCTAACCTCCCCCCACAGCCTTATCGTAACCTTCCCCTTACTTCTCCTAGTGACTAACCCAAACCTCCCCTCACAGCCTAAACCTAACCTTCCCCTTACTTCCCTAGTGACTAGCCCTAACCTCCCCCCACAGCCTAAACCTAACCTTCCCCTAACTTCCCCTAGTGACTAACCCTAACCTCCCCCCACAGCCTAACCGTAACCTTCCCCTTACTACCCCTAGTGACTAACCCTAACCTCCCCCCACAGCCTAAACCAATCCTTCCCCTTACTTCTCCTAGTGACTAACCCTAACCTCCCTTCACAGCCTAAACCTAACCTTCCCCTTACTTCCCCTAGTGACTAACCCTAACCTCCGCCCACAGCCTTACCGTAACCTTCCCCTTACTTCTCCTAGTGACTAACCCTAACCTCCCCTCACAGCCTAACCCTAACTATCCCCTTACTTCTCCTTGTGACTAACCCTCCCCTCCCCCCACAGCCTAAACCTAACCTTCCCCTTACTTCCCCTAGTGACTAACCCTAACCTCACCCCACAGCCTAACCGTAACCTTCCTCTTACTTCCCCTAGTGACAAACCCTAACCTCCCATCACAGCCTTACCGTAACCTTCCCCTTACTTCTCCTAGTGACTAACCCTAACCTCCCCTCACAGCCTAACCCTAACCATCCCCTTACTTCTCCTTGTGACTAACCCTAACCTCCCCCCACAGCCTAAACCTAACCTTCCCCTTACTTCTCCTAGTGACTAACCCTAACCTTCCCTCACAGCCTAAACCTAACCTTCCCCTTACTTCTCCTAGTGACTAACCATAACCTCCCCTCACAGCCAAAACCTAACCTTCCCCTTACTTCCCCTAGTGACTAACCTTAACCTTCCCCATAGCCTAAACCTAACCTTCCCCTAACCCTAACCTCCCCCCACATCCTAACCGTAACCTTCCCCTTTCTTCTCCTAGTGACTAACCCTAACCTCCCCCCACAGCCTTACCGTAACCTTCCCCTTAATTCTCCTAGTGACTAACCCTAACCTCCCCCATAGCCTAAACCTAACCTTCCCCTAACTTCCCTAGTGACTAACCATAACCTCCCCTCACAGCCTAACCGTAACCTTCCCCTTACTTCCCCTAGTGACTAACCCTAACCTCCCATCACAGCCTTACCGTAACCTTCCCCTTACTTCTCCTAGTGACTAACCCTAACCTCCCCTCACAGCCTAACCCTAACCACCCCCTTACTTCTCCTAGTGACTAACCATAACCTTCCCTCACAGCCAAAACCTAACCTTCCCCTTACTTCCCCTAGTGACTAACCCTAACTCCCCTCACAGCCTAACTGTAACCTTCCCCTTACTTCCCTAGTGACTAACCCTAACCTCCCCCCACAGCCTAAACCTAACCTTCCCCTAACCCTAACCTCCCCCCACATCCTAACCGTAACCTTCCCCTTTCTTCTCCTAGTGACTAACCCTAACCTCCCCCCACAGCCTTACCGTAACCTTCCCCTTACTTATCCTAGTGACTAACCCTAACCTCCCCTCACAGCCTAACCGTAAACTTCCCCTTACTTCTCCTAGTGACTAACCCTAACCTCCCCCATAGCCTAAACCTAACCTTCCCCTAACTTCCCTAGTGACTAACCCTAACCTCCCCCCACAGCCTAAACCTAACCTTCCCCTAACTTCCCCTAGTGACTAACCCTAACCTCCCCCCACAGCCTAAACCTAACCTTCCCCTAACTTCCCCTAGTGACAAACCCTAACCCCCCCACAGCCTAACCGTAACCTTCCCCTTACTTCCCCTAGTGACTAACCCTAACCTCCCATCACAGCCTTACCGTAACCTTCCCCTTACTTCTCCTAGTGACTAACCCTAACCTCCCCTCACAGCCTAACCCTAACCATCCCCTTACTTCTCCTTGTGACTAACCCTAACCTCCCCCACAGCCTAAACATAACCTTCCCCTTACTTCTCCTAGTGACTAACCCTAACCTCCCCTCACAGCCTAAACCTAACCTTCCCCTTACTTCTCCTAGTAACTAACCCTAACCTCCCCTCACAGCCTAACCCTAACCCTCCCCTTACTTCTCCTTGTGACTAACCCTAACCTCCCCCCACAGCCTTATCGTAACCTTCCCCTTACTTCTCCTAGTGACTAACCCAAACCTCCCCTCACAGCCTAAACCTAACCTTCCCCTTACTTCCCTAGTGACTAGCTCTAACCTCCCCCCACAGCCTAAACCTAACCTTCCCCTAACTTCCCCTAGTGACTAACCCTAACCTCCCCCCACAGCCTAACCGTAACCTTCCCCTTACTACCCCTAGTGACTAACCCTAACCTCCCCCCACAGCCTTACCGTAACCTTCCCCTTACTTCTCCTAGTGACTAACCCTAACCTCCCCTCACAGCCTAAACCTAACCATCCCCTTACTTCTCCTTGTGACTAACAATAACCTCCCCCCACAGCCTAAACCTAACCTTCCCCTTACTTCTCCTAGTAACTAACCCTAACCTCCCCTCACAGCCTAAACCTAACCTTCCCCTTACTTCCCCTAGTGACTAACCCTAACCTCCCCCCACAGCCTTACCGTAACCTTCCCCTTACTTCTCCTAGTGACTAACCCTAACCTCCCCTCACAGCCTAACCCTAACCATCCCCTTACTTCTCCTTGTGACTAACCCTCCCCTCCCCCCACAGCCTAAACCTAACCTTCCCCTTACTTCCCCTAGTGACTAACCCTAACCTCCCCCCACAGCCTAACCGTAACCTTCTCCTTACTTCTCCTAGTGACTAACCCTAACCTCCCCCCATAGCCTAAACCTAACCTTCCCCTTACTTCTCCTAGTGACTAACCCTAACCTCCCCTCACAGCCTAAACCTAACCTTCCCCTTACTTCTCCTAGTGACTAACCCTAACCTCCCCTCACAGCCTAAACCTAACCTTCCCCTTACTTCTCCTAGTGACTAACCGTAACCTCCCCCCACAGCCTAACCCTAACCCTCCCCTTACTTCTCCTTGTGACTAACCCTAACCTCCCCCCACAGCCTTATCGTAACCTTCCCCTTACTTCTCCTAGTGACTAACCCAAACCTCCCCTCACAGCCTAAACCTAACCTTCCCCTTACTTCCCTAGTGACTAGCCCTAACCTCCCCCCACAGCCTAAACCTAACCTTCCCCTAACTTCCCCTAGTGACTAACCCTAACCTCCCCCCACAGCCTAACCGTAACCTTCCCCTTACTACCCCTAGTGACTAACCCTAACCTCCCCCCACAGCCTTACCATAACCTTCCCCTTACTTCTCCTAGTGACTAACCCTAACCTCCCCTCACAGCCTAACCCTAACCATCCCCTTACTTCTCCTTGTGACTAACCCTAACCTCCCCCCACAGCCTAAACCAATCCTTCCCCTTACTTCTCCTAGTGACTAACCCTAACCTCCCTTCACAGCCTAAACCTAACCTTCCCCTTACTTCCCCTAGTGACTAACCCTAACCTCCGCCCACAGCCTTACCGTAACCTTCCCCTTACTTCTCCTAGTGACTAACCCTAACCTCCCCTCACAGCCTAACCCTAACTATCCCCTTACTTCTCCTTGTGACTAACCCTCCCCTCCCCCCACAGCCTAAACCTAACCTTCCCCTTACTTCCCCTAGTGACTAACCCTAACCTCCCCCCACAGCCTAACCGTAACCTTCTCCTTACTTCTCCTAGTGACTAACCCTAACCTCCCCCCATAGCCTAAACCTAACCTTCCCCTTACTTCTCCTAGTGACTAACCCTAACCTCCCCTCACAGCCTAAACCTAACCTTCCCCTTACTTCTCCTAGTGACTAACCATAACCTCCCCTCACAGCCTAAACCTAACCTTCCCCTAACTTCCCTAGTGACTAACCCTAACCTCCCCTCACAGCCTAACCGTAACCTTCCCCTTACTTCTGCTAGTGACTAACCCTAACCTCCCCCCACAGCCTTACCGTAACCTTCCCCTTACTTCTCCTAGTGACTAACCCTAACCTCCCCTCACAGCCTAAACCTAACCTTCCCCTTACTTCTCCTAGTGACTAACCCTAACCTCCCCTCACAGCCTAAACCTAACCTTCCCCTAACTTCCCTAGTGACTAACCCTAACCTCCCCTCACAGCCTAACCGTAACCTTCCCCTTACTACTCCTAGTGACTAACCCTAACCTCCCCCATAGCCTAAACCTAACCTTCCACTAACTTCCCTAGTGACTAACCCTAACCTCCCCCCACAGCCTAAACTTAACCTTAACCTGACTTCCCCTAGTGACTAACCATAACCTCCTCCCACAGCCTAACCGTAAACTTCCCCTTACTTCCCCTAGTGACTAACCCTAACCTCCCATCACAGCCTTACCGTAACCTTCCCCTTACTTCTCCTAGTGACTAACCCTAACCTCCCCTCACAGTCTAACCCTAACCATCCCCTTACTTCTCCTTGTGACTAACCCTAACCTCTCCTCACAGCCTAAACCTAACCTTCCCCTTACTTCTCCTAGTGACTAACCCTATCCTCCCCTCACAGCCTAAACTTAACCTTCCCCTTACTTCTCCTAGTGACTAACCCTAACCTCCCCTCACAGCCTAAACCTAACCTTCCCCTTACTTCCCCTAGTGACTAACCCTAACCTCCCCCCACAGCCTTACCGTAACCATCCCCTTACTTCTCCTAGTGACTAACCCTAACCTCCCCTCACAGCCTAACCCTAACCACCCCCTTACTTTTCCTTGTGACTAACCCAACCCTCCCCCCACAGCCTAAACCTAACCTTCCCCTTACTTCCCCTAGTGACTAACCCTAACCTCCCCCCACAGCCTTACCGTAACCTTCCCCTTACTTCTCCTAGTGACTAACCCTAACCTCCCCCCACAGCCTAAACCTTAACTTCCCTTTACTTCTCCTAGTGACTAACCCTAACCTCCCCTCACAGCCTAAACCTAACCTTCCCCTTACTTCTCATAGTGACTAACCCTAACCTCCCCTCACAGCCTAAACCTAACCTTCCCCTAACTTCCCTAGTGACTAACCCTAACCTCCCCTCACAGCCTAACCGTAACCTTCCCCTTACTTCTCCTAGTGACTAACCCTTACCTCCCCCATAGCCTAAACCTAACATTTCCCTTACTTCCCCTAGTGACTAACCCTAACCTCCCCCCACAGCCTTACCGTACCCTTCCCCTTACTTCTCCTAGTGACTAACCCTAACCTCCCCTCACAGCCTAACCCTAACCGTCCCTTACTTCTCCTTGTGACTAACCCTACCCTCCCCCCACAGCCTAAACCTAACCTTCCCCTTACTTCCCCTAGTGACTAACCCTAACCTCCCCCCACAGCCTTACCGTAACCTTCCCCTTACTTCTCCTAGTGACTAACCCTAACCTCCCCCCACAGCCTAAACCTAACCTTCCCCTTACTTCTCCTAGTGACTAACCCTAACCTCCCCTCATAGCCGAAACCTAACCTTCCCCTTACTTCTCCTAGTGACTAACCCTAACCTCCCCTCACAGCCTAAACCTAACCTTCCCCTTACTTCCCCTAGTGACTAACCCTAACCTCCGCCCACAGCCTTACCGTAACCTTCCCCTTACTTCTCCTAGTGACTAACCCTAACCTCCCCTCACAGCCTAACCCTAACCATCCCCTTACTTCTCGTTGTGACTAACCCTCCCCTCCCCCCACAGCCTAAACCTAACCTTCCCCTTACTTCCCCTAGTGACTAACCCTAACCTCCCCCCACAGCCTAACCGTAACCATCTCCTTACTTCTCCTAGTGACTAACCCTAACCTCCCCCCATAGACTAAACCTAACCTTCCCCTTACTTCTCCTAGTGACTAACCCTAACCTCCCCTCACAGCCTAAACCTAACCTTCCCCTTACTTCTCCTTAGTGACTAACCATAACCTCCCCTCACAGCCTAAACCTAACCTTCCCCTAACTTCCCTAGTGACTAACCCTAACCTCCCCTCACAGCCTAACCGTAACCTTCCCCTTACTTCTGCTAGTGACTAACCCTAACCTCCCCCCACAGCCTTACCGTAGCCTTCCCCTTACTTCTCCTAGTGACTAACCCTAACCTCCCCTCACAGCCTAAACCTAACCTTCCCCTTACTTCTCCTAGTGACTAACCCTAACCTCCCCTCACAGCCTAAACCTAAACTTCCCCTAACTTCCCTAGTGACTAACCCTAACCTCCCCTCACAGCCTAACCGTAACCTTCCCCTTACTACTCCTAGTGACTAACCCTAACCTCCCCCATAGCCTAAACCTAACCTTCCCTTAACTTCCCTAGTGACTATCCCTAACCTCCCCCCACAGCCTTACCGTAACCTTCCCCTTACTTCTCCTAGTGACTAACCCTAACCTCCCCCCACAGCCTAAACCTAACCTTCCCTTTACTTCTCCTAGTGACTAACCTTAACCTCCCCTCACAGCCTAAACCTAACCTTCCCCTTACTTCTCATAGTGACTAACCCTAACCTCCCCTCACAGCCTAAACCTAACCTTCCCCTAACTTCCCTAGTGACTAACCCTAACCTCCCCTCACAGCCTAACCGTAACCTTCCCCTTACTTCTCCTAGTGACTAACCCTAAACTCCCCCCACAGCCTTATCGTAACCTTCCCCTTACTTCTCCGAGTGACTAACCCAAACCTCCCCTCACAGCCTAAACCTAACCTTCCCCTTACTTCCCTAGTAACTAGCCCTAACCTCCCCCCACAGCCTAAACCTAACCTTCCCCTAACTTCCCCTAGTGACTAACCCTAACCTCCCCCCACAGCCTAACCGTAACCTTCCCCTTACTACCCCTAGTGACTAACCCTAACCTCCCCCCACAGCCTTACCGTAACCTTCCCCTTACTTCTCCTAGTGACTAACCCTAACCTCCCCTCACAGCCTAACCCTAACCATCCCCTTACTTCTCTTTGTGACTAACCCTAACCTCCCCCCACAGCCTAAACCTAACCTTCCCCTAACTTCCCTAGTGACTAACCCTAACCTCCCCTCACAGCCTAACCATAACCTTCCCCTTACTTCCCCTAGTGACTAACCCTAACCTCCCATCACAGCCTTACCGTAACCTTCCCCTTACTTCTCCTAGTTACTAACCCTAACCTCCCCTCACAGCCTAACCCTAACCATCCCCTTACTTCTCCTTGTGACTAACCCTAACCTCCCCCCACAGCCTAAACCTAACCTTCCCCTTACTTCTCCTAGTGACTGACCCTAACCTCCCCTCACAGCCTAAACCTAACCTTCCCCTTACTTCTCCTAGTGACTAACCATAACCTTCCCTCACAGCCAAAACCTAACCTTCCCCTTACTTCCCCTAGTGACTAACCCTAACCTTCCCTCACAGCCAAAACCTAACCTTCCCCTTACTTCCCCTAGTGACTAACCCTAACTCCCCTCACAGCCTAACTGTAACCTTCCCCTTACTTCCCTAGTGACTAACCCTAACCTCCCCACACAGCCTAAACCTAACCTTCCCCTAACCCTAACCTCCCCCCACATCCTAACCGTAACCTTCCCCTTTCTTCTCCTAGTGACTAACCCTAACCTCCCCCCACAGCCTTACCGTAACCTTCCCCTTACTTCTCCTAGTGACTAACCCTAACCTCCCCTCACAGCCTAACCGTAACCTTCCCCTTACTTCTCCTAGTGACTAACCCTAACCTCCCCCATAGCCTAAACCTAACCTTCCCCTAACTTCCCTAGTGACTAACCCTAACCTCCCCCCACAGCCTAAACCTAACCTTCCCCTAACTTCCCCTAGTGACTAACCCTAACCTCCCCCCACAGCCTAACCGTAACCTTCCCCTTACTTCCCCTAGTGACTAACCCTAACCTCCCATCACAGCCTTACCGTAACCTTCCCCTTACTTCTCCTAGTGACTAACCCTAAACTCCCCCCACAGCCTTACCGTAACCTTCCCCTTACTTCTCCTAGTTACTAACCCTAACCTCCACTCACAGCCTAAACCTAACTTTCCCCTTACTTCTCCTAGTGACTAACCCTAACCTCCCCTCACAGCCTAACCCTAACCCTCCCCTTACTTCTCCTTGTGACTAACCCTAACCTCCCCCCACAGCCTTATCGTAACCTTCCCCTTACTTCGTCTAGTGACTAACCCAAACCTCCCCTCACAGCCTAAACCTAACCTTCCCCTTACTTCCCTAGTGACTAGCCCTAACCTCCCCCCACAGCCTAAACCTAACCTTCCCCTAACTTTCCCTAGTGACTAACCATAACCTCCCCCCACAGCCTAACCGTAACCTTCCCCTTACTACCCCTAGTGACTAACCCTAACCTCCCCCCACAGCCTTACCGTAACCTTCCCCTTACTTCTCCTAGTGACTAACCCTAACCTCCCCTCACAGCCTAACCCTAACCATCCCCTTACTTCTCCTTGTGACTAACCCTAACCTCCCCCCACAGCCTAAACCTATCCTTCCCCTTACTTCTCCTAGTGACTAACCCTAACCTCCCTTCACAGCCTAAACCTAACCTTCCCCTTACTTCCCCTAGTGACTAACCCTAACCTCCCCTCACAGCCTAACCCTAACCATCCCCTTACTTCTCCTTGTGACTAACCCTCCCCTCCCCCCACAGCCTAAACCTAACCTTCCCCTTACTTCCCCTAGTGACTAACCCTA
This sequence comes from Pseudophryne corroboree, assembly GCF_028390025.1. Classification (NCBI taxonomy): domain Eukaryota; kingdom Metazoa; phylum Chordata; class Amphibia; order Anura; family Myobatrachidae; genus Pseudophryne; species Pseudophryne corroboree. The sequence goes on along the minus strand of NC_086444.1, from coordinate 1,240,014,362 downwards.
ACCTCCCCCACAGCCTAACCGTAACCTTCTCCTTACTTCTCCTAGTGACTAACCCTAACCTCCCCCCATAGCCTAAACCTAACCTTCCCCTTACTTCTCCTAGTGACTAACCCATTACCTCCCCTCACAGCCTAAACCTAACCTTCCCTTTACTTCTCCTAGCGACTAACCATAACCTCCCCTCACAGCCTAAACCTAACCTTCCCCTAACTTCCCTAGTGACTAACCCTAACCTCCCCTCACAGCCTAACCGTAACCTTCCCCTTACTTCTCCTAGTGACTAACCCTAACCTCCCCCCACAGCCTTACCGTAACCTTCCCCTTACTTCTCCTAGTGACTAACCCTAACCTCCCCTCACAGCCTAAACCTAACCTTCCCCTTACTTCTCCTAGTGACTAACCCTCTCCTCCCCTCACAGCCTAAACCTAACCTTCCCCTAACTTCCCTAGTGACTAACCCTAACCTCTCCTTACAGCCTAACCGTAACCTTCCCCTTACTACTCCTAGTGACTAACCCTAACCTCCCCCATAGCCTAAACCTAACCTTCCCCTAACTTCCCTAGTGACTAACCCTAACCTCCCCCCACAGCCTAAACCTAACCTTCCCCTAACTTCCCCTAGTGACTAACCCTAACCTCCCCCCACAGCCTAACCGTAAACTTCCCCTTACTTCCCCTAGTGACTAACCCTAACCTCCCATCACAGCCTTACCGTAACCTTCCCCTTACTTCTCCTAGTGACTAACCCTAACCTCCCCTCACAGTCTAACCCTAACCATCCCCTTACTTCTCCTTGTGACTAACCCTAACCTCCCCCAACAGCCTAAACCTAACCTTCCCCTTACTTCTCCTAGTGACTAACCCTAACCTCCCCTCACAGCCTAATCTTAACCTTCCCCTTACTTCTCCTAGTGACTAACCCTAACCTCCCCTCACAGCCTAAACCTAACCTTCCCCTTACTTCCCCTAGTGACTAACCCTAACCTCCACCCACAGCCTTACCGTAACCTTCCCCTTACTTCTCCTAGCGACTAACCCTAACCTCCCCTCACAGCCTAACCCTAACCACCCCCTTACTTTTCCTTGTGACTAACCCTACCCTCCCCCCACATCCTAACCGTAACCTTCCCCTTTCTTCTCCTAGTGACTAACCCTAACCACCCCCACAGCCTTACCGTAACCTTCCCCTTACTTCTCCTAGTGACTAACCCTAACCTCCCCTCACAGCCTAACCGTAACCTTCCCCTTACTTCTCCTAGTGACTAACCCTAACCTCCCCCATAGCCTAAACCTAACCTTCCCCTAACGTCCCTAGTGACTAACCCTAACCTCCCCCCACAGCCTAAACCTAACCTTCCCATAACTTCCCCTAGTGACTAACCCTAACCTCCCCCCACAGCCTAACCGTAACATTCCCCTTACTTCCCCTAGTGACTAACCCTAAACTCCCCCGACAGCCTTATCGTAACCTTCCCCTTACTTCTCCGAGTGACTAACCCAAACCTCCCCTCACAGCCTAAACCTAACCTTCCCCTTACTTCCCTAGTGACTAGCCCTAACCTCCCCCCACAGCCTAAACCTAACCTTCCCCTAACTTCCCCTAGTGACTAACCCTAACCTCCCCCCACAGCCTAACCGTAACCTTCCCCTAACTACCCCTAGTGACTAACCCTAACCTCCCCCACAGCCTTACCGTAACCTTCCCCTTACTTCTCCTAGTGACTAACCCTAACCTCCCCTCACAGCCTAACCCTAACCATCCCCTTACTTCTCTTTGTGACTAACCCTAACCTCCCCCCACAGCCTAAACCTAACCTTCCCCTTACTTCTCCTAGTGACTAACCCTAACCTCCCCTCACAGCCTAAACCTAACCTTCCCCTTACTTCCCCTAGTGACTAACCCTAACCTCCCCCCACAGCCTTACCGTAACCTTCCCCTTACTTCTCCTAGTGACTAACCCTAACCTCCCCCCACAGCCTAAACCTAACCTTCCACTTATTTCTCCTAGTGACTAACCCTAACCTCCCCTCACAGCCTAAACCTAACCTTCCCCTTACTTCTCCTAGTGACTAACCATAACCTCCCCTCACAGCCAAAACCTAACCTTCCTCTTACTTCCCCTAGTGACTAACCCTAACCTTCCCCCACAGCCAAAACCTAACCTTCCCCTTACTTCCCCTAGTGACTAACCCTAACTCCCCTCACAGCCTAACTGTAACCTTCCCCTTACTTCCCTAGTGACTAACCCTAACCTCCCCCCACAGCCTAAACCTAACCTTCCCCTAACCCTAACCTCCCCCCACATCCTAACCGTAACCTTCCCCCTACTACTCCTAGTGACTAACCCTAACCTCCCCCCACAGCCTTACCGTAACCTTCCCCTTACTTCTCCTAGTGACTAACCCTAACCTCCCCTCACAGCCTAAACCTAACCTTCCCCTTACTTCTCCTAGTGACTAACCCTAACCTCCCCTCACAGCCTAAACCTAACCTTCCCCTAACTTCCCTAGTGACTAAACCTAACCTCCCCTCACAGCCTAACCGTAACCTTCCCCTTACTTCTCCTAGTGACTAACCCTAACCTCCCCCATAGCCTAAACCTAACCTTCCCCTAACTTCCCTAGTGACTAACCCTAACCTCCCCCCACAGCCTAAACCTAACCTTCCCCTAGTGACTAACCCTAACCTCCCCCCACAGCCTAACCGTAACCTTCCTCTTACTTCCCCTAGTGACAAACCCTAACCTCCCATCACAGCCTTACCGTAACCTTCCCCTTACTTCTCCTAGTGACTAACCCTAACCTCCCCTCACAGCCTAACCCTAACCATCCCCTTACTTCTCCTTGTGACTAACCCTAACCTCCCCCCACAGCCTAAACCTAACCTTCCCCTTACTTCTCCTAGTGACTAACCCTAACCTTCCCTCACAGCCTAAACCTAACCTTCCCCTTACTTCTCCTAGTGACTAACCATAACCTCCCCTCACAGCCAAAACCTAACCTTCCCCTTACTTCCCCTAGTGACTAACCTTAACCTTCCCCATAGCCTAAACCTAACCTTCCCCTAACCCTAACCTCCCCCCACATCCTAACCGTAACCTTCCCCTTTCTTCTCCTAGTGACTAACCCTAACCTCCCCCCACAGCCTTACCGTAACCTTCCCCTTACTTCTCCTAGCGACTAACCCTAACCTCCCCTCACAGCCTAAACCTAACCTTCCCCTTACTTCTCCTAGTGACTAACCCTAACCTCCCCTCACAGCCTAAACCTAACCTTCCCCTAACTTCCCTAGTGACTAACCCTAACCTCCCCTCAAAGCCTAACCGTAACCTTCCCCTTACTTCCCCTAGTGACTAACCCTAACCTCCCATCACAGCCTTACCGTAACCTTCCCCTTACTTCTCCTAGTGACTAACCCTAACCTCCCCTCACAGCCTAACCCTAACCATCCCCTTACTTCTCCTTGTGACTAACCCTAACCTCCCCCCACAGCCTAAACCTAACCTTCCCCTTACTTCTCCTAGTGACTAACCCTAACCTCCCCTCACAGCCTAAACCTAACCTTCCCCTTACTTCTCCCAGTGACTAACCATAACCTTCCCTCACAGCCAAAACCTAACCTTACCCTTACTTCCCCTAGTGACTAACCCTAACTCCCCTCACAGCCTAACTGTAACCTTCCCCTTACTTCCCTAGTGACTAACCCTAACCTCCCCCCACAGCCTAAACCTAACCTTCCCCTAACCCTAACCTCCCCCCACATCCTAACCGTAACCTTCCCCTTTCTTCTCCTAGTGACTAACCCTAACCTCCCCCCACAGCCTTACCGTAACCTTCCCCTTACTTATCCTAGTGACTAACCCTAACCTCCCCTCACAGCCTAACCGTAAACTTCCCCTTACTTCTCCTAGTGACTAACCCTAACCTCCCCCATAGCCTAAACCTAACCTTCCCCTAACTTCCCTAGTGACTAAACCTAACCTCCCCCCACAGCCTAAACCTAACCTTCCCCTAACTTCCCCTAGTGACTAACCCTAACCTCCCCCCACAGCCTAAACCTAACCTTCCCCTAACTACCCCTAGTGACTAACCCTAACCCCCCCACAGCCTAACCGTAACCTTCCCCTTACTTCCCCTAGTGACTAACCCTAACCTCCCATCACAGCCTTACCGTTACCTTCCCCTTACATCTCCTAGTGACTAACCCCAACCTCCCCTCACAGCCTAACCCTAACCATCCCCTTACTTCTCCTTGTGACTAACCCTAACCTCCCCCCACAGCCTAAACCTAACCTTCCCCTTACTTCTCCTAGTGACTAACCCTAACCTCCCCTCACAGCCTAAACCTAACCTTCCCCTTACTTCTCCTAGTAACTAACCCTAACCTCCCCTCACAGCCTAACCCTAACCCTCCCCTTACTTCTCCTTGTGACTAACCCTAACCTCCCCCCACAGCCTTATCGTAACCTTCCCCTTACTTCTCCTAGTGACTAACCCTAACCTCCCCTCACAGCCTAAACCTAACCTTCCCCTTACTTCCCTAGTGACTAGCTCTAACCTCCCCCCACAGCCTAAACCTAACCTTCCCCTAACTTCCCCTAGTGACTAACCCTAACCTCCCCCCACAGCCTAACCGTAACCTTTCCCTTACTACCCCTAGTGACTAACCCTAACCTCCCCCCACAGCCTTACCGTAACCTTCCCCTTACTTCTCCTAGTGACTAACCCTAACCTCCCCTCACAGCCTAAACCTAACCATCCCCTTACTTCTCCTTGTGACTAACAATAACCTCCCCCCACAGCCTAAACCTAACCTTCCCCTTACTTCTCCTAGTAACTAACCCTAACCTCCCCTCACAGCCTAAACCTAACCTTCCCCTTACTTCCCCTAGTGACTAACCCTAACCTCCCCCCACAGCCTTACCGTAACCTTCCCCTTACTTCTCCTAGTGACTAACCCTAACCTCCCCTCACAGCCTAACCCTAACCATCCCCTTACTTCTCCTTGTGACTAACCCTCCCCTCCCCCCACAGCCTAAACCTAACCTTCCCCTTACTTCCCCTAGTGACTAACCCTAACCTCCCCCCACAGCCTAACCGTAACCTTCTCCTTACTTCTCCTAGTGACTAACCCTAACCTCCCCCCATAGCCTAAACCTAACCTTCCCCTTATATCTCCTAGTGACTAACCCTAACCTCCCCTCACAGCCTAAACCTAACCTTCCCCTTACTTCTCCTAGTGACTAACCCTAACCTCCCCTCACAGCCTAAACCTAACCTTCCCCTTACTTCTCCTAGTGACTAACCGTAACCTCCCCTCACAGCCTAACCCTAACCCTCCCCTTACTTCTCCTTGTGACTAACCCTAACCTCCCCCCACAGCCTTATCGTAACCTTCCCCTTACTTCTCCTAGTGACTAACCCAAACCTCCCCTCACAGCCTAAACCTAACCTTCCCCTTACTTCCCTAGTGACTAGCCCTAACCTCCCCCCACAGCCTAAACCTAACCTTCCCCTAACTTCCCCTAGTGACTAACCCTAACCTCCCCCCACAGCCTAACCGTAACCTTCCCCTTACTACCCCTAGTGACTAACCCTAACCTCCCCCCACAGCCTTACCGTAACCTTCCCCTTACTTCTCCTAGTGACTAACCCTAACCTCCCCTCACAGCCTAACCCTAACCATCCCCTTACTTCTCCTTGTGACTAACCCTAACCTCCCCCCACAGCCTAAACCAATCCTTCCCCTTACTTCTCCTAGTGACTAACCCTAACCTCCCTTCACAGCCTAAACCTAACCTTCCCCTTACTTCCCCTAGTGACTAACCCTAACCTCCCCTCACAGCCTAACCCTAACTATCCCCTTACTTCTCCTTGTGACTAACCCTTCCCTCCCCCCACAGCCTAAACCTAACCTTCCCCTTACTTCCCCTAGTGACTAACCCTAACCTCCTCTCACAGCCTAACCCTAACCCTCCCCTTACTTCTCCTTGTGACTAACCCTAACCTCCCCCCACAGCCTTATCGTAACCTTCCCCTTACTTCGTCTAGTGACTAACCCAAACCTCCCCTCACAGCCTAAACCTAACCTTCCCCTTACTTCCCTAGTGACTAGCCCTAACCTCCCCCCACAGCCTAAACCTAACCTTCCCCTAACTTTCCCTAGTGACTAACCATAACCTCCCCCCACAGCCTAACCGTAACCTTCCCCTTACTACCCCTAGTGACTAACCCTAACCTCCCCCCACAGCCTTACCGTAACCTTCCCCTTACTTCTCCTAGTGACTAACCCTAACCTCCCCTCACAGCCTAACCCTAACCATCCCCTTACTTCTCCTTGTGACTAACCCTAACCTCCCCCCACAGCCTAAACCTATCCTTCCCCTTACTTCTCCTAGTGACTAACCCTAACCTCCCTTCACAGCCTAAACCTAACCTTCCCCTTACTTCCCCTAGTGACTAACCCTAACCTCCCCTCACAGCCTAACCCTAACCATCCCCTTACTTCTCCTTGTGACTAACCCTCCCCTCCCCCCACAGCCTAAACCTAACCTTCCCCTTACTTCCCCTAGTGACTAACCCTAACCTCCCCCACAGCCTAACCGTAACCTTCTCCTTACTTCTCCTAGTGACTAACCCTAACCTCCCCCCATAGCCTAAACCTAACCTTCCCCTTACTTCTCCTAGTGACTAACCCATTACCTCCCCTCACAGCCTAAACCTAACCTTCCCTTTACTTCTCCTAGCGACTAACCATAACCTCCCCTCACAGCCTAAACCTAACCTTCCCCTAACTTCCCTAGTGACTAACCCTAACCTCCCCCCACAGCCTTACCGTAACCTTCCCCTTACTTCTCCTAGTGACTAACCCTAACCTCCCCTCACAGCCTAAACCTAACCTTCCCCTTACTTCTCCTAGTGACTAACCCTATCCTCCCCTCACAGCCTAAACCTAACCTTCCCCTAACTTCCCTAGTGACTAACCCTAACCTCCCCTTACAGCCTAACCGTAACCTTCCCCTTACTACTCCTAGTGACTAACCCTAACCTCCCCCATAGCCTAAACCTAACCTTCCCCTAACTTCCCTAGTGACTAACCCTAACCTCCCCCCACAGCCTAAACCTAACCTTCCCCTAACTTCCCCTAGTGACTAACCCAAACCTCCCCCCACAGCCTAACCGTAAACTTCCCCTTACTTCCCCTAGTGACTAACCCTAACCTCCCATCACAGCCTTACCGTAACCTTCCCCTTACTTCTCCTAGTGACTAACCCTAACCTCCCCTCACAGTCTAACCCTAACCATCCCCTTACTTCTCCTTGTGACTAACCCTAACCTCCCCCAACAGCCTAAACCTAACCTTCCCCTTACTTCTCCTAGTGACTAACCCTAACCTCCCCTCACAGCCTAATCTTAACCTTCCCCTTACTTCTCCTAGTGACTAACCCTAACCTCCCCTCACAGCCTAAACCTAACCTTCCCCTTACTTCCCCTAGTGACTAACCCTAACCTCCACCCACAGCCTTACCGTAACCTTCCCCTTACTTCTCCTAGCGACTAACCCTAACCTCCCCTCACAGCCTAACCCTAACCACCCCCTTACTTTTCCTTGTGACTAACCCTACCCTCCCCCCACATCCTAACCGTAACCTTCCCCTTTCTTCTCCTAGTGACTAACCCTAACCACCCCCACAGCCTTACCGTAACCTTCCCCTTACTTCTCCTAGTGACTAACCCTAACCTCCCCTCACAGCCTAACCGTAACCTTCCCCTTACTTCTCCTAGTGACTAACCCTAACCTCCCCCATAGCCTAAACCTAACCTTCCCCTAACGTCCCTAGTGACTAACCCTAACCTCCCCCCACAGCCTAAACCTAACCTTCCCATAACTTCCCCTAGTGACTAACCCTAACCTCCCCCCACAGCCTAACCGTAACATTCCCCTTACTTCCCCTAGTGACTAACCCTAAACTCCCCCCACAGCCTTATCGTAACCTTCCCCTTACTTCTCCGAGTGACTAACCCAAACCTCCCCTCACAGCCTAAACCTAACCTTCCCCTTACTTCCCTAGTGACTAGCCCTAACCTCCCCCCACAGCCTAAACCTAACCTTCCCCTAACTTCCCCTAGTGACTAACCCTAACCTCCCCCCACAGCCTAACCGTAACCTTCCCCTTACTACCCCTAGTGACTAACCCTAACCTCCCCCCACAGCCTTACCGTAACCTTCCCCTTACTTCTCCTAGTGACTAACCCTAACCTCCCCTCACAGCCTAACCCTAACCATCCCCTTACTTCTCTTTGTGACTAACCCTAACCTCCCCCCACAGCCTAAACCTAACCTTCCCCTTACTTCTCCTAGTGACTAACCCTAACCTCCCCCCACAGCCTTACCGTAACCTTCCCCTTACTTCTCCTAGTGACTAACCCTAACCTCCCCCCACAGCCTAAACCTAACCTTCCACTTATTTCTCCTAGTGACTAACCCTAACCACCCCTCACAGCCTAAACCTAACCTTCCCCTTACTTCTCCTAGTGACTAACCATAACCTCCCCTCACAGCCAAAACCTAACCTTCCTCTTACTTCCCCTAGTGACTAACCCTAACCTTCCCCCACAGCCAAAACCTAACCTTCCCCTTACTTCCCCTAGTGACTAACCCTAACTCCCCTCACAGCCTAACTGTAACCTTCCCCTTACTTCCCTAGTGACTAACCCTAACCTCCCCCCACAGCCTAAACCTAACCTTCCCCTAACCCTAACCTCCCCCCACATCCTAACCGTAACCTTCCCCCTACTACTCCTAGTGACTAACCCTAACCTCCCCCCACAGCCTTACCGTAACCTTCCCCTTACTTCTCCTAGTGACTAACCCTAACCTCCCCTTACAGCCTAAACCTAACCTTCCCCTTACTTCTCCTAGTGACTAACCCTAACCTCCCCTCACAGCCTAAACCTAACCTTCCCCTAACTTCCCTAGTGACTAAACCTAACCTCCCCTCACAGCCTAACCGTAACCTTCCCCTTACTTCTCCTAGTGACTAACCCTAACCTCCCCCATAGCCTAAACCTAACCTTCCCCTAACTTCCCTAGTGACTAACCCTAACCTCCCCCCACAGCCTAAACCTAACCTTCCCCTAGTGACTAACCCTAACCTCCCCCCACAGCCTTACCGTAACCTTCCCCTTACTTCTCCTAGTGACTAACCCTAACCTCCCCTCACAGCCTAACCCTAACCATCCCCTTACTTCTCTTTGTGACTAACCCTAACCTCCCCCCACAGCCTAAACCTAACCTTCCCCTTACTTCTCCTAGTGACTAACCCTAACCTCCCCTCACAGCCTAAACCTAACCTTCCCCTTACTTCCCCTAGTGACTAACCCTAACCTCCCCCCACAGCCTTACCGTAACCTTCCCCTTACTTCTCCTAGTGACTAACCCTAACCTCCCCCCACAGCCTAAACCTAACCTTCCACTTATTTCTCCTAGTGACTAACCCTAACCACCCCTCACGGCCTAAACCTAACCTTCCCCTTACTTCTCCTAGTGACTAACCATAACCTCCCCTCACAGCCAAAACCTAACCTTCCTCTTACTTCCCCTAGTGACTAACCCTAACCTTCCCCCACAGCCAAAACCTAACCTTCCCCTTACTTCCCCTAGTGACTAACCCTAACTCCCCTCACAGCCTAACTGTAACCTTCCCCTTACTTCCCTAGTGACTAACCCTAACCTCCCCCCACAGCCTAAACCTAACCTTCCCCTAACCCTAACCTCCCCCCACATCCTAACCGTAACCTTCCCCCTACTACTCCTAGTGACTAACCCTAACCTCCCCCCACAGCCTTACCGTAACCTTCCCCTTACTTCTCCTAGTGACTAACCCTAACCTCCCCTCACAGCCTAAACCTAACCTTCCCCTTACTTCTCCTAGTGACTAACCCTAACCTCCCCTCACAGCCTAAACCTAACCTTCCCCTAACTTCCCTAGTGACTAAACCTAACCTCCCCTCACAGCCTAACCGTAACCTTCCCCTTACTTCTCCTAGTGACTAACCCTAACCTCCCCCATAGCCTAAACCTAACCTTCCCCTAACTTCCCTAGTGACTAACCCTAACCTCCCCCCACAGCCTAAACCTAACCTTCCCCTAGTGACTAACCCTAACCTCCCCCCACAGCCTAACCGTAACCTTCCTCTTACTTCCCCTAGTGACAAACCCTAACCTCCCATCACAGCCTTACCGTAACCTTCCCCTTACTTCTCCTAGTGACTAACCCTAACCTCCCCTCACAGCCTAACCCTAACCATCCCCTTACTTCTCCTTGTGACTAACCCTAACCTCCCCCCACAGCCTAAACCTAACCTTCCCCTTACTTCTCCTAGTGACTAACCCTAACCTTCCCTCACAGCCTAAACCTAACCTTCCCCTTACTTCTCCTAGTGACTAACCATAACCTCCCCTCACAGCCAAAACCTAACCTTCCCCTTACTTCCCCTAGTGACTAACCTTAACCTTCCCCATAGCCTAAACCTAACCTTCCCCTAACCCTAACCTCCCCCCACATCCTAACCGTAACCTTCCCCTTTCTTCTCCTAGTGACTAACCCTAACCTCCCCCCACAGCCTTACCGTAACCTTCCCCTTACTTCTCCTAGTGACTAACCCTAACCTCCCCTCACAGCCTAAACCTAACCTTCCCCTTACTTCTCCTAGTGACTAACCCTAACCTCCCCTCACAGCCTAAACCTAACCTTCCCCTAACTTCCCTAGTGACTAACCCTAACCTCCCCTCAAAGCCTAACCGTAACCTTCCCCTTACTTCCCCTAGTGACTAACCCTAACCTCCCATCACAGCCTTACCGTAACCTTCCCCTTACTTCTCCTAGTGACTAACCCTAACCTCCCCTCACAGCCTAACCCTAACCATCCCCTTACTTCTCCTTGTGACTAACCCTAACCTCCCCCCACAGCCTAAACCTAACCTTCCCCTTACTTCTCCTAGTGACTAACCCTAACCTCCCCTCACAGCCTAAACCTAACCTTCCCCTTACTTCTCCTAGTGACTAACCATAACCTTCCCTCACAGCCAAAACCTAACCTTACCCTTACTTCCCCTAGTGACTAACCCTAACTCCCCTCACAGCCTAACTGTAACCTTCCCCTTACTTCCCTAGTGACTAACCCTAACCTCCCCCCACAGCCTAAACCTAACCTTCCCCTAACCCTAACCTCCCCCCACATCCTAACCGTAACCTTCCCCTTTCTTCTCCTAGTGACTAACCCTAACCTCCCCCCACAGCCTTACCGTAACCTTCCCCTTACTTATCCTAGAGACTAACCCTAACCTCCCCTCACAGCCTAACCGTAAACTTCCCCTTACTTCTCCTAGTGACTAACCCTAACCTCCCCCATAGCCTAAACCTAACCTTCCCCTAACTTCCCTAGTGACTAACCCTAACCTCCCCCCACAGCCTAAACCTAACCTTCCCCTAACTTCCCCTAGTGACTAACCCTAACCTCCCCCCACAGCCTAAACCTAACCTTCCCCTAACTTCCCTTAGTGACTAACCCTAACCCCCCCACAGTCTAACCGTAACCTTCCCCTTACTTCCCCTAGTGACTATCCCTAACCTCCCATCACAGCCTTACCGTAAACTTCCCCTTACTTCTCCTAGTGACTAACCCTAACCTCCCCTCACAGCCTAACCCTAACCATCCCCTTACTTCTCCTTGTGACTAACCCTAACCTCCCCCCACAGCCTAAACCTAACCTTCCCCTTACTTCTCCTAGTGACTAACCCTAACCTCCCCTCACAGCCTTAACCTAACCTTCCCCTTACTTCTCCTAGTAACTAACCCTAACCTCCCCTCACAGCCTAACCCTAACCCTCCCCTTACTTCTCCTTGTGACTAACCCTAACCTCCCCCCACAGCCTTATCGTAACCTTCCCCTTACTTCTCCTAGTGACTAACCCAAGCCTCCCCTCACAGCCTAAACCTAACCTTCCCCTTACTTCCCTAGTGACTAGCTCTAACCTCCCCCCACAGCCTAAACCTAACCTTCCCCTAACTTCCCCTAGTGACTAACCCTAACCTCCCCCCACAGCCTAACCGTAACCTTTCCCTTACTACCCCTAGTGACTAACCCTAACCTCCCCCCACAGCCTTACCGTAACCTTCCCCTTACTTCTCCTAGTGACTAACCCTAACCTCCCCTCACAGCCTAAACCTAACCATCCCCTTACTTCTCCTTGTGACTAACAATAACCTCCCAACACAAACTAAACCTAACCCTCCCCTTACTTCTCCTTGTGACTAACCCTAACCTCCCCCCACAGCCTTATCGTAACCTTCCCCTTACTTCTCCTAGTGACTAACCCTAACCTCCCCTCACAGCCTAACCCTAACCATCCCCTTACTTCTCCTTGTGACTAACCCTCCCCTCCCCCAACAGCCTAAACCTAACCTTCCCCTTACTTCCCCTAGTGACTAACCCTAACCTCCCCCCACAGCCTAACCGTAACCTTCTCCTTACTTCTCCTAGTGACTAACCCTAACCTCCCCCCATAGCCTAAACCTAACCTTCCCCTTACTTCTCCTAGTGACTAACCCTAACCTCCCCTCACAGCCTAAACCTAACCTTCCCCTTACTTCTCCTAGTGACTAACCCTAACCTCCCCTCACAGCCTAAACCTAACCTTCCCCTTACTTCTCCTAGTGACTAACCGTAACCTCCCCTCACAGCCTAACCCTAACCCTCCCCTTACTTCTCCTTGTGACTAACCCTAACCTCCCCCCACAGCCTTATCGTAACCTTCCCCTTACTTCTCCTAGTGACTAACCCAAACCTCCCCTCACAGCCTAAACCTAAACTTCCCCTTACTTCCCTAGTGACTAGCCCTAACCTCCCCCCACAGCCTAAACCTAACCTTCCCCTAACTTCCCCTAGTGACTAACCCTAACCTCCCCCCACAGCCTAACCGTAACCTTCCCCTTACTACCCCTAGTGACTAACCCTAACCTCCCCCCACAGCCTTACCGTAACCTTCCCCTTACTTCTCCTAGTGACTAACCCTAACCTCCCCTCACAGCCTAACCCTAACCATCCCCTTACTTCTCCTTGTGACTAACCCTAACCTCCCCCCACAGCCTAAACCAATCCTTCCCCTTACTTCTCCTAGTGACTAACCCTAACCTCCCTTCACAGCCTAAACCTAACCTTCCCCTTACTTCCCCTAGTGACTAACCCTAACCTCCGCCCACAGCCTTACCGTAACCTTCCCCTTACTTCTCCTAGTGACTAACCCTAACCTCCCCTCACAGCCTAACCCTAACTATCCCCTTACTTCTCCTTGTGACTAACCCTTCCCTCCCCCCACAGCCTAAACCTAACCTTCCCCTTACTTCCCCTAGTGACTAACCCTAACCTCCCCCCACAGCCTAACCGTAACCTTCTCCTTACTTCTCCTAGTGACTAACCCTAACCTCCCCCCATAGCCTAAACCTAACCTTCCCCTTACTTCTCCTAGTGACTAACCCTAACCTCCCCTCACAGCCTAAACCTAACCTTCCCCTTACTTCTCCTAGTGACTAACCATAACCTCCCCTCACAGCCTAAACCTAACCTTCCCCTAACTTCCCTAGTGACTAAACCTAACCTCCCCTCACAGCCTAACCGTAACCTTCCCCTTACTTCTGCTAGTGACTAACCCTAACCTCCCCCCACAACCTTACCGTAACCTTCCCCTTACTACTCCTAGTGACTAACCCTAACCTCCCCTCACAGCCTAAACCTAACCTTCCCCTTACTTCTCCTAGTGACTAACCCTAACCTCCCCTCACAGCCTAAACCTAACCTTCCCCTAACTTCCCTTGTGACTAACCCTAACCTCCCCTCACAGCCTAACCGTAACCTTCCCCTTACTACTCCTAGTGACTAACCCTAACCTCCCCCATAGCCTAAACCTAACCTTCCACTAACTTCCCTAGTGACTAACCCTAACCTCCCCCCACAGCCTAAACCTAACATTAACCTGACTTCCCCTAGTGACTAACCGTAACCTCCTCCCACAGCCTAACCGTAAACTTCCCCTTACTTCCCCTAGTGACTAACACTAACCTCCCATCACAGCCTTACCGTAACCTTCCCCTTACTTCTCCTAGTGACTAACCCTAACCTCCCCTCACAGTCTAACCCTAACCATCTCCTTACTTCTCCTTGTGACTAACCCTAACCTCTCCTCACAGCCTAATCCTAACCTTCCCCTTACTTCTCCTAGTGACTAACCCTATCCTCCCCTCACAGCCTAAACTTAACCTTCCCCTTACTTCTCCTAGTGACTAACCCTAACCTCCCCTCACAGCCTAAACCTAACCTTCCCCTTACTTCCCCTAGTGACTAACCCTAACCTCCCCCCACAGCCTTACCGTAACCTTCCCCTTACTTCTCCTAGTGACTAACCCTAACCTCCCCCCACAGCCTAAACCTTAACTTCCCTTTACTTCTCCTAGTGACTAACCCTAACCTCCCCTCACAGCCTAAACCTTACCTTCCCCTTACTTCTCATAGTGACTAACCCTAACCTCCCCTCACAGCCTAAACCTAACCTTCCCCTAACTTCCCTAGTGACTAACCCTAACCTCCCCTCACAGCCTAACCGTAACCTTCCCCTTACTTCTCCTAGTGACTAACCCTTACCTCCCCCATAGCCTAAACCTAACCTTTCCCTTACTTCCCCTAGTGACTAACCCTAACCTCCCCCCACAGCCTTACCGTACCCTTCCCCTTACTTCTCCTAGTGACTAACCCTAACCTCCCCTCACAGCCTAACCCTAACCGTCCCTTACTTCTCCTTGTGACTAACCCTACCCTCCCCCCACAGCCTAAACCTAACCTTCCCCTTACTTCCCCTAGTGACTAACCCTAACCTCCCCCCACAGCCTTACCGTAACCTTCCCCTTACTTCTCCTAGTGACTAACCCTAACCTCCCCCCACAGCCTAAACCTAACCTTCCCCTTACTTCTCCTAGTGACTAACCCTAACCTCCCCTCATATCCGAAACCTAACCTTCCCCTTACTTCTCCTAGTGACTAACCCTAACCTCCCCTCACAGCCTAAACCTAACCTTCCCCTTACTTCCCCTAGTGACTAACCCTAACCTCCGCCCACAGCCTTACCATAACCTTCCCCTTACTTCTCCTAGTGACTAACCCTAACCTCCCCTCACAGCCTAACCCTAACCATCCCCTTACTTCTCGTTGTGACTAACCCTCCCCTCCCCCCACAGCCTAAACCTAACCTTCCCCTTACTTCCCCTAGTGACTAACCCTAACCTCCCCCCACAGCCTAACCGTAACCTTCTCCTTATTTCTCCTAGTGACTAACCCTAACCTCCCCCCATAGCCTAAACCTAACCTTCCCCTTACTTCTCCTAGTGACTAACCCTAACCTCCCCTCACAGCCTAAACCTAACCTTCACCTTACTTCTCCTTAGTGACTAACCATAACCTCCCCTCACAGCCTAAACCTAACCTTCCCCTAACTTCCCTAGTGACTAACCCTAACCTCCCCTCACAGCCTAACCGTAACCTTCCCCTTACTTCTGCTAGTGACTAACCCTAACCTCCCCCCACAGCCTTACCGTAACCTTCCCCTTACTTCTCCTAGTGACTAACCCTAACCTCCCCTCACAGCCTAAACCTAACCTTCCCCTTACTTCTCCTAGTGACTAACCCTAACCTCCCCTCACAGCCTAAACCTAAACTTCCCCTAACTTCCCTAGTGACTAACCCTAACCTCCCCTCACAGCCTAACCGTAACCTTCCCCTTACTACTCCTAGTGACTAACCCTAACCTCCCCCATAGCCTAAACCTAACCTTCCCCTAACTTCCCTAGTGACTAACCCTAACCTCCCCCCACAGCCTTACCGTAACCTTCCCCTTACTTCTCCTAGTGACTAACCCTAACCTCCCCCCACAGCCTAAACCTAACCTTCCCCTTACTTCTCATAGTGACTAACCCTAACATCCCCTCACAGCCTAAACCTAACCTTCCCCTAACTTCCCTAGTGACTAACCCTAACCTCCCCTCACAGCCTAACCGTAACCTTCCCCTTACTTCTCCTAGTGACTAACCCTTACCTCCCCCATAGCCTAAACCTAACCTTTTCCTTACTTCCCCTAGTGACTAACCCTAACCTCCCCCCACAGCCTTACCGTACCCTTCCCCTTACTTCTCCTAGTGACTAACCCTAACCTCCCCTCACAGCCTAACCCTAACCGTCCCTTACTTCTCCTTGTGACTAACCCTACCCTCCCCCCACAGCCTAAACCTAACCTTCCCCTTACTTCCCCTAGTGACTAACCCTAACCTCCCCCCACAGCCTTACCGTAACCTTCCCCTTACTTCTCCTAGTGACTAACCCTAACCTCCCCCCACAGCCTAAACCTAACCTTCCCCTTACTTCTCCTAGTGACTAACCCTAACCTCCCCTCATAGCCTAAACCTAACCTTCCCCTTACTTCTCCTAGTGACTAACCCTAACCTCCCCTCACAGCCTAAACCTAACCTTCTCCTAACTTACCCTAGTGACTAACCCTAAACTCCCCCCACAGCCTTACCGTAACCTTCCCCTTACTTCTCCTAGTGACTAACCCTAACCTCCCCTCACAGCCTAACCCTAACCATCCCTTTACTTCTCCTTGTGACTAACCCTACCCTCCCCCCAAAGCCTAAACCTAACCTTCCCCTTACTTCCCCTAGTGACTAACCGTAACCTCCCCCCACAGCCTTACCGTAACCTTCCCCTTACTTCTCCTAGTGACTAACCCTAACCTCCCCTCACAGCCTAAACCTAACCTTCCCGTAACTTCCCTAGTGACTAACCCTAACCTCCCCTCACAGCCTAACCGTAACCTTCCCCTTATTTCTCCTAGTGACTAACCCTAACCTCCCCCATAGCCTAAACCTAACCTTCCCCTAACTTCCCTAGTGACTAACCCTAACCTCCCCTCACAGCCTAACCGTAACCTTCCCCTTACTTCCCCTAGTGACTAACCCTAACCTGCCCTCACATCCTAAACCTAACCTTCCCCTTACTTCTCCTAGTGACTAACCCTAACCTCCCCTCACAGCCTAAACCTAACCTTCCCCTTACTTCTCCTAGTGACTAAACCTAACCTCCCTTTACAGCCTGACCCTAACCATCCCCTTACTTCTCCTTGTGACTAACCCTAACCTCCCACCACAGCCTAAACCTAACCTTCCCCTTACTTCTCCTAGTGACTAACCCTAACCTCCCCTCACAGTCTAACCCTAACCATCCCCTTACTTCTCCTTGTGACTAACCCTAACCTCCCCCCACAGGCTAAACCTAACCTTCCCCTTACTTCTCCTAGTGACTAACCCTAACCTCCCCCCACAGCCTTACCGTAACCTTCCCCTTACTTCTCCTAGTGACTATCCCTAACCTCCCCTCACAGCCTAACCCTAACAATCCCCTTACTTCTCCTTGTGACTAACCCTACCCTCCCCCCACAGCCTAAACCTAACCTTCCCCTTACTTCTCCTAGTCACTAACCCTAACCTCCCCTCACAGCCTAAACCTATCCTTCCCCATACTTCTCCTAGTGACTAACCCTAACCTTCCCCCACAGCCTAAATCTAACCTTCCCCTTACTTCTCCTAGTGACTAACCCTAACCTCCCCTCACAGCCTAAACCTAACCTTCCCCTAACTTCCCTAGTTACTAACCTTAACCTCCCCTCACAGCCTAACCGTAACCTTCCCCTTACTTCTCCTAGTGAGTAACCCTAACCTCCCCCATAGCCTAAACCTAACCTTCCCAGAACTTCCCTAGTGACTAACCCTAACCTCCCCTCACAGCCTAACCGTAACCTTCCCTTTACTTCCCCTAGTGACTAACCCTAACCTCCCCTCACATCCTAAACCTATCCTTCCCCTTACTTCTCCTAGTGACTAACCCTAACCTCCCCTCACAACCTAAACCTAACCTTCCCCTTACTTCTCCTAGTGACTAACCCTAACCTCCCCTCACAGCCTAAACCTAACCTTCCCCTAACTTACCTAGTGACTAACCCTATCCTCCCCTCATAGCCTAACCATAACCTTCCTCTTACTTCCCCTAGTGATTAACCCTAACCTCCCCTCACAGCCTAACCGTAACCTTCCCCTTTCTTCTCCTAGTGACTAACCCTAACCTCCCCCATAGCCTAAACCTACCCTTCCCCTAACTTCCCTAGTGACTAACCCTAACCTCCCCTCACAGCGTAACCGTAACCTTCCCCTTACTTCCCCTAGTGACTAACCCTAACCTCCCCCCACAGCCTTACCGTAACCTTCGACTTACTTCTCCTAGTGACTAACCCTAACCTCCCCCACAGCCTAAACCTAACCTTCCCCTCACTTCTCCTAGTGACTAACCCTAACCTCCCCGCACAGCCTAAACCTAACCTTTCCCTTACTTCTCCTAGTGACTAACCCTAACCTCTCCTCACAGCCTAAACCTAACCTTCCCCAAACTTCCCTAGTGACTAACCCTAACCTCCCCTCACAGCCTAACCGTAACCTTCCCCTTATTTCTCCTAGTGACTAACTCTAACCTCCCCCATAGCCTAAACCTAACCTTCCCCTAACTTCCCTAGTGACTAACCCTAACCTCCCCTCACAGCCTAACCGTAACCTTCCACTTACTTCCCCTAGTGACTAACCCTAACCTACCCTCACATCCTAAACCTAACCTTCCCCTTACTTCTCCTAGTGACTGTCAAAGTCAGAAAAATATCTCTATGCACACTACCATATTTGCACCTCACACAGGTCCGTGCTGCGCATGCGTGCGCTCTCCCGTACGTGCGCATACTCACAGTCGCGGGCACCCGCAGGCGCACGGTATGCGTATTTACGGTAGAGTTTATGTGATCGTAGCGTGCGACTCAATCGTTACATATTTTCACTATATAATGTATTTTGTAGATCATGGTCCCTTTGATAGATTCTGAAAGTTTAGTTAACATAGCATGTTCCTGAACAGAGAGATCCCTCTTTGTATTGTACGAAGGGTCTAACAGGGGTCATACAGTGGTGTTTGGTACCCATCGGAAGAGTATTTAAATAGCAATATTCCGGTGTTGGTTTGGAGCGGATTAATCGCTCGTGCGAATAGTTATGGACATAAGAAGTTTATGTCCATTTACTATTATTTGTTCTTATTTAGTCATGCGGCGGGAAACTCAGTGTCCCACCCACCTGAACAGTTGGAAGCAGGCACAGCCCACCTGTATGAATCAACCTATGACCTTTTGTTATAATGCGAAGCCGTATTCCTGTGTCCAATGAACAATGAGATTGTAGGGACCATTGAATTGTATTGTGTGAGGGGCATAAATAGGCAGGCCGACCATATCCAGTGCACTCTCTTCAACGGTTCTCATTGCTGATAATCGGGAGCTGGATATCGAGGCGCATGCGATCGTTTCCCCTTGTGCGTAAGTGTTTCTCCGCAACCATATTGATCTTCTTGTTATTATGAGCCATTTCTCTCTCTCTTCTCTTTCTCTCTTATTTTCCCTTAGATAGTAATTGTATTGTATTTCCTGTGTAGTTATCTGGTTAGGTAGTCTATGTTATATTGTAGTGTATGATTTGTATTTGTATTAATTCTTTTGCAAGTATATCATTCATAATATATATATTAGGCGTTGGACCCTAAGCCCAGGTATCTGTGTATTTCTTATAGTGTCTAGTATTCTCAGAGCGTCGGTGACGCTCAAACAGCTTTTAAGTTAATAAGGTTACACTAGGTTGCATCTACACCCTATCTCTACACTAAGGTTTTACAGCATATTACATTGTTTCTGGTTTAGATATAAAGGTTTAACATGGTGAGCGTCAGCGCCGCTCGTGATCTCCTCGTGGTCTTGAGCGTCCGCTACGCTGATAGCGTAGCATTACGGTAGTCGCTCACCTATAAGTGTGCCCGATACCAACAGCGTATTCTCGTGAGCGTCTGTATCGCTCGAGCAGCCCGCTCCCGATACAGCGTCCGTTACGCTATAGTGAACCATTACGTTAGTCAGCAGCCAATAGCGTGCCTGCCTGTGATCTCTTGGCCGTGAGCGAACGTGACGCTTGAGCGTCTCGACTACGGCTAAGCGATTGTTACGCAACGAGCGTACCCTTACGGTACTTCATATGTAAATAGCGTACAGTGTTCTTAGACCTCACAAAGGGTTTTTATATACGATAAATATTCAGCTTTATCAAATTGGCGGCTCGCCCGTCCTTCACATATCTGCACTAGGTAGATAAAGCAGACATTATCCATCAGCAAAGGGCGGGAGGTTATATTCCTCGTAGTGCTGTCGGGATAAGCGTCTGCTTCTCTTAGTAAAGTGTGCTGAAGGAATCCGGGACCGGAGGTAAGAACAAAACGATAGTCTCTTTTAAAACTGTTTATTTTTCTGTCTTGCGTACACACGCACGCACATATATATCTGCATTTCTTTTTCATTTGTGTATTTTCGTATATCACTCTTCTGTTTGCCTTTTTATAATTGATAAACGTGCTCAGAGAGATTTGCCGCTATTTCAATAGTTTGAGTAAAGGTAATATAGTTAAAGTATAGACAAACACAGCTGTGCCTGAGAGACAAAGAGGTCAGTGTGGTGCGCGGTAGATGATCGAGGATCATCTACATTGATAAACGTATAAGTTGTGTTACGGTGGATCTTTGCTTTGCGTACACGTGTCTCTAAAAAAGGACTGAGACTTGTGTACGCAATCCAAGGGCCGACGCACGCAGCGTATATTACGCAACAGAGCGTACGGGTATGCCCACGTAACTCAAACCACAAGTGTTATTTTTAAAAGGAGATAAATAGCGCAACGCGGTAAATAACGCAAGGCGATAAATAGCGCAACGCGGTAAATAACGCAAGGCGATAAATAGCACAAATTGATTTCAGTTTTTCCAAAACTTAGTTTAAATACCTTACTTTACTGTAACGCCTCTGGGGAGAGCTATCAGACTACGGGAAATGATTTTTCTGATCAGAAAACTATAAGAATGATAGTGGGTTGAAAACGGTATGAGTGTATTGAATCCCGCTTTGTGGACTTTGTGATCTATGTGATAAAACGGTATTGAATTCCGCTTTGTGGACTTTGTGATCTGTGTGATCTTTGGTGGAACGTGATGAGCACGGTCTGAGTGAAAACGTGCAACAGAGTGTGATAAAGTTTTCGTTGTATTACGCTCTGGCTGTTTTGGAGCACAGTAGGGAGACTCCAATGATCCTACCATTTATGGGCAACAAGTGTCTATAAGTGGTACGATTGGACCGCACGGTTGTATGTGTGACCAATAACGCAACGTGATATGAGGTCGTATATCCATGCGTAAATCTTGCCCTCATACGTGTTGTAGGGAGCACATGCAAGCGTGATTTGTGTAAAGAAAAAGGAAGGGAATTTTCTCAGGAAAATCTCTAGAGATAGGGCCTGCAACGGCTACACGTGTCTGCTAGAAGGCGGACCGGAGATGCTCGGAGCAGAAGAAGTTCAGTGGAAGAGCTTTAAGGATTTCCAACGTAAATTTCTGTGTTTGGTGCATTTTAGGAAGTTTTTCTGTGTAAGGTCCACAATGGCAGCCAAGTGCACAACACAGAGACGTTCAGCAGTCAGGATTCAGACTCCAGAGGCTTGCAGACCCCGAGGGTCTGCTCGGTTAGTAATGTGGGGGAAATATGGTCCCCACACTGAGACCTTTTGTGATGAATGGACACGAATGACTGCGGGGGATAAGGCACCATTTCCCGGGATAGGTAGTTTTGACACAGAGGTGTTGCATAATTTAAGGCGGAGGATCTGTCTCATAAAATTCTGGAAACAACGAGTTAAACATTATGATTGTTTGCAGTTATGGCAACAGGAAAGTGAAATGCAAAGAAATGTAACTTACACACCTAACTTTCATCTTGAGAGGAGAGACATGGCAATGGAGAGGATTGTGGTTGCGGAGAAAAGCACAAGGGTGAACAATAAAAACGCTCTTAGCAACTGTAGTATAGATGATAAGAATAAGTGTAATAAATGTAACAATGATAATTGTAATGCTGTTGAATGTACAACTATTAACCCATGCAAGTCGCACCCCATGTTAAACTTTCCTCAGGAACAACAACAAGAAAGTGAGCCCAGCACAATGTCGGAGCCTTTTCCAGAAGCCATCACACAAGACATCCAGGTGGACGCGACCAAATCGGTAAAGACTGTAATCAAACCCCCTAACGGAGGGTCAGGTGAGGTCGTGTCCACAGGTACGTATGGTATTATACATCACGCACAAACAAATGTACCTTACAGATGTGTCCACTATTACCTTTCTGAAAAAAGTATCATGGCCTGCCGTTCATGGCACGAGATAAGCTTTCCTCTTAAGATATTCACGGCAAGCCATGTGTATCTCCTCTGAAATATAGTGCAGTACCACTTTTCAGACAGCAGGTGGCATTTTCAGAAACTGAGCAAGCAGAAAGTCTGATAAAGAGATTCTAGAGGGAGTAGTTCAGACCTGATTATAGCAGCATTTTATTTGCAAATGGTCAAAACCAAGGGGGTCATTCCGAAATGATCGCACGCTAGGTTGTTTTCCAGCGGTGCGATCAGGTCGAAACTGCACATGCGTATGCACCTCAATGCGCATGTGCGTCGTACGGGTACAAAGCGGATCATTGCTGAGCAATGGATTTAACGAAGAATCGATTCGCACAGCAGATCGCAAGGAGATTGACAGGAAGAGGGCATTTGTGGGTGGCAACTGAACGCTTTCTGGGAGTGTTTGGAAAAACGCAGGCGTGTCCAAGCGTTTGCAGGGCAGGTGTCTGACGTCAATTCCGGACACGAACAGGCTAAAGTGTTTGCCCCGAATTTACATCAGACACCCACCCTGCAAACGCATTGACACACCTGCGTTTTTCCAAACACTCCCAGAAAATGGTCAGTTGACATCCACAAATGTTTTCTTCCAGTCAATCTCCTTGCGATTGTCTGTGTGAATGGATTCTTCATTAAATCCATTGCTCAGCAACGATCCGCTTTGTACCTGTGCGACGCGCCTGCGTATTGCGGGGCACACACATGCGCAGTTATGTCCTGATCGCAGCTCAGCAAAACAACCTAGCGTGCAATCAGGCCTGCATGACCCCCATGGTTTTGCCCATCTGCTAACAAAATTGCAGCTATGGGGTGTCATTCCGAGTTGATCGTAGCCCTGCAAAATTTTGCAGGGCTACGATCAGGAACAGAGACATGCGGGGGATGCCCAGCACAGGGCCAGTCCACCCCGCAGGTCAGTTACGCCCCCCCCCCCCCCTACAGAAGTGCAAAAGTATTGCACAGCGGCGATGCTTTTGTACTTCAGGAGTAGCTCCCGGCCAGCGCAGCTTTAGCGTGCTGGCCGGGAGCTACTCATTACTACACGACCCGCAGCGGCTGGTCAGCAGCAGCGATCGGGTCAGAATGACCCCCATGAGCCGTGTGTGCAGGGCAATTTATCCATCATGCACACGGGAATATCAGCTGCAGCAGCTAATTGTGAAGTATTAATATTTTTCCAATACATCTCTCATACTAACTTCCAACATGTACCTGGCTCAATGTTGCCTATATGTTTAAAAAAATCTTTTTCCTTGTGATTGATAATGTGCTGATGAAGAGTTCATACAAACTCCACACAGAGATTCAATATAGAAATTATGATACTAACTAAAAGGCACTATTGATACTTGTCATTTTTTGCAATTGTTTGGTGGTTAAGGTGTGAGTAGAGAGAATTTTTGGTATTTCAATACCACATATATTTCACTGGGATCCGGTCTGAAGATCGACAGTGTCTGCCATACAAGTGGGTGCTGCGTCTGTCTGCCACAAATCGGTCCAGCGCTGAGGCTGTGTTGCCATAATAAGTCACTGGGTGCTCTGTGTGCCATACACGTGGGTGCTGCACCTGTCTGCCACAAATCAGTCCAGTGCTGGGGCTGTGCTGCCTTAATAAGTCACTGGGTGCTCTGTCTGCCATACAAGTGGGTGCTGCACCTGTCTGCCACAAATCAGTCCAGTGCTGGGGCTAGCTGTGCTCCATAATAAGTCATTCAGTGCTCTGTCTGCCATACAAGCGGGTGAAGAAACATGAGACCCGGGGCCTGAGCAGCCATAAGGCTGCAGCCTGGATGGCTGAGTCCTGGGGGGGCAGCACCGGTCCAATAGACGCTTAGGCTCTACCTACTACTGGAAGCTGCAGATTCAATGCAGACAGCATGGAAGACGGCCCTTTAAAAATGGCAGCTGCCTTCTAGGAGACAGATGCTAGAGGTATTACTAGACCATTACCCAGCGCTACCCAGAATGAGCATGTAACCCCCTGGCACTGAGCATGTAACCCCCTGGCACTAAACATGTAACCCCTATGGCAACAAGCATATGTAACCCCTGGCAACGAGCATATAACCCCTGGCAACGAGCATGTGACCGGGTCCAACTTCCGGTCAGCAGAATCATGGATGCTGGTGGCTTCTCCTCCCACCTCTAGCCACCAACAGCACCGTGGGCAGCAACATGGACATCTGTATGTGCAGGGCAATTTATCCATCAGGCACACAGGAATATTAGCAGCGGCAGCTAATTGTGTAGTATTAATATATCTCCAATACATCTCTCATATTACAGTAACTTCCATATAGGTACCTGGCTCTCTCATCCCAGCAGCCGGGCAAACTTCACACAGATATTTGATATGGAAATTATGATACTAATTAAAAGGCACTATTGATACTTGTCATTTTTTGCAATTGTTTGGTGGTTAAGGTGTGAGTATAGAGAAGCCAATTCTCTCAAAGTATTGTAACGAGGTAATACACCTCTGAGAGATTTTTGGGTATTTCAATACCGCATACTGCATATTTCACTATAATAATACATTGGATTACTGTATCAAAAAGTTTATGATTACAATTTTTACATGTCGCCATGTCGCTTTGTGAGATGATCTTTTTTAATTGTGAATATTAAAAGTTATATTTTATTAATCATTTTTGACAAGTGTGCCCCAGGACAGACTTAAAGTCTCCTTTTGTCTTTACCTCCTATGTAAAGATTTTCCATTTATACAGTTTATTGTACTATTTTTTCTGGGAGCACCACCAACCAAGTGCCAGGAGTATTTGACCCTTTACAGTGCATGTGCTACTTTGTGAGTAAGAGACTGAACAAAAGTCTCAATACAACATCAATTAGCATTAACATAAGGCAGGGGGGAGGGCAAATGGAAACCTAATTAGTTGTCTGTCTTGGGACGGTGCACTGGGCCTGATGTACTAAGCTTAAAGTTTATTGAAATATTTTTTCTGGGCGCACCACCAACCAAGTGCCAGGAGTAATTGACCCTTTATTGCCTTTATGTTGGTTTTTTGAAATTCTAACTAATCATAGTGTGAACCAAACACATGTCCTGTGCGGTTTTAAAAACCTCTCTTTTTACCTGTCTAATTAATATGCATGTGACCTGAGCATTGTGTCGCAATAAAGAACACTACAAATTCTCCCCGTACTTGAGTGGGCTTCCTCCGGGTACTCCGGTTTCCTCCCACAATCCCAAAATATAGTGATAGGTTAATTGGTTCCTAACAAAATTAACCCTTGTGCAAATGTGTGTGTGTACATGTGGTAGGTAATATAGAGTGTAAGCTCCACTGGGGCAGGGACTGATGTGAATTGTTGAATATTCTCTGTAAAGCGCTGTGGAATATGTGTGCACTATATAAATTACTGGTAATAATGTAAGACACATACACCTAGACATCAGGTGAGCACAGGTATCACCACCCCTGAAACTACATTATAATACCATGAGCCTGGACAGCTCATTATATACCGGCTGCTCCCAAATTAGGAAACAACTACTCACAGCAGCAAATGGTCGACATGGAAATGGTTAAAACACACATATGGTCAACACAAGGTTTTGGGAATGTTTTCATATTTTTTTACTTTTTCCATCCTTGTCTATCCATGTCACAAATCATAACCTTTAGTATCCTTGTAGTGAGCAAAGCATTTAATGCACGTCTGAGCACCAAGCATTGGGGGTCATTCTAAGTTGATCACTCGCTGGCCAATTGTAGCAGCCGTGCAAATGCTATGCCGCCGCCCACTGGGGAGTGTATTTTAGCTTAGCAGAAGTGTGAACACATGTGCAGCAGAGCTCTGCAAAAACAGTTTGTGCAGTTTCTGAGTAGCTCTAAACCTACTCAGTGCTTGCGATCACTTCAGCCTATTCGTGTCCAGATTTGACATCACACATCCACCCAGCGAATGCCCGGCCACGCCTGCATTTTTTCAGACACGCCTGCGTTTTTCCAAACATTCCCTGAAAACGGTCAGTTGACACTCAGAAACGCCCCGTTCCTGTCAATCTTCTAGCGGGCGCCAGTGTGAAGGAAAACTTTGCTAGAATCTGTGCAAAGCCACAAAGGGCTATGTACCCGTACGTCGCGCATGCGCATTGCGGGACATATGCATGCACAGAAATGCAGATTTTTAGCCTGATCGCTGTGAACAATGGCAGCTAGCGATCAACTTGGAATGACCCCCTTTATGCAGCTCTGTGTGTTCTCCCCTCCCCCAACAGAATGACAACAATCAGGCACAGTGCACACAGCTCAAGCAAGTCCCATCCCCCACGCTGCCCGATCACAGCAGTGGGAGCTCTGTGTGATAGCAATTACTTTACACAGTCACAGTGCACACAAAATAACTAATATTTTTTAAATGGACGAATGGGAAAGAATTATGCTGCGCTATGTAAGAAACTGTAAATAAATAGTTATGATGCTATATTTCTTAAACTGGAACCAGACTTCAACAGTGATTATGTGGCTGATATACTGTATATCCCAAGTACATAGATGTTCAGTTGTCGCAATGGTGCAGCGATTAAGATCCTGCATGCAGGATAAATCTAGTCAGATCGCCTCTCAGGGCCAGTGTTCACTGGCCCTGACAGATCGCTCAGCACACATCGTTGACACATTGTTGTGCAGCGCTGTGTGCTGAGCAATCTTGCTGAGTGATCTAGCATCGCTCAGATCGCTCAGCACAGTCACCCCATGTGTACTGTGTAGGCCCTTTTATACAGTAGATGCTGTGATGCCCACTCCCTACTCTCCTCTAAGGAATGGCACAGGCTCCCCTCACAGACAAGAGTGCATTTCCTGAGCATTTTACATTATTTGACCAGTTATGAAGGAAGTTGAATCAATTATATTTTTAAATACCATATTTGTTTATTGCTAGGAACAAGAAATGTATAAAAAAACTTTTGATATTGTAGCTGCATAGGCTAAAGTTAGAAGCTGAAAACACTTAAATTGGAATTGAATTATTCATTTCAAATCCCAGGCCATCCCCCAGACAGGATATATGCTATCTATACTCTCCAAGGAATCTACTACAAAGGCCTCACACACTGAGATTTTCACACCTACTGTACACAAATAGGAATTGGACTCTAATGCTATGGCATGATTGCTACTTTCCTGTGTTCAATTGGCCACTCACTGTAGTCTGTAAACAGATCTTTATTAATATGGGGTAATATGCTCTTTATTGTACAGCTCCTTTATGGAGAATGTTTTTTAGCTTGTGTTTTGCTGTGTGGCTGCTAACATTACAATAAACTATAGTCAGATGGAGAGAGAAAGTGAGACAGTCATGTGAGAGAGATAAAGTCTAGGAGAAAGAAAATTAGAGGGTGGTAGACAATGAGAGACAGAGTTAGGGGAGTGCAATAGAGTCAGGAGGAGAGAGCGACAAAGTCATGGGACAGAGACACAGAGAGATAGTTTAGGGGAAAGAGATAGAGTCAAGAAGAGAGCAATAGAGTTAGAGGGAGAAAGACAAAGTGAGAGAGTCATGTGAGATAGATAGTCAGAGGGAGAGAGATAAAGTATAGGATAAAGAAAATTAGAGGGTGGTAGACACTGAGAGACAGTCAGGGGGAGAGCAATAGAGTCGGGAGGAGTGAGCAACAAATTCAGGGGTCAGAAACACAGAGAGATAGTTAAAGGGAGAGAGATAGAGTCAAGGAGAGAGAGAGTGATAGAGTTAGAGGGAGAGAGACAAAGTTTGATGGAGAGACAAAGTGAGACAGAGTCATGTGAGAGAGATTGTCAGAGGGAGAGAGATAAAGTATAGGAGAAAGAAAATCAAAGGGTGGGAGACACTGAGAGACAGAGTAAGGGGAAGAGCAAAAGAGTTAGGAGGAGGGAGTGACAAATTCAGGGGACAGAGACATAGAGAGATAGTTAAGGGGAGAGAGATAGAGTCAAGGAGAGAGAGTGATAGAGTAATAGGGAGAGAGACAAAGTTTGATGGAGATAAAGAGTCATATGAGAAATAGTCAGGGAGAGAGAGATAAAGTCTAGAAGGAAGTAAATCAGAGGGTGGGAGACACTGAGAGACAGAGTCTGGGGGAGAGCGATAGAGTCAGGAGGAGATAGCGACAAATTCAGGGGACAGAGACACAGATAGTTAAGGGGAGAGAGATAGAGTAAAGGAGAGAGAGTGATAGAGTTAGAGGGAGAGATATAGTCAGATGGAGAGAGACACTGAGACAGAGTCATGTGAGAGAGCCAGAGTCAGAGGGAAGGCGATAAAGTCTAGGAGAATTAAAATCAGAGGGTGGGAGACACAGAGACAGAGTTAGGGGGAGAGCGATAGAGTCAGGAGTAGAGAGTGACAAAGTCAGGGGACAGACACAGAGAGATAATTAAGGGGAGAGAGATAGAGTTAGAGGGAGAGAGAAAGTCAGATGGAGAGAGAAAGTGAGACAGAGTCATGTGAGAGAGATAGTCAGGGGAGAGAGATAAAGTCTACTTGAAAGACAAAATCAGAGGTTGGGAGGCACAGAGACAGAGTCAGGGGGAGAGCGATAGAGTCAGGAGGAGAGAGCGACAAAGTCATGGGACAGAGAGACAGTAAAGAGGAGAGAGATAGAGTCAAGGAGAGAGAGAGTTAGATGGAGAGAGACAAAGTGAGACAGAGTCATGTGAGAGAGATAAAGTCAGAGGGAGAGAGATAAAGTCTAGGAAAAAGAAAATTAGAGGGTGGTAGACACTGAGAGACAGAGTCAGGGGCAGAGCGATAGAGTCAGGAGGAGAGATCAAAAAAATTCAGGGGACAGAGATAGTTAAAGGGAGAGAGATAGAGTCAAGGAGAGAGAGCGACAGAGTTAGAGGGAGAGAGACAAAGTTTGATGGAGAGACAAAGTGAGATAGTCATGTGAGATAGATAGTCAGAGGGAGAGAGATAAAGTCTAGGAGAAAGAAAATCAAAGGGTGAGAGACAGAGTCAGGGGGAGAGCGATAAAGTTAGGAGAAGAGAGTGACAAATTCAGGGGACAGAGACATAGAGAGATAGTTAAGGGGAGAGAGAGAGAGTCAAGGAGAGATAGTGATAGATTTATAGGGAGAGAGACAAACTTTGATGGAGATAGTCGGGGAGAGAGATAAAGTCTAGGAGAAAGAAAATGAGAGGGTGGGAGACACTGAGAGACAGAGTCAGGGGGAGAGCGATAGAGTCAGGAGGAGATAGCAACAAATTCAGGGGACAGAGACACAGAGATAGTGAAGGGGAGAGATAGATTAAAGGAGAGAGAGCGATAGAGTTAGAGGGAGAGAGACAGTCAGATGGCGAGAGACACTGAGACAGTCATGTGAGAGAGAGTCATGGGGAAGGAGATAAAGTCTAGGAGAAAGAAAATCAGAGGGTGGGAGACACAGAGACAGCAGATCGCAAGGAGATTGACAGGAAGAGGGCATTTGTGGGTGGCAACTGAACATTTTCTGGGAGTGTTTGGAACACGTGGGTGCTGCACCTGTCTGCCACAAATCAGTCCAGTGCTGGGGCTGTGCTGCCTTAATAAGTAACCGGGTGCTCTGTCTGCCATACAAGTGGGTGCTGTGCCTGTCTGCCACAAATCAGTCCAGTGCTTGGGCTGTGCTCCATAATAAGTCACTGGGTGCTCTGCCTGCCATACAAGTAGGTGAAGAAACATGAGACCCAGGGCCTGATCAGCCATAAGGCTGCAGCCTGGATGGCTGAGTCCTGGGGCTGGGGGGGGGGGGCGCAGCAGCGGCACAATAGATGCTTAGGATCTACCTACTACTGGAAGCTGCAGATTCCATGCAGACAGCATGGAAGACGGCCCTTCTAGGAGACAGATGCCAGGGGTATTACTAGACCAGAGGTTCTCAAACTCGGTCATCAGGACCCCACACAGTGCTTGTTTTGCAGGTAACCCAGCAGGTGCACAGGTGTATTAATTACTCACCGACACATTTTACAAAGTCCACAGGTGGAGCTAATTATTTCACTTGTGATTCTGTGAGGAGACCTGCAAAACATGCACCGTGTGGGGTACTGAGGACCGAGTTTGAGAACCTGTGTACTAGACCATTACCCAGCGCTACCCAGAATGAGCATGTAACCTCCTGGTACTAAGCATGTAACCCCTATGGCAACAAGCAAGTGACCGGGTCCGACTTCCGGTCAGCAGAATCACAGATGCCGGTGGCTTCTCCTCCCACCTCTAGCCACCAACAGCACCGTGGGCAGCAACATGGACATCCATATGTGCAGGGCAATTTATCCATCAGGCACACGGGAGTATCAGCAGCGGCAGCTAATTGTGAAGTATTAATATATCTCCAATACATGTGGGCGTGCCAGTAGTGTCTTCGGTGCAGAGGTGCAGGTGGTGTAATCAGTGCAGGAGTGCTGGCAGTATCCCCAGCGCAGGGGTGCCAGCAGTGTCAGCAGTCAGGGGTGCCGGCAGTGTGGGAGTGCCGGAAGTGTCCTCGGTGCAGAAGTGCTGGCAATGTCGGCAGTGTAGGAGGTGTCCTCAGTGCAGGAGTGCTGGCAGTATCCCCAGTGCAGTTGTGCTCGGCAGTGTCCTCAGTGCAGGAGTGTCGGCAGTGTGGGAGTGCCAGAAGTGTCCTCGGTGCAGGGGTGTCGGCAGTGCCGGCAGTATGCTCAGTGCAGGGGTGCCGGTGACTTACTTACCTGCTGCAATGTTTTCAACCTGTTCGGTCCTAGCTCTGACGTCAAACACTCGCCCTGGACACACTTGCGTTTCTCTCACCATGCCTGCGTTTTTCTTACCACTCCCCGAAAATGGCTGCAAACGGTGAGTTGCCCAGGAACGCCCTCCGCCTGTCAATCTTCGTGCGATTGGTGCTGCGATCGCTTTTTTCGGTACCAGCGTCGTTGCCCGGCGATGGCCATGCGTGCACATAGCAGCCGCCGCACATGCGCAGCACGGACCCGATTGCAGCTGTGCGAACGACGACATGCTGCGATCGAGTCGTAATGACCCCCTAAGTCCAGACCTACTTAGAAACTGCACAACATTTTTTACCATAGCAGGCCTGCACAAGCGATTGCAGCTTTGCTATGGGAAAAAACCAACCCTCATACAGTAGGTGGAGATTAGATGATTGCACGGGCTGCAAAAAGCAGCTTCGTGCGATCAACTCGTAATGAGGCCCTTTATTTGGAAATATTTTATCATTGCAAAATCTTATATGTTCTTTTACTCTCTAGCACTAAGGTTTTTCTTAACTTATTATTTAATTTCACTTTAGACTTCATTCACCTCTGTGCTATGAGCAACATATAGTAACATCCCCGAGCCAGGATAAAATCTGTACCCCCCAAGGAGTCTACTTCAAAGGCCTCTCACACTGTGATTTTCACACCTACACAATTAGCAATTACACTCTAAAGCTGGCCATACATCACAACGACCTGATTACAGTGTCTATTTAACAGCAATGTTGGTGGAAAGCTACGTTACGTGATGCACTGGACACCCAGTGGTGAAACTATGAATTGTCATGAATTGTCACAGCACAACATGATGGCCCAACAACAAAAGGAATTCATGTCATGCCAAATTTACTGCCATGGCACTCTTTTCAGAAAGGTAATAGTGGACACATCTGTATATCGTAGAATCAATTCAGAATGACGTTACTGGACTTAATCCTGTCAGGGTAATTGCAGTACCAAATGGGAAAACTGACTCTTCAGGAGTCACTCCCGTCAGGAACATCGCCATGTACTGCCCCTTTTCCCGGACAGAATTAAGAACAATTCTGTCTGAATTTCCTGATCCCAGGAAAGACTTAGTTGCTTGTCAGAAATACATTAGAGTGCTAGGACATACTGCAGAGCCAAATAACAAAGATTCGAGGACAGTTTTGAGGACATGTTTACCCCCCGATGTTGATTCATTGAAATTTATCGCTGATTGTAAACTAGATGAGGAAGTGCCACTAACAGACGAGTATAACCAAGATAATGTAAAAAGAATTAATCTACAGTTGAAAGAATATTTTCCTACAGTAGTAAAGTGGAATAAAATCTTTACAATAAAACAAAAAGAAGGTGAATCCGCATCAGAGTATTTTCACCCCGGCTCTGCAGGATATGGCTAGGTACACGGGTATAGATGACATTGACACTAATGTACACCACAGAGAGGTAGCTGTGTCTGTATTAATGAACAACTTAAAAGACACACTAAAAATTAGGGTACAAACCTCAATACCTCATTGGAGAGGTATCTCGGTCGCTGCATTAAGAGAGTCCGCTATCGAGCATGACCGAAATATCCAAAGAACCAGGGAAGCGCAGGGAGAGCGGTTAATGGCACTGAACATCCAAGCACTAGAGGAGGCATCAAGTCGACCGGAACCCCAGGCCCCTAGCACATGGAGAAAGCCAAGGATTTGTTATCATTGTAGAAGAAAAGGGCATTATGCCAGCAACTGTAATAACCCACATAAAGTTAGACCCCCTAGACCAAGAAATGAGCAAAGTTATAACACACAAAATTATAATCAGGGATCATATAGGAAAAATTTTGGCCCACACCCATAATGTGCAGTCAGGAAAGGTGATCATTAGGACTGATGGTAAGCCTGAGGTTATAGTTAATAAATTGGGAGGTCATTCCCTGAAGACAGAGGAATGACCGGGTGAAACGTTGTAAATGTATCTGTGAAATGTTTCTTTTTCTCTCTCCCCATCTCTGACGATTATTGGTAGGATTCAAACATTGCATATATACTTGGTCTTTGCAGAAGTCTACCAAACCCCAGGATGACCTATCCGCACCAATGTATTCTGGCCAGATACAGACAATGGAATATGGAAGTGCTGGGGGGAGGGACTGCGCAGGGAAACCATTGGACATGTGGATGTGACAGCCTGATGATCTGACAGTGTTTTGAAATGTTTGAAGAAAATGTTTTTTTTTTTCTCTTTTCCTA
Source organism: Pseudophryne corroboree (assembly GCF_028390025.1). NCBI lineage: Eukaryota > Metazoa > Chordata > Amphibia > Anura > Myobatrachidae > Pseudophryne > Pseudophryne corroboree. The sequence goes on along the minus strand of NC_086444.1, from coordinate 1,239,980,945 downwards.
TTGATGGCTATTGTTGATTTAGGTAATATACACATGCATATAAATTGTTCTCTCTCTTTGTTTTTTTTTTTCTGTTGTTGTTTTCTCTCTCTTCTCACTCATGCTTTCACGTTTTGAAGATGGTATGTCACCCATCAGTTAGACAAATGGTAATGCAAGATTTTTGCTCCTTACAGAAAGATCGCTGGTTTGGAGGGAATATTGCATCCCCAGAATGTTCGTTTGGAAGACTGAGAGACAGCACCTTTGAGAAGACAGCAGAACAAGAAGAACAACAAGACGAGAGAACTAATTATCGTAACAAGTTTCTCTCCCCCTCAAACTGATTTTCTGTACCCCATTACAAATTTCTTCTTTTCTCCTCCTGTAAGATGGACTTGCCCCAAGAGACTGTGATATGGATTTTCCTGTTGACCATGATGTTGACCAGAGCAGTCTGTTCCGGCGAGAGTACCAGAGAGGTCGAGAAAGGATCCAGAAAGGTTCCGATGACTGAGACGGAGGTGTAAATTTCCAATAGCAATACAACCACCAAGCAAAAGGCGAGTACCAGAAACGATCTAGCCATGTTACTTGTAAACATTTTTCTATTAAGAATTGTTAGCTGAAGAAAACTGTATCTGTCGGCTCTGTAACAATGTCATTGAGGATGGGTGCATAGAGAAATGCCAATCCAGTTTTAATATCCATATGGACCGGCATCCCTTGAGTGACTATCACTCTTTAGTGGGTAGTGTGTTAAATAAAACAGATTGTTGGGTATGCTCTCAAGTACCTCAAGGTCATAGCAAATCAGGGCTAGTACCATTTCCTTTAACGTTAGGGGAGGTACTTGAGTTAAGTGGTGGGAGACCGGTGGACAGGAGGTTTAATATCTCCATCCCCCCTAGTTTGAAGCTCCACCAATACCATGTGGATAGGTCCCTATTATGTTTTAACATCTCCAATCCCCGAAAGCCGGGAAATTGGGAAGTGTCATGGAGTAATCAAACCATGACCTTTTCGCATAGAGCCGATAGAATGCCAACAGATACAGAGCTTATACGCCACATAGCCAGTAGAGGAAAATCTTTCCGGTATAGGTATACCTTAGGAAATAGGATTACGAGAGTTGGAGAGGTATCACCAGGATACTGTGCACATATCGTACAACCTGATACGTGTACTAAGCAGATGGAAGAATTAGGGTTAGGAGATTTCACATGGAAGGTGTGTAATATGGTTATGTCCTACTCCGTCCCATATGTTCTCCCCGATGATGCATATTTCATATGCGGGAGAAAGGCGTATAAAGTGGCTTGCCCCAAACTCTGAAGGATTGTGTTATATTGGAAAAGTACTACCTGAGGTAATGAGTCTAAGGAGTGAGGAAACTGTAATTCCAATGGACTTGATTTATGACCCAACGGTAGAAACAATGATGTGATGAAAATGCGATTTCTACGGTCCGTTTCTTTCACCTGTTTTTCCGTTTTCTCCAAGGTAAAAAGACCCATTTGGACGAGGAGTTTGATGAGCCGATATACAGACAACAGATGGATTAAAGAAGAAGTTTTGACAACCTGATACACAGATTTTTGATGAACTATGCCATGGATCCCCAGTTTCCCTAGAAATTTTTAAATTACGCTAGCCCAACACTTTTGTAAATCTATGGACATTGACAGCTTTTGCTCGCACCTTATGGGCAAAAGCACAAAGAAGACTGCATTCAACAGACACCAAACAAGACCTCAATCGACGAATGTACATTTACTTGACATAGAATACCACCGCATTACCGTAATTATGTCTTTTCTTCATTTCTACAACCCTCAGGTAATGACACACATAGTCGATAGGGAATACAGGCACAGATATCAGCAATCACATATCTCCCCCATTCATGTATCATCAACTAAAATGTGCTCCCCCATTTTGTTACAACCAAAGCCGAAAAGAGCTCGGTAAAGTTTGACAGCCCATCCACAGACCCGTACCACGGGATAAGAAGGAATTCAAATGTATACTTCGCAATACCTCGAAGCTTGATTTAAAACATGTACGGCATGATGATACATGACCCCCAAACACGGATTCATACACACATGCTTCTGCTATCTCACTAGGTCATACCCTTTTCCTACCTTCTCCTCTCCTCCCCTACCCAACCATGTAAATGTATTAACCCCTGACATATATTTTTCTCTTTTTGAAATGTTTTAGAAGGTGGCAGTTTTTGTTGACTGCCAAAGGGTGGACTGTCAAAGTCAGAAAAATATCTCTATGCACACTACCAAATTTGCACCTCACACAGGTCCGTGCTGCGCATGCGTGCGCTCTCCCGTACGTGTGCATACTCACAGTCGCGGGCACCCGCAGGCGCACGGTATGCATATTTACGGTAGAGTTTATGTGATCGTAGCGTGCGACTCAATCGTTACATATTTTCACTATATAATGTATTTTGTAGATCATGGTCCCTTTGATAGATTCTGAAAGTTTAGTTAACATAGCATGTTCCTGAACAGAGAGATCCCTCTTTGTATTGTACGAAGGGTCTAACAGGGGTCATACAGTGGTGTTTGGTACCCATCGGAAGAGTATTTAAATAGCAATATTCCGGTGTTGGTTTGGAGCGGATTAATCGCTCGTGCGAATAGTTATGGACATAAGAAGTTTATGTCCATTTACTATTATTTGTTCTTATTTAGTCATGCGGCGGGAAACTCAGTGTCCCACCCACCTGAACAGTTGGAAGCAGGCACAGCCCACCTGTATGAATCAACCTATGACCTTTTGTTATAATGCGAAGCCGAATTCCTGTGTCCAATGAACAATGAGATTGTAGGGACCATTGAATTGTATTGTGTGAGGGGCATAAATAGGCAGGCCGACCATATCCAGTGCACTCTCTTCAACGGTTCTCATTGCTGATAATCGGGAGCTGGATATCGAGGCGCATGCGATCGTTTCCCCTTGTGCGTAAGTGTTTCTCCGCAACCATATTGATCTTCTTGTTATTATGAGCCATTTCTCTCTCTCTTCTCTTTCTCTCTTATTTTCCCTTAGATAGTAATTGTATTGTATTTCCTGTGTAGTTATCTGGTTAGGTAGTCTATGTTATATTGTAGTGTATGATTTGTATTTGTATTAATTCTTTTGCAAGTATATCATTCATAATATATATATATTAGGCGTTGGACCCTAAGCCCAGGTATCTGTGTATTTCTTATAGTGTCTAGTATTCTCAGAGCGTCGGTGACGCTCAAACAGCTTTTAAGTTAATAAGGTTACACTAGGTTGCATCTACACCCTATCTCTACACTAAGGTTTTACAGCATATTACATTGTTTCTGGTTTAGATATAAAGGTTTAACATGGTGAGCGTCAGCGCCGCTCGTGATCTCCTCGTGGTCTTGAGCGTCCGCTACGCTGATAGCGTAGCATTACGGTAGTCGCTCACCTATAAATGTGCCCGATACCAACAGCGTATTCTCGTGAGCGTCTGTATCGCTCGAGCAGCCCGCTCCCGATACAGCGTCCGTTACGCTATAGTGAACCATTACGTTAGTCAGCAGCCAATAGCGTGCCTGCCTGTGATCTCTTGGCCGTGAGCGAACGTGACGCTTGAGCGTCTCGACTACGGCTAAGCGATTGTTACGCAACGAGCGTACCCTTACGGTACTTCATACGTAAATAGCGTACAGTGTTCTTAGACCTCACAAAGGGTTTTTATATACGATAAATATTCAGCTTTATCATGACTAACCCTAACCTCCCCTCACAGCCTAAACCTAACCTTCCCCTTACTTCTCCTAGTGACTAACCCTAACCTCCCCTCACAGCCTGACCCTAACCATCCCCTTACTTCTCCTTGTGACTAACCCTAATCTCCCCCCACAGCCTAAACCTAACCTTCCCCTTACTTCTCCTAGTGACTAACCCTAACCTCCCCTCACAGCCTAACCCTAACCATCCCTTTACTTCTCCTTGTGACTAACCCTACCCTCCCCCAACAGCCTAAACCTAACCTTCCCCTTACTTCCCCTAGTGACTAACTGTAACCTCCCCCACAGCTTTACCGTAACCTTCCCCTTACTTCTCCTAGTGACTAACCCTAACCTCCCCCCACAGCCTAAACCTAACCTTCACTTTACTTCTCCTAGTGACTAACCCTAACCTCCCCTCACAGCCTAAACCTAACCTTCCCCTAACTTCCCTAGTGACTAACCCTAACCTCCCCTCACAGCCTAAACCTAACCTTCCCCTTACTTCCCCTAGTGACTAACCCTAACCTCCCCCACAGCCTTACCGTAACCTTCCCCTTACTTCTCCTAGTGACTAACCCTAACCTCCCCCCACAGCCTAAACCTAACCTTCCCCTTACTTCTCCTAGTGACTAACCCTAACCTCCCCTCACAGCCTAAACCTAACCTTCCCCTTACTTCTCCTAGTGACTAAACCTAACCTCCCCTCACAGCCTAAACCTAACCTTCCCCTAACTTCCCTAGTGACTAACCCTAACCTCCCCTCACAGCCTAACCGTAACCTTCCCCTTATTTTTCCTAGTGACTAACCCTAACCTCCCCCATAGCCTAAACCTAACCTTCCCCTAACTTCCCTAGTGACTAACCCTAACCTCCCCTCACAGCCTAACCGTAACCTTCCCCTTACTTCCCCTAGTGACTAACCCTAACCTGCCCTCACATCCTAAACCTAACCTTCCCCTTACTTCTCCTTGTGACTAACCCTAACCTCCCACCACAGCCTAAACCTAACCTTCCCCTTACTTCTCCTAGTCACTAACCCTAACCTCCCCTCACAGCCTAAACCTATCCTTCCCCTTACTTCTCCTAGTGACTAACCCTAACCTTCCCCCACAGCCTAAATCTAACCTTCCCCTTACTTCTCCTAGTGACTAACCCTAACCTCCCCTCACAGACTAAACCTAACCTTCCCCTAACTTCCCTAGTGACTAACCTTAACCTCCCCTCACAGCCTAACCGTAACCTTCCCCTTACTTCTCCTAGTGAGTAACCCTAACCTCCCCCATAGCCTAAACCTAACCTTCCCAGAACTTCCCTAGTGACTAACCCTACCCTCCCCCCACAGCCTAAACCTAACCTTCCCTTTACTTCCCCTAGTGACTAACCCTAACCTCCCCTCACATCCTAAACCTAACCTTCCCCTTACTTCTCCTAGTGACTAACCCTAACCTCCCCTCACAACCTAAACCTAACCTTCCCCTTACTTCTCCTAGTGACTAACCCTAACCTCCCCTCACAGCCTAAACCTAACCTTCCCCTAACTTCCCTAGTGACTAACCCTATCCTCCCCTCACAGCCTAACCATAACCTTCCTCTTACTTCTCCTAGTGACTAACCCTAACCTCCCCCATAGCCTAAACCTAACCTTCCCCTAACTTCCCTAGTGACTAACCCTAACCTCCCCTCACAGCGTAACCGTAACCTTCCCCTTACTTCCCCTAGTGACTAACCCTAACCTCCCCCCACAGCCTTACCGTAACCTTCCCCTTACTTCTCCTAGTGACTAACCCTAACCTCCCCCCACAGCCTAAACCTAACCTTCCCCTCACTTCTCCTAGTGACTAACCCTAACCTCCCCTCACAGCCTAAACCTAACCTTCCCCTAACTTCCCTAGTGACTAACCCTAACCTCCCCTCACAGCCTAACCGTAACCTTCCCCTTATTTCTCCTAGTGACTAACCCTAACCTCCCCCATAGCCTAAACCTAACCTTCCCCTAACTTCCCTAGTGACTAACCCTACCCTACCCTCACAGCCTAACCGTAACCTTCCACTTACTTCCCCTAGTGACTAACCCTAACCTGCCCTCACATCCTAAACCTAACCTTCCCCTTACTTCTCCTAGTGACTAACCCTAACCTCCCCTCACAGCCTAAACCTAACCTTCCCCTTACTTCTCCTAGTGACTAACCCTAACCTCCATTCACAGCCTGACCCTAACCATCCCCTTACTTCTCCTTGTGACTAACCCTAATATCCCCCCACAGCCTAAACCTAACCATCCCCTTACTTCTCCTAGTGACTAACCCTAAACTCCCCTCACAGCCTAACCCTAACCATCCCTTTACTTCTCCTTGTGACTAACCCTACCCTCCCCCCACAGCCTAAACCTAACCTTCCCCTTACTTCCCCTAGTGACTAACCGTAACCTCCCCCCACAGCCTTACCGTAACCTTCCCCTTACTTCTCCTAGTGACTAACCCTAACCTCCCCCCACAGCCTAAACCTAACCTTCACTTTACTTCTCCTAGTGACTAACCCTAACCTCCCCTCACAGCCTAAACCTAACCTTCCCCTAACTTCCCTAGTGACTAACCCTAACCTCCCCTCACAGCCTAAACCTAACCTTCCCCTTACTTCCCCTAGTGACTAACCCTAACCTCCCCCACAGCCTTACCGTAACCTTCCCCTTACTTCTCCTAGTGACTAACCCTAACCTCCCCCCCACAGCCTAAACCTAACCTTCCCCTTTCTTCTCCTAGTGACTAACCCTAACCTCCCCTCACAGCCTAAACCTAACCTTCCCCTTACTTCTCCTAGTGACTAACCCTAACCTCCCCTCACAGCCTAAACCTAACCTTCCCCTAACTTCCCTAGTGACTAACCCTAACCTCCCCTCACAGCCTAACCGTAACCTTCCCCTTATTTCTCCTAGTGACTAACGCTAACCTCCCCCATAGCCTAAACCTAACCTTCCCCTAACTTCCCTAGTGACTTTCCCTAACCTCCCCTCACAGCCTAACCGTAACCTTCCCCTTACTTCCCCTAGTGACTAACCCTAACATGCCCTCACATCCTAAACCTAACCTTCCCCTTACTTCTCCTAGTGACTAACCCTAACCTCCCCTCACAGCCTAAACCTAACCTTCCCCTTACTTCTCCTAGTGACTAACCCTAACCTCCCCTCACAGCCTGACCCTAACCATCCCCTTACTTCTCCTTGTGACTAACCCTAACCTCCCACCACAGCCTAAACCTAACCTTCCCCTTACTTCTCCTAGTGACTAACCCTAACCTCCCCTCACAGTCTAACCCTAACCATCCCCTTACTTCTCCTTATGACTAACCCTAACCTCCCCCCACAGCCTAAACCTAACCTTCCCCTTACTTCTCCTAGTGACTAACCCTAACCTCCCCTCACAGCCTAAACCTAACCTTCCCCTTACTTCTCCTAGTGACTAACCATAAACTCCCCTCACAGCCTAAACCAAACCTTCCCCTTACTTCCCCTAGTGACTAACCCTAACCTCCCCCCACAGCCTTACCGTAACCTTCCCCTTACTTCTCCTAGTGACTAACCCTAACCTCCCTTCACAGCCTAACCCTAACCATCCCCTTACTTCACCTTGTGACTAACCCTACCCTCCCCCCACAGCCTAAACCTAACCTTCCCCTTACTTCTCCTAGTCACTAACTCTAACCTCCCCTCACAGCCTAAACCTATCCTTCCCCTTACTTCTCCTAGTGACTAACCCTAACCTTCCCCCACAGCCTAAATCTAACCTTCCCCTTACTTCTCCTAGTGACTAACCCTAACCTCCCCTCACAGCCTAAACCTAACCTTCCCCTAACTTCCCTAGTGACTAACCTTAACCTCCCCTCACAGCCTAACCGTAACCTTCCCCTTACTTCTCCTAGTGAGTAACCCTAACCTCCCCCATAGCCTAAACCTAACCTTCCCATAACTTCCCTAGTGACTAACCCTAACCTCCCCTCACAGCCTAACCGTAACCTTCCCTTTACTTCCCCTAGTGACTAACCCTAACCTCCCCTCACATCCTAAACCTAACCTTCCCTTTACTTCTCCTAGTGACTAACCCTAACCTCCCCTCACAGCCTAAACCTAACCTTCCCCTTACTTCTCCTAGTGACTAACCTTACCTCCCCTCACAGCCTAAACCTAACCTTCCCCTAACTTCCCTAGTGACTAACCCTATCCTCCCCTCACAGCCTAACCATAACCTTCCTCTTACTTCCCCTAGTGATTAACCCTAACCGCCCCTCACAGCCTAACCGTAACCTTCCCCTTACTTCTCCTAGTGACTAACCCTAACCTCCCCCATAGCCTAAACCTAACCTTCCCCTAACTTCCCTAGTGACTAACCCTAACCTCCCCTCACAGCGTAACCGTAACCTTCCCCTTACTTCCCCTAGTGACTAACCCTAACCTCCCCCCACAGCCTAAACCTAACCTTCCCCTTACTTCTCCTAGTGACTAATCCTAACCTCCCCCCACAGCCTAAACCTAACCTTCTCCTCACTTCTCCTAGTGACTAACCCTAACCTCCCCTCACAGCCTAAACCTAACCTTTCCCTTACTTCTCCTAGTGACTAACCCTAACCTCTCCTCACAGCCTAAACCTAACCTTCCCCTAACTTCCCTAGAGACTAACCCTAACCTCCCCTCACAGCCTAACCGTAACCTTCCCCTTATTTCTCCTAGTGATTAACCCTAACCTCCCCCATAGCCTAAACCTAACCTTCCCCTAACTTCCCTAGTGACTAACCCTAACCTCCCCTCACAGCCTAACCGTAACCTTCCACTTACTTCCCCTAGTGACTAACCCTAACCTGCCCTCACATCCTAAACCTAACCTTCCCCTTACTTCTCCTAGTGACTAACCCTAACCTCCCCTCACAGCCTAAACCTAACCTTCCCCTTACTTCTCCTAGTGACTAACCCTAACCTCCCCTCACAGCCTGACCCTAACCATCCCCTTACTTCTCCTTGTGACTAACCCTAATCTCCCCCCACAGCCTAAACCTAACCTTCTCCTTACTTCTCCTAGTGACTAACCCTAACCTCCCCTCACAGTCTAACCCTAACCATCCCCTTACTTCTCCTTGTGACTAACCCTAACCTCCCCCCACAGCCTAAACCTAACCTTCCCCTTACTTCTCATAGTGACTAACCCTAACCTCCCCTCACAGCCTAAACCTAACCTTCCCCTTACTTCTCCTAGTGACTAACCCTAAACTCCCCTCACAGCCTAAACCAAACCTTCCCCTTACTTCCCCTAGTGACTAACCCTAACCACCCCCCACAGCCTTACCGTAACCTTCCCCTTACTTCTCCTAGTGACTAACCCTAACCACCCCTCACAGCCTAACCCTAACCATCCCCTTACTTCTCCTAGTGACTAACCCTACCCTCCCCCCACTGCCTAAACCTAACCTTCCCCTTACTTCTCCTAGTGACTAACCTTAACCTCCCCTCACAGCCTAAACCTATCCTTCCCCTTACTTCTCCTGGTGACTAACCCTAACCTTCCCCCACAGCCTAAACCTAACCTTCCCCTAACTTCCCTAGTGACTAACCCTAACCTCCCCTCACAGCCTAACCGTAACCTTCACCTTACTTCTCCTAGTGACTAACCCTAACCTCCCCTCACAGCCTAAACCTAACCTTCCCCTAACTTCATTAGTGACTAACCTTAACCTCCCCTCACAGCCTAACCGTAACCTTCCCCTTACTTCTCCCAGTGACTAACCCTAACCTTCCCCATAGCCTAAACCTAACCTTTCCATAACTTCCCTAGTGACTAACCCTAACCTCCCCTCACAGCCTAACCGTAACCTTCCCTTTACTTCCCCTAGTGACTAACCCTAACCTCCCCTCACATCCTAAACCTAACCTTCCTCTTACTTCCCCTAGTGATTAACCCTAACCTCCCCTCACAGCCTAACCGTAACCTTCCCCTTACTTCTCCCAGTGACTAACCCTAACCTTCCCCATAGCCTAAACCTAACCTTTCCATAACTTCCCTAGTGACTAACCCTAACCTCCCCTCACAGCCTAACCGTAACCTTCCCTTTACTTCTCCTTGTGACTAACCCTCCCCTCCCACCACAGCCTATACCTAACCTTCCTCTTACTTCCCCTAGTGATTAACCCTAACCTCCCCTCACAGCCTAACCGTAACCTTCCCCTTACTTCTCCTAGTGACTAACCCTGACCTCCCCTCAAAGCCTAAACCTAACCTTCCCCTTACTATCCCTAGTGACTAACCCTAACCTCCCCTCACAGCGTATCCGTAACCTTCCCCTTACTTCCCCTAGTGACTAACCCTAACCTCCCCTCACATCCTAAACCTAACCTTCCCCTTACTTCTCCTAGTGACTAACCCTAACCTCCCCTCACAGCCTAAACCTAACCTTCCCCTAACTTCCCTAGTGACTAACCCTAACCTCCCCTCACAGCCTAAACCTAACCTTCCCCTTACTTCCCCTAGTGACTAACCCTAACCTCTCCCCACAGCCTAAACCTAACCTTCCCCTTACTTCTCCTAGTGACTAACCCTAACCTCCCCCCACAGCCTAACTGTAACCTTCCCCGGCATACTTACATTTGGAATTCTGACTGTTGAGATTCCAGCATCAGGATTTTCATCGGTGTTGGGATTCCGGCACCATTCTTCTAACCATTGACAACCTATCATCAGAATGCCAACTAAATCCCCTTGCGGATTTATGTGTGCAGTCATTTGCTACTTTGTGTTCTTATTCAGCTTATTTTCGACTTTGCTACCTGACTACTCCTTGATTACCTGGTCTCTGATTCCTCAGGACACTTCTCTAGTACTACTCACACACTGTGCCCTCTGCATTTGTATAATCTCATTTTCTTATTAGAGAAAATGTACACAATACACGTAACACACAGTGACACACATGGAGCTCTACATCAGTCCCTTCATCTGGAGCTCTGAAAACTCTGAATTTCTGTTTATAAATTATATTAAACTCATCCTTGATAAGACACAAATCTTAAAATGAAGGAAATAAAGATATCTGATTATAAAATTACAGCACAATCAAATACAGATTTTATTTTCGAAGTTTAAATTATTACAGTTGTTTATCATTCTGCAGCTGCAGCTCTGAGCCTATATTAGTCCCAGATAATGTATATAAGGTGTAGCACTGAGGAGCTGCAGAGCTGTCAGGGATTATACTGACTGAGCAGAGCCTGTGTGTGTCATGTCCTGGTCTCCTGTACACTCTGCCTATTACCTGTGGTCAGTTATCCTGCTGATAATATATAATGGGATTATAAAGCAGGACTCAGCCAGTCAGTGTCACCTTGCTGCATTCAAGCCTTTATTTGAGTTTAAATATTACCAAGATGGAGACATCATTATCGGAGGACTAATATCTGCTCATTTCAAAAATGTAGAGAATAATTATGCATACAACATGTCTAAATTGCGCTCTTTATGCATAGGGTAGGTCATTCTTTGTGTATTTTCTGTGTTTAGACTATATACTGTAATTGCTTGTTGAATTATTTACAGGGGTCTTTCTGTTTGTTTTGTTATCCAGGAAAAAAAATATTAAAATAGTGATATAGGGACACACATTTCCTAACAACACCACAACATGTGTGCGGGTTCACTACGGCTGGCCGGCGGTCGGGCTCCCGGCGACCAGCATCCCGGCGCCGGGAGCCCGACCGCCGGCTTACCGACAGCTTGGCGAGCGCAAATGAGCCCCTTGCGGGCTCGCTGCGCTCGCCACGCTACGGGCACGGTGGCGCGCTACGCGCGCCACACTATTTTATTCTCCCTCTATGGGGGTCGTGGACCCCCACGAGGGAAAATAATTGTCGGTATTCCGGCTGTCGGGCTCCCGGCGCCGGTATACTGAGCGCCGGGAGCCCGACCGCCGGCAAACAGAAGACCACCCCATGTGTGCAGCTACCACCAGGTGTCTCTCCAGGTGTGAGTGTGACTGATGATGTGACAGTTCTGCAGAGGTGACAGTGTCACAGTGTCTCATTGCTGTATATGTCACACACGCTGTGTAACAATCACACACTGTATACTGATCAGTGACTGGTATATATGATGAGACTCTAGCAGGGAACATCACTGCAGCCCTGATAGATCTGGAGTGAGTATTACACTATAATGATCAGTGACAGGTATATATGATGAGACTCTAGCAGGGAACATTGCTGCAGCCCTGATAGATCTGGAGTGAGTATTACACTATACTGATCAGTGACAGGTATATATGATGAGACTCTAGCAGGGAACATCGCTGCAGCCTGATAGATCTGGAGTGAGTATTACACTATAATGATCAGTGACAGGTATATATGATGAGACTCTAGCAGGGAACATCGCTGCAGCCTGATAGATCTGGAGTGAGTATTACACTATGATGATCAGTGACAGGTATATATGATGAGACTCTATCAGGGAACATCGCAGAAGCCTGATAGATCTGGAGTGAGTATTACACTATAATGATCAGTGACTGGTATATATGATGAGACTCTAGCAGGGAACATCGCTGCAGCCTGATAGATCAGGAGTGAGTATTACACTATAATGATCAGTGACAGGTATATATGATGAGACTCTAGCAGGGAACATCACTGCAGCCTGATAGATCTGTAGTGAGTATTACACTATAATGATCAGTGACAGGTATATATGATGAGACTCTAGCAGGGAACATCGCTGAAGCCTGATAGATCTGGAGTGAGTATTACACTATAATGATCAGTGACTGGTATATATGATGAGACTCTAGCAGGGAACATCGCTGCAGCCCTGATAGATCTGGAGTGAGTATTACACTATAATGATCAGTGACCGGTATATAGGATGAGACTCTAGCAGGGAACATCGCTGCAGCCCTGATAGATCTGGAGTGAGTATTACACTATAATGATCAGTGACAGGTATATATGATGAGACTCTAGCAGGGAACATCGCTGCAGCCCTGATAGATCTGGAGTGAGTATTACACTATAATGATCAGTGACAGGTATATATGATGAGACTCTAGCAGGGAACATCGCTGCAGCCTGATAGATCTGGAGTGAGTATTACACTATAATGATCAGTGACAGGTATATATGATGAGACTCTAGCAGGGAACATCGCTGCAGCCCTGATAGATCTGGAGTGAGTATTACACAATAATGATCAGTGACCGGTATATAGGATGAGACTCTAGCAGGGAACATCGCTGCAGCCCTGATAGATCTGGAGTGAGTATTACACTATAATGATCAGTGACAGGTATATATGATGAGACTCTAGCAGGGAACATCGCTGCAGCCCTGATAGATCTGGAGTGAGTATTACACTATAATGATCAGTGACAGGTATATATGATGAGACTCTAGCAGGGAACATCGCTGCAGCCCTGATAGATCTGGAGTGAGTATTACACTATAATGATTAGTGACAGGTATATATGATGAGACTCTAGCAGGGAACATCGCTGCAGCCCTGATAGATCTGGAGTGAGTATTACACTATAATGATCAGTGACAGGTATATATGATGAGACTCTAGCAGGGAACATCGCTGCAGCCTGATAGATCTGGAGTGAGTATTACACTATAATGATCAGTGACAGGTATATATGATGAGACTCTAGCAGGGAACATCGCTGCAGCCTGATAGATCTGGAGGGAGTATTACACTATAATGATCAGTGACAGGTATATATGATGAGACTCTAGCAGGGAACATCGCTGCAGCCCTGATAGATCTGGAGTGAGTATTACACTATAATGATCAGTGACAGGTATATATGATGAGACTCTAGCAGGGAACATCGCTGCAGCCTGATAGATCTGGAGTGAGTATTACACTATGATGACTGTGGTCTGTACATGAGAAGCTTACGATGTTAGTGTCCTGATGGTCATAGTTGCTGCACATTTTTACAGATCAAAATTTTTTATCCTGATATTTACCCGAAAGAATTGTTGATAATATTTTTAACACTGAATTTGACCTTGTCTGTTTTTCTTTGTTATTATAATATGAATTATAGAACAGTATAATGATTTGTGCTCAGCAGTAATGAGGTTCTGCAGCTACTGTACTAGATACCTACTGTACATAGGAACAATTGCTAGCTGTATAACCAACATAGGGCCTGAACCATCCTTTTACAGCTGAAAAATGCAACTTCTAAAAAAGAGAATCATAAGAATTACACAGCGTCAAAATTCTGAATATATAATAAAAATAATAATATATTAGTGACTGTGAAAAATATTAACACTTTATTAAAACATCAACACATATATACAGAATATGATGAAGAACAAATAAAAATGTGGATCAGATTGCAGATACAAGAATATATAGATGTGTCTGAATTAGCGCCAAATAGCGACATTTGCAAGAAACAGACTCTGAGACTCGGTAGCCGCTAAGTATATTTATCCTTATATATAGATCTCAGTGGCATCACTAATGCAACAAAAGTACATTGTAAGGGTGCAGTGACCACTGGGGCTAGCATGTTATGTACTTCTGGTATGCAGTCACAATGCTTGCAGTCAGGATTCCTGACAGCTGCCATTTTGCTGACGGGTTGCATCCTGACACCCACCCCTAATCCCCATAATACCAGACCTGTACTTCTGTGTGAGATAAAGTTGTGTAAAATGCAAAAGAAGAATTCTGTACCAATTATCATTATGCTTAATTTGTGACTTTCTACTCACTATGTACTTTTTATTTTACAACATAGAGTAAGAGTGAGTGGGAGACACAAGCAATACTAGGATCACTATAGTAAATAGGAAAATAATGGATAAGAAAAGGAATGAAAGGAAAGGAAAGAAATGACAAAAGAAAGGTGATAGGAAAAAGGGGAAGGAAACAGGAGAAGTCAGAACTGGAAGAGAGTCATCCGAGTTAATCACACTGTGTAGATGAGGAAAAGAAAATGTGTTCATAATATTAACAGGTTTCTTTAAAGACTAACCAGTTATGCCAGGTAGCCATAAAATCAGAAGAAGGGAGCTTCATGATAGAGGTTAGGTCATCCATGAGCATGTAATGATCTATGCTCTGGAACCACTGAGAGATAGGAGGACAAGTTGAGGCTCTCCAGAAGCATGGTGTAGTTGCTTCTGCTGCATTCATCAGATGCCAGAGTAGGGAATTTTTTATATATTGATACAGGAAAGTCCATGAAATTGAATAGCCAATTCTCAAGTTTATCTGTTAGAGATCATGATAAACACTTCCCCCAGGGGCACCTGTTCACCTTGAATTATTGCCCCTGAGGGTGATAACTAAACATTGGGCTACAGAAACTAAACATCAGCAATTAATGATTGGCTTACTAATTGTGGCACATACTCAACATTTTGCAGCGTTAACCTTGAGGAGTACAGAAATATCCTGGCATTTATCTTTGCAATTGATGAAATTAACAAGGACCCCGATCTTCTCCCCAATGTGACTCTGGGTTATCACATATATGACACTTGTGGGGATCCAAAGAATACCTTATGCTATGTCCTGCAGATATTGTCTGGGGAAATGATGGAGGCTCCTAATTATTCCTGTATGAAACATGAGAAAGTGTTTGGATTTGTTGGTGATTCTGATTCTCTTACAAGCCATGTGATGGCCCAGTTACTGAGTCTGTACCAGTACCCACAGGTAAGTGATCTCTGTATTTTATCTGTATTTTATTATACAGTACCTGCCAATATCCTCACCTTTCTCCCTAAAATGTGCCTCTCTCTCATTGGCTGCTGTTCTTCCCTATGCTTCTTGTGCCGCTGCAGATATCCCGACCATTGTATTTCTGTCCTGCACCCGGTATTTTTATACATTAGTTGTGCAGCTACAGTAAATTACAAATAGAGGTGTTTCATCATTGTTGCACATACTTCCAGAATAATATGAGTAACTCTTGCACTGGGGGTCTTGGATTTTAATACTCTGCTTTATGCATGTTAACATTGCGGTAATAAGTCTATATTGCTCATTACGTATAAGGGCACATACATCCATTATTACAATTGTCCTGCAAATTATTTTATTGCTCATAATACCTTAATCAGTAAGGATTGCAATTTCTGCTAAAAAGAAGTTGATGCAATCAAATAGTTGCCACCCAGAAATAGAGAAAAAAAGTTCATTGCAGAAATTGGGAATACATCGCAATATGCGGTCTGATCGCAGAACCATACGCAATTAAAGGAACATCAAAGATTTTTCCTATCTGCACCAGGCAAGGTCTTCCAAAATTCTTGTGACACAAGAGGCTGGAAGTGATCATCGCTGATGTCAGAGGCCCCCCTAAAAATGCCTTGGCAGGCCTGCGTTTTTTCAGACACACCCAGTAAACGACAGGTTTCCAACCAGAAATGCCGACATCCTTTCAGTCTAACAGTGGTTGCATTGCGATCATGATCTGTACGCAATTTCTGTTGCTATAGTTGCTCATGTGTGCGCAGTTGTTTGACAATCGTCCGTATTGCGAATCGCACATTTTACAATCCTTACTGAATAAGGTCCATAGTGCAGAGGGTCTGGTGTCTTTTAATATCTTATGGCTAGAATATCTGATGGCTTCTTATTTCCTTAAGCATGCATGAACTACATTTAGTGATGGGTACATTGGTGTAATTAGCCTCTTTATTACCACATCTGTAACTTGACATAAGTTTGGTTGACGTCCTGCAAGTTAATGCTTCTGTAGTCATCATCATTGAGATGCAATTAGTTTGTCCCACATTGCATGAAACCTGGGGGTATCTTTACTAAGGTCCCGATTTTGACAGAGATGGTGTTTTTTCTTCAAGGTGTCATCTCAGGAATTTACTAAACTCAAATCACGGCAGTTACTGCATCTGTGCTTGTGCTCTGTCCTCTCTCTTTGGTGATTAACTGTATGGCTGGGAGTCAGGTGTGCCTGAGTCCCTGGTCAGCTAGCTGGTCACATACACTGCTCTGCATTATGACCGCCAGTAGAACACTGGTCTTTCAGAGACATCTTTCTTTTTTCTTCCAGGCAGCCTCAGCAGGCCACCCTATCAGCTCCCTGCACCTATAGGAAGCTGCCTAAAGCTTCCTAGAAGTAGAGCTAGCCTTGACCTCATAGGCTGGGGGCGGGCCTGTGGGAGACATTATGGGTTGGGTTTTTTTGTCCTAAAGGAGAAGACAGTGGGGGTGGTTAGTAGTATTTTGAGTCTGGTGAGGATGCTGGGTCAGCCTCTTTTGTTTCAATCTTCCCACCCTCCCTCACAATTTTGTTGTAGGTTGCTGGTGGTGTTTCTTCGTTGGCTATTTTTGTGACGGTTTTTCGGTTAGCAGAAATATTGTTTTTGGCGGGAAAGAACAGCAAGTTACCTGTTTTTGGATTAAGAAATTGGTTGGAGTTTGATTGGTGTTTGATTTTAGGTGCGCTCACCTTCGTTGACTGGTATACATCTGCTGGTCCGGCTTTACAAAAAGATAAATGAACTAATGGGCAAAATAAGTCGAGCATCCAAAAAATACAAATCTAAATGGAATGCGGAGTTATTTCAGCATTATAAGGATGTGACAAAATATGCAAAAAAAGAAATTAGAACGGTTAAAGTAGAAACTAAAAAAACTAGTAGCAAAGGAAAGAAAAGCAAATTCCATTTTTTTTAAATACAGCAACAGCAAGACATCAAAGAAGGAGAGTATAGGCCCTCTAAAAGATAAGTTGGGAGTCTTAATCAAAAATGATAATGACATAGCGAACAAACTAAATGAGTTTTTTTCAAAGGTATTTACCAGAGAAGACCAAATGCAGGGTCTTACACATAATCTCAACAAAAATAATGTCCCATTGCTAAATGCTTATTTAACTGAGGAGGTAGTCTGTAACCGATTAAAAAATGTAAAGATTAATAATTCACCTGGACCCGATGGAATTCACTCAAGGGTTCTTATGAAGCTTCATTCTGATCTATCAAGACCACTATTTTTGATTTTCAAAGATTCAGTTATATCAGGTATGGTTCCCAAGTACTGGCGTATTGCGGAGGTGGTGCCAATATTCAAAAAGGGAAGTAAAGCCAAACCGGGTAATTATAGACCAGTTAGTCTTACATCTATAGTGGGGAAAGTATTGGAAGGTATTCTAAGGGATAGTATTCAGTAGTTCCTTGATGCCAATTAGATCATTAAAAGGAACCAACATGGATTTGTTAAGGATAGATCATGTCAAACCAACTTACTTGGCTTTTATGAAACAGTAAGTGTGAACCTTGATCAGGGTAAGGAGGTGGATATAATCTTTTTAGACTTTGCCAAAGCTTTTGACACAGTACTGCACATGCAACTTATCTAAAAGCTACAAGAAATAGGGCTAGGGAGCACAATATGCACTTGGATCAGAAATTGGTTAGATAATAGGGAGCAACGTGTTGTGGTTAATGGATCATTTTCAAATTGGACTGAAGTGCTAAGTGGTGTGACACAAGGGTCTGTACTTGGACAACTATTGTTTAACATTTTAATTAATGACCTAACAGTAGGTCTAGAGAGCATGGTGTCAATCTTTGCAGACGATACAAAATTGTGTAAGGTTATAAATATGGAGGGGGATGCAGAGTCTCTTCAGAATGACTTTGTGAAACTAAATGCATGGGCAGCTAAATGGAGAATGAGATTCAATACCGACAAGTGTAAGATAATGCATTGTGGTAACAAGAACAAAAACAATGCCTACATACTAAATGGGGTAATATTAGGGGATTCTCTACTGGAAAATGACTTGGGTGTTCACATATATATCAAACTAAGTAGCAGTACGAAAAGTAGGATTGCAGCAAAGAAGGCTAATAAGATATTAGCATGCATAAAATGGGGAATTGATGCAAGGAACGAGAGTGTTATAATACCATCATAAGAATCATTAGTGAGGCCACATCTAGAATACTGTGTACAATATTGGGCACCATACTTCAAAAAGGATATTCTGGTGCTTAAAAAGGTTCAGAGGTGGGTGACCAAACTAATTAAGGGAATGGAGACGCTGGAATACGAGGAAAGGCTTGCAAGGCTAGGCATGTTTACACTGGAAAAGAGGAGACTAAGATGGGACATGAACAACATCTATAAATATATAAGTGACAATAAACAGAGCTTGCGCGGGACCTGTGTTTGATAAGATCAGCTCAGAGGACACGTGGGCACTCGCTTAGGCTAGAGGAGAGGAGATTCCGCGCAATGCGGTGAAATGATTTTTTCACAGTAAGGACAATACATGTTTGCAATTCGCTGCCTGAGGAAGTAGTAACGGCCGACTCAGTCAACACCTTTAAGAATGGGTTAGATAAATTTCTAATGGATAACGATATTCAGGGTTATGGTGCTTAGTCATGCACTATAGGTATTAAAATAAAATGGCTGTCTTTAAAACAAAACGGCTGACATCAGCACGAGACAAAATTAGTCCTGAAAGAAAACTGCATAGGAGACCACCAATAGGTTGAACTCGATGGACAAATGTCTTTTTTCAACCTTAGATACTATGTTACTATGTTACTATATTTTTATGGGGGCAGCCTCATCACCTTTACGGGTGGGTAGTCAACAAGGAGGTTGAGTGGATACCTTTTGTGTTTTAGATGGTTTGCTTCAGTTTTTATAGAGTGGGATTTGTTTGTGGGTTAGGGTTGTTTTTAGCCATTCTTTCGTTGCCAACATACTTTGAATTTTGATATCTCATGCAGTCATTAAATTACATTAGTTTATTTAAATAAATAGCGAACAATTTTCTGCCAAATCCATGTCTCCGTGTCTTTATTTAATATATATGTATTATGTTGGTTTTTATAATTGAGGAACACAGGGCAATCCTTAGCCGCTAAGAGGTTTATTAGGATAATTTAGGATGTCTTGATATTATGATGACAGAACTTCATTTATACATGTAAGTTTGTTCTTTATAATTAATTCTGGTCACTAAGAACTTATATTGCATTGTGGAAGGCTTCTAACACTATTATTTACCCCGGCATCTAGTTAGTCATGCCCCCCCTTGCAGAAATCTAACTGTGGGTAGACTGTGCATACGTAGGACCCAACCTGCAGAACGGGTCCTGTGTAATCAAATGCAGTGCCTCAAGGGTGGTAGCATGATTAATATTCTTCCGGTGTTTGAGGGTGGCCCGAGCTGGCTTGCATTCCCGAAAAAGGGGAAAAGTTGCCCTATTTACTGGGAGTGCTGAAACCTTGTTCTGTATCTTGTGATACAGGTTTCCTGCTCCCCCTGAGCTTACTCTGTGAGGTAATGATCCACCTTCAGATAAAGAGAATAGGTTATCCTGGCACCAATAGCACTGGAAGCCCCAGAAACAATTACACATTGCTGCTGCTGCTGCACACCTCCTGAGGATTGCTGATCCTCTCACACCAACATAGGAAAAAGAGAAGCATAGTAGGTGGCATTGCACACACGAGTTCAATAACCAATGAATAGCAAATATCTTGTTTATTAAAAAGTATATGTACATGTGTGTCAATTAGAAATCATCATTAATTGCCCAATTATAGAAAGTCCTGCTAATCAATGCTGCTCTGTCTCTAATAAGTGTATGGGCTATTCTAGCTGCTGAGACACCTCAGTGTCAGTGCGGTAGGAATGCTGCCCAGGTCTGTAATCAGGTGAATCTGCAGCTTGTGCAGGAGAATGCAGGAGAACTCAGTGGAGAATATGATAGACTATGCTGTAGCAGCGCTGTAGTTCAGGATATCAGTCACTGTAGCTTCTGAAAATTATAATCCCGGCACCAGATAGAAGCCAATCAGTCTGCAGGTGGTCGTGTGTTTTGCAGGTCCCTACTAAGGTCACATGCAGTCCCATTTATACGGGGACCAGTGATATTGCTGACAGCTGTCTCGAGCTGTAATTCTGGTCCAGGTGGTGCACAGTCAGCCCCATGTGCTGGGGGGGGGGGGGGGGGGGGGGGCGGTGATTGTCACTGAAAGCGCTGTCAGGTGCAATACAGCTCTGTGCTAGAGACCAATGCATATGCAGAGTGTTACCCCTCAGTCAGGCGTACCTCTGGGACTCCCGGGTATAGGCGCAGTGCACCTGACAGACGCCTGTTAGAAAATCATCATTACCACCTAATTAACTCAATTCTAACGCTCTTAAAGTGATCAGTGACCTTCATTAGGACGTACAAAGAAAGAATATTCAATATCTGATTAAAAAACCTCATTTATTAACCTCAAAGTAAGTAAAACAAAAATACTGAAATTTAAGAGCCGCCACCACATTTCCTTCAGTTTTCATGACAAAAAATCAACTGAACATTAAATTAATTAACAAAACTTGAAATACTGTATAGGCACAGTAGAGTCAGTGTCACTCAGAACCACTGTTGGAAAGTTCAGCAGTAGAGATGCATTGGCACAGTGATGCAGTGGTGTAATGGTCCTGAGAGGCCAGGAGGGTCACTACTGCACTCCACGCAGGTGGCGGGATAACTGACTAGGGGGGTTTTGAACAGCACCTAGAGATAGGAAGGTACTAGAAGGGACAGACCCCTGCAC
Organism: Pseudophryne corroboree; assembly: GCF_028390025.1. Lineage (NCBI taxonomy): Eukaryota > Metazoa > Chordata > Amphibia > Anura > Myobatrachidae > Pseudophryne > Pseudophryne corroboree. The sequence continues at coordinate 1,239,959,599 of NC_086444.1, read as the reverse complement.
CCCCTTGGGGCGGAGAGAGGAGCTAGAACAGCTTTGCTGTGCCTGTCAGGTCACCTGTGCCTGACTGAGGGTTAAGCCAGGTAGATGGTACAATAATGAGGAGAATATTTTCCTGCTGCCTATATGAATAAAAGGGCTTAAAAGTGATGAGGAAAGTAGCAATTCCAGAGAAGTGAAAGTCTGTAATCCTTAGTGAATCTCTCTGCAGACTGCAGTTTATTCAGGAGGCAGAAAAATGTCCATAGGCACCAGAGCTGCCATAAATAGTGGGCTACTAGATTATTCACAGGTGTTTCACACCAATTAGTAACTCATTAACCACTTAACTGCTGAATATTTTAGGGTTAGGGTTAGGCTAATTTTTCTGGGTTTCTCTATGACTGAATTAGGTTAAGAACATATATTTAAAATATGTCCAACACAATTTTCTTTAAAAGAAATAACATTAAAAAAAAATTGGTAGAAGCATTAATGTTTGAACATGGCTTCCATCGATAATCTGAACATTGTGACCATCGCTTTTTCAGTTTCCCGACACGAGATCCTCTCTACAGCCTCTGGAGCTCCTCAGGGGAGGTGAGGGGCTGCTTTTATGTACATTTCCCCAGCAGATGCTAATGTCTTCAGCCGCTGAGTGGGGCATGCTGCTAGGTTGGCTGATCAGCAGTGATAGGCAGCACGGCAAGCACTTGGGGGAAAGGGATCCAGGAAGCTTCTCTTCCTGCAGCCACACAGTGAGCTTTCTGTCTGGTCGCATTAAGTGCAACCATATCAGGGAAAGCTCAGCCTGGGGGTATATTTACTAAGATTCATATTATTGTCGATTTGGTGTGAGATTAATCACGATTGACATCGAATGTGTGATTTTGCAACTTTTTGAATTTGTTACGCCTCATTTACTATGGTGTCGTATTTTGATTATTTTCATTTTTCGATGTCGATGTAATTCGTGTTTTTTTACTAGGTAGAATGCGGACGACTTGTATATTGCGGCCGTGTTTTGTGTTGTTTTTACGAATTCGTAATTATTTTTTCGGCAGTGTTTTCTTTTCTTTCACAGAAGCGTCTTTTTCTGAGTTTCGTTTTTTGTCACTCGACCGTGATTGGTTTGTTTTGTGATGGAGGAGTGTCTGTGCTCATTACTATAAAAACGCCCCAAACCGACCGAACCTTGTGGGTTTAGCTAGTGGAGAGGTGAGAGGAAGTGGTGTTTTGTGTTGGAGAGTTATTTGGAGTTGTTGGAGGGTTTGTGCTGTTTTTTTGCGATTGCTGAGTGCTGTACTGTGTGTGTAAGTTGTCCTGTCAAACTTGTCGTGTAGTTTTTTCAAAGTTTGTTAATTTTTTTGTGATTGTGATTTTTTTTCTGTCTATTGTCATTGTTTGTGAGTGTGTGTGTGTTTGGTTTGTGGTGTGTAGTGGTAGTGGAGGAGTGTGTTTTGTGTTTTTTTATTTCTCAGTGTTCTTTGTTGTTTGTCCGGAATATGTCCCAGTCAGAGGTGAGTGAGGTGGCGGAGGTGAGTGAGAGGGAGGAGGTGAGTGAGGTGGAAGAGGTTAGTGAGGTGGAGGAGGTTAGTGAGGGGGAGGAGGAGGGGGAGGTAGCTGCTGCGGTCTCGAATGATAGTGACAGTGATGGTGCTGTGGCTCCATGTCTCAATTTCTTATTTTATTATTATTGCAATCTTCACCTGTGCTAGTAATTTCCTTAGTGCTATGTCTCATAAAAATATCTGTATTGTATCCAGTTTGCTTATTAAATTCACAAAGATTATAGATCATCACCGTGGTATAAATAGTCAAAAATAATAGAAAAATTAGAAACCCAAATGAGTGCATATGATACCAAGGTACCCCAGAGGTGGGTCCGGGTTGTGCACTGCCCGGTACCTGTCCAAACAACCCTTTCACTTGTAGAGGGCTTGTTTAATTGTCACTATCCCACTAAATTGGACACTAACTAGATAGCTCTAGGTTACTGTGCTTATCCAATCTGATTCTTTCCTCAAAAATTTAATGATGCTTTAGAGAGGGTAAAATCTTCTCTTTATATCCATGTTTAACCTTTGGGGATCCCACACTGTTAGCTCTCTCATACATTTTCCTCTACTTCATAATAGGATCAAGTGTAAGTAGAAGCAATAGTGTGATTCTCTATTTTATTTTCTTCTGCTATATTTCTGTGTCCTCTCATCCAAATGTGCTAGTGCTAAATCTCTGCAATGACACACCTGCACACTAAGGGGCCAATTCAGGTTGGATTGCAAATCGAGATACAACCAGAATTTTGGCATTCACCCCAATGAGCACATGCTCAGTACCCATCCTGCTCTTGTGACTGCATTGACATCGGGTGACCATCAGTATTTGAAAATGCCTCTGTAGTCGCGAGGTGTCAACGCTACATTTTCAAGGCAGAGACGGACCACTGTGGGGTGGCGGCATGGAAACAGAGACATGGTAGCGTGAAAAGGGGTATAGTGTGAGCATTATCAGGATGGCTGCATGATGTCACACGCAGCCACTCTGTTAAAAAAGATGGTAGCAGCCCTCCTGCCATCGCAGCCAGGCTGTGCCAGCAGGAGGCTTCCCTACTTTCTGCAATTGTGCAAATAATTGTGGCACGATTGCCATTAGTGTGTGATTGCAGATGGGGCAGCAGTTAGCATGCTGGGAGGCCTTGCCCTGCAACAGGCAGCCCCCAGCATGTGAGTCAAAGGATTGCAAATTCTGCTAAAAGGCTGAATTTGCAATCCTTACAGAATACAGTCCTAAATTTGGGAAGCAGAGGTACGCCCCTGTGTCTCTCATCTACTGGAACGGGCACTCTCTCATTACTGCCATGCTCCACGGGATACACCCAATCTCATCTGATCTTGAAAGAAAATCAGTGGTAGGCCTGGTCAGTACCTGGGAGGGAGACTCCCTGGGAATACCAGGTGCAGTAACCCTAATGTGCTGAAAAGCATAGGTAAAAGGTCCACATCTTATTTGAGAGACTTCCAGATTTTCCTTATATTCTCTATATAATTATATCAGTAACCACACAGTTCACACAAAACATTGCACAACAACAGATCTGCTCTTTAAACTGAACAATGCTCTTAGACACTGTGATATGTTTTGGAGGCAGGATACACAGATAATGTTACATTCTGCCTCATTCTGACATATGAGTAAGGCTGAGATATTACTGTGATCAAAAAATCCTTGTGCTAATACTGTGACATATTGTTTATTTCCACCTTCTGTTTTATTACTGCATTTTAATCAGAAAATATTGGTGTTTTCTGTATCACAAGAAGCAGATTGGTCACAGTCCAATTCTGCATTATTTTATTGCTCAAACAAGGGACTCTATTCAGTAAGGACTGCAGATTCTGCTTTATAACATAACCTGCAATCCTTGCAATCACAGGGCGAGACCACCCAGTATGTAACCCACCACCCGCCCACTGTGATCACGCTGTAATTGGGATCGCGGTACATTTACAGCGCAGTCACAGAAGATGTGGACGCTTCCTGCCGACACAGCCGAGCTGCATCCGTAGAAGTCCATCCGCCATTTTTTAAATTGGAGCAGCCATGTGTGATGACACACAGCAGTCCTGAAAATGCTGCCGAAATGCCGGCATTTCCCTGATGCCGCCCTGAAAATGCTCTGTTGCCACCCCCCACCCACCCCATGAATGTCTCTACCTGTCAATCATGCAGAGGAATATGCAGCCAATTTGATCATATTGCATTGGCTGCTAGCGTGCTCACAGGATGGGGCCTGTGCATGCACATTGCAGCCACAGCCTCCCTTGTTGCAGCCTCATTAATGAACAATGTGACCTGAATAACCCCCAATATCTGGATGCCGCTGCAATTTTGATCAATTATATGCAATGCACATGCACGTTGGCCAACAACAAAAGGCATCGCCAGTCAGTGACAGGATGGTGTGAAAATTCTGATTGCACAGGCATTTGCAAGGTGATTGACAGGAAGAGGCCATTTGTGGGTGGTAACTGTCCTTTTACAGGGAGTATCCAGAAAAATGAAAGAGTTCCCAAGCATTTTCAGGAAGGGTGTGTGACGTCAGCTCCAGCCTCAATCAGCCTGTTCTCAATTCACTGTAGGAGTAATTCTGCACACACTGGATTTTTGCAGCTCGGCATACACATGCGATCGCACACTTTTATGACAAATTTGCACTCCTCCTTGAGCGACAACTATCTGATCGCAGGACAGCAAAGTTAGTAGCCCAGCAGTCAGGTCTGAATTAGCCATTGGGTATGCAAATGATTCTAATTACCACATTAGTGTGATTTAATCAGATTTCTGATCATACGTATTATGTTTTTGACCACATACCTGTAGATTCTTGTGTATTTTTAGAACAACATTGTTATACTACAAACCTGACCTATACTACATCCACTGTCTTTCTATATTTGCAATATAAATCCTATTACTGTGTGACATACCTATTTGTGTATGGAATTTTATTTGTATTGAACCAAAATCTAGTACAGATGGGTCCACGGTTATCTTGACTAGTTTTCTGCGCCTAGCCACAACATGATTTATTAGCATAAACCATTCATCTATTGTTCTCAGTTGCAATACAATACAGAGAACAATACAGCAGGGGATTAAGTCATTACATCAGGGGATTAAGTTCGACTGGCCACTCTCAGTAAATCCTATTAAAGGCCAAGTTAAATGTGGACCCATCTGTACATAGCAGAAAAATCTTTACACTCAAAGTATCCTGATAAGAACCCTTTTACATAAAATGCATAATTGTGACACTTCTGTTATTTCCTGAGCAGACAGTGACTAAAAACTATCAAGGCAACAAAGCATCAGCTTCAGGTGTTACACCAGCGATCCTAAAACCTGGTACTTTCCTAGTGGATATGTACAAGAATACCCCACTCTTTCCCACTGTAGTATAGTACACTTATCACATATTGAGGGGAATTTATTTGTTTGAAAAGTTGGTTGGGTGTCTGTTTTATTCCTGTCTTTTAGATAGGAAAAAACATGCCCAACTGACTTTTAAAAAATTTGAATAACCCCCATTGTGTTATAGTATGCTTATTACATACCTCAATAGGTACTCATATAGTATTAAACAGTCTGAAATCATAATTTTGGATTAAAAATTCAAGACCGGTTACACCATTGATGATATCTTTTGATATTTTCACCTTGGTTTATCTAAATAATTTAAAAAAAAATTGGGCTTTGCAAAGTTGACTAATGTAATAGCGGCAACAAAGCAGCTTTTTCAGATGCTTTTGACTCTAAAGTAGAGAGGCTGATAAAAAAAATCAGATCCATATATTCTGCCCGTGTTAAGTATACAACTCGGCAGATGTAATGAAGTCCGATATTGCAAGTCAGACACAAAACAGCTCAATAACTAATAAAGAATTTAGAGGTGGGGTTTTTTGGCCGCATTTGTTATGAAAATGTTAGAAATCAGTTAAAAATACACTTTTCAAGTACATTTGTAATAAATAAACACTTTTCAATATATTTGGACACTTAAAAAAACAACTTTAAATCTGTAAAAATGCTGTACAAGTCATTTTTACATTGTTTTTCCCCCAGGAAATGTGTATTAATGTCATATAAATTTACTGTACTACAGTAAATTGCACAAGCATTTCCAACTGAATCCAACGATATTTGACATGCCTATATTCTGTGTATAATTTCCAAATACTCCACGTACTGTAATAGTTTTTTTTTAAAACACACAAATGCATCATAGATGCAAATTAATGTTCTAAGTCACACAAGCAGCTAATGCTGATTTAAATAATAAGCGGCATGGCTATATTCTATGTGTTATAGCAACTGTATTTGCATAAAAAATGTTATGCTGCAATGTATTCCAGCCATACACTGTAACATAATTAGATACAGTTGCAATTACACACTGAATACAGCCATGCCACATACCATTTAAATCAGTATAAACTGCAATTTTTCCTGGAGAACTGCAGATTATTTAGGGTGTGTGCTCATTTAATCATGGGACTTGGGTAATTTTCTCTGACACTGTGGTCCTACTGTAGTAAAAGACACATTTTGGTTGGTCTTTAAATTTTGGACTTTTTCTAGTCTAAATTCTGTGACACCTCGGATATGAGACATTGAAGACGGGAAAAATATGCACGCCATTACATTGCTTGAGTTCCACTAACTAGAGGCACATTTGTATTGTCCGATGCGGCGCAATACTTTTCCAGGCAGTATCATTGGCTACCATTACATCCCAGCCTATGTGTGATATATAGACTGTTTTCAAACAACCCTAAAAGCTTTTTGTCTCAAATATTTTTATTACATTGACCATTAAAAGTTACGTTTTATTTCTTTTCATAAGAATGCCCTATCAAAAAGTATTTTTTCCCCTTCTGTGTATGTAATCCATGACTTACTGAATCGGATCATCACTGACCAAGAAATATGCTGTATATCACAAATCACTTCACCATTTGTCGGTACCAGACACACTCTCAGAGAGGAGCCTTGTCGACAATATAACCCTTGTGCGGAATTAAACGCTTCCTTTGGTCATAGTTATTAACTCCAGTTTTTCTCAAGAGAGGAGTCACTGAGGGTTATTGAGACTACAAATAAAATCCAAGTATAGCTGTAGAGTAGGTCTGATGTATTCTAACAACACTTGTATCATATATACTGTAAAATGGTTATTGAAAATTAGGACTCTGTAGGCAATTATCCGGTAAATCACAATGGGGTAAATTTACTAAGTTCCCGATTTCATTCGATATTGCTTTTTCATCCAAAAGGCAACTCTTTAATTTATAAAATACCATTCACGGCATATTTCTACCAATTTGTATTGAGATACAGCCGTCCGCAAAAATATGAATCAATAGACCATTGGCCACAAACAGTTGGATTTTCACATGCACCTCACACAACATGGAAATTTACTAAGGATTTCTATTCTCATAGCCAGACACTAACACAAAACTATCTAATTTGCATAGAAATAGAACTTTCAAATAGAACTGCTTTTGGCTGTGTGTTTGGAGAATCATGCATGCATCACTGTGATCCATGTATGCTTCTCTGTGTAAAAAATAGTTAAATAGTTAAAATATAAAAAAAAAACCTTTGAATAAAACCAGCCCCGGAGTCTTTGAGTCGGTCCTGGTTGTTAAAATACTGGGGAAAAATTGTGTAGTTGTCCCCAGTATTTAAGACCCAACACTGCGCTCTGAACCAATCCTGTTTCAAAAATATGAGGGGGAAAAAATGTAGGGTTTCTCGGAACCTTAGAAACCAGCACTGGGCTCTACTAGTCAAGAAAATAAAGCCACAGCCAGGTAACACACCTATATAGGTCCCTGTGGCCATGGCATTACCACCTCCAACTAGTCAGTCCTGGCCAGGGTTCCCTGGGGGAGAGGAGACCCCTCAAAAAGGGGTCCCCACACCTCCAGGCATCCAAGGGTCACAGCTGAAGGCCAAGGCTGTCCCCAGCACCTGTGGGAAGTGGGTACCGGGCGGATAGCCATTAAATGTAAAATTCAGAATTAACATTGTCTTTTGCTTTGTAACTACAGGACCAATAAAGCATCCCTGAACAAAATGTACCAGAATGTGGGTCATTAAAGGGCCCAATGGTACCTGTATTTCCACAGCAATAGATGTTTTACAATGAACACAGGACATGGATACCATGATAGTACAAATTTTATAAAACATTCCCCGCTTGCTGGTTTTTGTAGTTCTTCAAGTACCAGCATGTGTGAGGCTTGCTTGGACCAATAGTTCCACAGCAAAAGGCAATATTTATTCTTAATTTGACACTTTAACGCTCTCAGCCCAGCACCCACCAACCATAGTTGCTGGTGTCAGCCTCGGGTATCAGCCATGGCCCATTATGTGCCTGGAGAGGGGCCCCCTTATTGGGGGATCCCCTCTCCCCCATGGAAACCCCTCAGTGACTGAGTTGTTAGGGGGGTAATGCTGCAGCCGCAAGGACCTGTATAAATGTATCCCCAGCTGTGGACTAGTGGAGCCTTGTGCTGGTTTTAAAAATGTCTGTCTTTTTTACCCATATTATTGAAACCAGTGTCAAAATTTACTAATGTTCGATTTTGGTGATTCAAATGATTTGGCAATATATTTCAATTCATTTTCCATTTGATTTGGTTTGAACAGATTTACTAAAGACCAAATTGAATGTCAAATCTTCTTCTAAATGTAGATTCAACTCATATTCCAAAAGAAATCACATTGATGTTTTCCCATAGACCAACATGAAATCCACTAATTTGCTAAAGTACGATTTGAGATTAAACTCTAAATCGAACTCCAAATCGAACTTCAAATCCCCAAGTGTTTAGAATGATCTTAGACATTACATTTTGGCTTCTAAACCCATTCTAATGATAGGAAATTGTTAGTGATGACTTTTTAAGTACCCAGGAATGTATAGGTCATTGTGGAAGTAGCAAAATTGGATGTCCATGGTTATGGTATGTTGTGCACCCACCTACACAATGCAATTCACCATCTGACTGAGATAACCGTAAAGGAACAAACAGAGCACCATAAGCAGCTTAGTTAGGTGAAAGAAGTACTGTACATATTTATACTTATAGACATCAAACATATTATTATTATTAGTATTATTATCCTTTATTTATACTTATTATGTTTTTATGCAATAGATAACACCTGATCATATATATTGGTCAATTTGGCTGATAAATATAGTGACATTTATAAACATGAGTGAAGTAACCGGCTATCCTGACTCAGCCCATGATGTATACATTCTCAGCAATTTATCCCTGTCTGCAAAAATTATTGTGTGACAAATGCCAGAGGGATGGTTGTTGTGTAAGATACCAGTATGTGCTTGACAAAGCCTATATGTTTATCCTATTTAAAACAGTTTAAAAGGTAAAGAGACACAGTATGCAATTGGCGCAAAAGGTACCGCAAGGGTACGCCCTTAGTGTAGCAGACGCTGTGCACAGGGTGTGAGCACAGGCGTCGCAGACACTTACAGAATTAAACTTTAATAACTATACCTTAAGGAATGTACTTATACTGTAAACATTTGTGCAGTGATAATGTGTAGATGTAATGCAGTGTAACCTTGTTAGTTTAAAAGCTGTATGAGCGTATGTGACGCTCTGAGAACCCCTTAGCAATATAATAAACACTCTAATACCGGTCTAAGGTCACAACACCTTTAAGGAAGAGAATGAACGTTCAATTGCAAAAGAATAATACAATACAAGTTATACACTACCAAGATAACATAAAATACCTAACCGAATCACTACACATAAAATACAATACAGATACAATTACATTTAAAGGGGGGAAGGAGAGAGAGAATGGCTTACAACATTAATAGGAGATAAATATGTCTGCAGAGAATTTACACATGTGAGAAACAATCGCTGCGCAGTTAGTCAATGCTGAGACCCTTTGTGGAGAGAAAAATTGAGCTCACCCAGGCTGGCTGTCCCTATATACACAACACCCAGCAACAACACAATGGTCCCTACAATACCGCATGGGACAGAAGCTAGACTCCATTTTGGGAAAAACTCCCATGATTCCAAAGTCTGTAACATATGATTTAAAAGGGAATGCTAGCAGCCATTTTAGATTTGCAAGTCCAAACACATGGCATTCTTTAATTGACAAAGCCTATACCATAATCACATAGCAGAAGACACAAGATTCCACTATATTCCAAAATGTCCAAGCCTCAACACAATGCATATGTTCTGATTTTACAATTCCAAACCATCTAAATCACCTTTCACAATTTCAAGCCAACACAGTATCACAAGACCAGATTACCAGGTACCCACAAGTATCAGCCTGCTATTGCTACAAGCACATGACTACAGTAACAAAATGAAGTATGTTTTGACTTCTAACCTTCAGCAAGATGCATCATGTAAAACTACTATAATCTGTTATAAATCACCATCCATAAATGTATACCAGAGATGCTATGCTACAGATTGTCTACTGTTCCAATTCATTACAGATTTCATAGAGTATCATCCCAAACACCCAACAATCACACAACTGCACAAGCATCATTAACCTTAAGCCATTTGTATCTCCAAACTAACTATTCTATGCCAATCATTTCACAACTACTTTACCACAAACACATATTTAAACTATTCTATACCATTAAGCCATGTGAATTCAATACTTAGCCTTCGTAAGGAGGTCAGTCCTGGTGATAAGCAAGCCATGCTTCTGGATGCTTGCTTGGTTCTGAGTGAGTCAGTGAGCCCTGCTATTTCCAGTGGATAATATCATACCTGCATTCCAGCTGTGGGGGTGTGTCAACCACAGGAAGTGTGTGTCTTTCACAGCATGTGGGCTAGCTGTATCAGTGAGCAGAGCTGACCATGTGATCTTGGTTATGCACTTGTTTCAAATTCCTGTCTTGTGGGAAGCTATTGTTTGGCGAATACTGTCTCACTGTCCACTTTCAGTTGAGACAATGACATCCCAGCAATCATTCTTCTGGAGACAAATCCAGCCCCATTCGTAAACACAGGTGTTGGCCCTCCTCATTGAATCTCAAAGCTTAGTGTAGTTAAAGGCTATTGTATTCCGTCTGCGGGACAGAAACTGACTATTCTTAGGTGTAATTTATTCGGAATACAATTAATCTTCAATTACTATTCCTGTGCTTAACTATGCATAAGAACATGTGAAGCCCTTTTAACATGCAAAGGGGAATCTCTAAGGTCTAAGAGCCATCTTGAGACCCACTGATACCTGTTGAACTCAGGGGAATATTAACTTATAAAATACATTATTTTGATTAAATATGCAGCGTGCACACGCATGAAGTGCATATATGGCAACGTGCAGCGTGATATTTTTCTGACTTTGACAGTCCACCCTTTGGCAGTCACCAATAACTGCCACTTCCTAAAACATTTCAAAAAGAGAAAAATATATGTCATATGTAAATACATTTCTATGATTGGGTAAGGGAGGAGAGAAGAAGGTGGGAAAAAGGGTATAACCTAGTGAGATAGCAGAAGCATGTGTGTATGAATCCATGTTTGGGGGGTCATGTATCATCGTGCCATACGTGTTTTAAATCAAGCTTTGAGGTATTGCGAAGTATACATTTGAATTCCTTCTTATCCCGTATTAAGGGTCTGTGGATGGGCTGTCAAACTTTACCGAGCTCTTTTCGGCTTTAGGTTGCGACAAAATGGGGGAGCACATTTTAGTTGATGATACATGAATGGGGGAATATGTGAGTGCTGATATCTGTGCCTATATTCCCTATCGATTATGTGTGTTATTACCTGAAGGTTGTAGAGATGAAGATAAAGAACAATTATGGTAAATGCAGTGATAAACTATGTGAGTTTAATATACATTTGTTGATTGAAGTCTTGTCTGGTGTCTTGTCTTGATGTACATGTTGACTGTAGTCTCTTTGGGCTTTTGCCAAAATGCAAGCAAAAAGCTTTCTCAATGTCCATAGACTTACAAAAAAGTGTTGGGCTAGCGTAAAATTAACGTTACTAGGGATAAGGGGGTCTATGGCATAGTCCATCTGTTGTCTGTGTAAAAGGTTGTCAAATTCTTCTTCCAAGCGAGTCCTTGTACCTTGGAGGAAAACAAAGGAGAAACGGGTGAAAGAAACAGGTCGTGGAATCACCTTTTATCACAGCGTGGTTTCAATGGTTGGGTCGTAAATCAAATCAATTTTGTTATGCGATACAGTCATTACTTCAGGCGGTACTTTTTCAATATAACATAATCCTTCTGAGTTTGGGGCAAGCCGCTCATACGCCTTTTTCCCGCATATGAAATATGCATCATCGGGGAGAACATATGGGACTGAATGTCATTACCATGTTACACATTTTCCATGTGGACTCTCCTAACCCTAATTCTCCCATCTGTCTGGTACACGTATCCGATTGTATGATATGTGCACAGTATCCTGGTGATACTTCTCCAACTCTCATGATCCTACTTCCTAGGGTATACCTATATCGGAAATATTTTCCACTATCGGCTATGTGGCGTATGAGTTCTGTATCTGTAGGCATTCTATTTGCTCTATATGAAAAGGTCATGGTTTGGTTATTCCATGACACTTCCCAATTTCCCGGCTTTCGGGGATTGGAAATGTTAAAACATACTAGGGATCTATCCACATGATATTGGTGGAGCTTCAAACTAGGAGGACTGGAGATATTAAACCTCCTGTCCACCGGCCTCCCACCACTTAGCTCAAGTACCTCCCCTATAGTTAAAGGGAATGGTACTAATCCTAATTTGCTATGGCCTTGAGGTACTTGAGAGCATACCCAACAATCTGTCTGATTTAACACTTTACCCACTAAGGAGTGATAGTCACTCAATGGATGCCGGTCCATGTGGATATTAAAACTGAACTGACATTTCTTGATACACCCATCCTCAACTAAGTTATCACAGAGTCTACAGATACAGTTCTCTTCAGCTAACAATCCTTCACAATGTTTACAAATAACATGGCTGCTAGATCGTTTCCGGTACTCGCCTTTGCTTGGTGATTGTGTTGCTATTGGAAATTTACACCTCCGTCTCAGTCATCAGAAACCCTTCTGGATCCTTTCTCGACCTCACTGGTACTCTCACCGAAACAGACTGCTCTGGTCAACATCATGGTCAACAGGAAAATCCATATCACAGTCTCTTGGGGCAAGTCCATCTCACAGGAGGAGAAAAGGAGAAATTTGGGGGTACAGAAAAACAGTTTGAGGGGGAGAGAAACTTGTTACGATAATTAGTTCTCTAGTCTTGTTGTTCTTCTTGTTCTGCTGTCATCTCAAAGGTGCCGTCTCTCAGTCTTCCAACCGAACATTCTGGTGATACAATATTTCTTCCAAACCAGCGCTCTTTCTGTAAGGAGAATAAATCTTGCATCACCATTTGTCTAACTGATGTGTGACATACCATCTTTAAAACATGAAAACATGAGTGAGAAGAGAGAAAAAAAAAAAAGAGAGAGAGAGAACAATTCATATACATATATATTACATAAACCAACAATAAACAACAACAGGAAAAAAAAACATTTTTCAAACATTTTAGAACATTGTCAGATCTGCCGTTCATCATCAGGCTGTCATATCTACATGTCCAATGGTATCCTTGCTCAGTCCCTCCCACCAGCATCTCCATTCCCCACCCTTTGTATCTGGCCAGGATACATTGATGCGGGTAGGTCATGCTGGGGTTTGGTAGACTTCTGCAAAGACCAAGTAGCTATGCATTGTTTAAGTCCTACCGATGACCGTCAGAGATGGGGAAAAAGAAAACATTTCACAGATACATTACAAATTTTTCCCGGTCATTCCTGTGTCTTCAGGGAATGACCTCCCAATTTATTAACAGTTACCTCAGGCTTACCATCAGTCCTAATGATCGCCTTTCCTGACTACATATCATGGGTGTGGCCCAAACTCCTTCCTATGTGATCTCTGATTACAATTTGGTGTGTCATAACTTTGCTCATATCTTTGTCTAGGGGGTTTATATGAATTTGGTCTACTTCTTGATCTACAATCTCTTGCAAAATGACCTTCCTTCTGGCAATTATAACACCTTTTCACCTTTGACTTACCCACAGGGATCTGGGGCTTCTTTGTTTCCCTGTGCTTGATGATGTTTTGCTCATGCCCAACAGCGTAGTTCCTTAATGCAGTTACTGAGTTATTTCTCCAGTTAGGTAGAGAGGCTTGTATACTCGTTCTTAATACTTCCTTTAAACCATTTATTAACACCTAAACTGCTACTTTCCTGTAGTGTACATTTGTTTTAATATATTGTGTTCACCCTGACAGGATTTTGTTCCAAAATGCTATTTTGTGTTAACTCTTTGGTGTAAGATGCATTTGTCTGTGAGTAACATACAATACTGTACTTACCTGTTGACACGACCTCACCTGACCCTCCGTTAGGGGGTTCTGCTATTGCCTTTACCAATTTGGCCGTGTCCCTCTGGGTGTCTCGTATGATGACTGCTGGGTAGAGTGTTGACATCGTGTTGGTTTCAACTTCTCGCTGGTAATCCTGAGGGGAGTTTAACATGGGGTGCGACTTGCACAGGTTAACATATGTAATTTTGACACTTTCATTTTTATAAACATTATTACATTTGTTACTTTCATTCTTAATACAGTTACTAAGTGCATTTTTTTATCGTACACCATCGCGCCATTCTCTGCAGCCATAATCCTCTCTATTGCCATGTCTCTCTTCCCAAGATGAGAGTCAGATATATAAGTTAAATTTCTTTGCATTTCACTTTCCTGTTGCCACAATTTTAAATAATCATAATGTTTACTACGCCTTTTTGAAGATTTAATCAGGCACACTCTTCTCCTTAAATTCTGTAACACTTCTGGGTTAAAAGTACCTACCCGGGGAAACTTTTCCCCGTCATGCACAGTCATCCTTTCCCATTCATTGCATAATATTTCTGTGTGATGACCATCTTGGTCTGATTTCTCACACATGACCTTGCCGACCTGATTGATCGGTTTCAAATCAACCTGAACCAGGGTTGATCGCCCCTTACCTGAACAAGTGGCCCCCATCTCTGCAGGCGTTGCTTTCACTACCTCTGACTTCCAATCAGGGTCTCCGGCAACCCTCACAGAAAACCAAAATGTCCGGGGTAAGGCTGCGGTGGGGGTTTTGCCTCGAGGTCCGCCCACTTAACTCTGCCCACGCTGGCCAATACGGCGACCAAAGTTCCCAGAGGTTCCGTACCCAACCTAGGGCCCCTAAGTACGTCTACTTGCTCGGGCGTGTGGGAGTGTCTTACCCTCCCCAGCAAGTGTCAGTCGCTGGAATGTCCCCGAGTGATCAGGCTACTTCCCTTAAAATAAAAAAATTACACAAATCACGTTAACAATGTGCAAGTAGCGTTCTTCTGAATTCAAGACACGCTAATGCACACAATCACATGCGGTACAATCGTATCTGCACACAAGCAACTAATCTTATGTGCGGAACGATCAGTGGAATCGAAAATTTCTGCTGCGAATTCCTTCAGCCTTGAGCTTCTTTGGCCTATATGGGTCTCGCACCAACCCCTCTTCGGTTGTGCTCTCTACTTCTAGTCTGCTGTACCTGAACCTCTTGTTCTGTGACCTCCTGGTCCGTGACCTCCTGGTCTGTGACCTCCTGGTCTGTGATGTACAGCAGACTCTACTGCTCATTAATGTGTCGAGTCTAACAAGGGACGCCTCCCAAGCCACCCCACGATATCACTCTCGCTGGTGTATCTCTTTCTACTGGCCTATGGTTCCCGCTTCCGTAATAAAAGAGAATTCTTATATATACACACACTCTTACCACATGTACACTTTAATTTTTATTTCTGCGCAGAAATCCTTTCATTCAGTATTAGCCTAACCCAGAAGAATTGCAACAGAGAAAGTCTTTTTCTTTTAACTTTTAAACTTTTGGATTTGAGATAGATTTGTGTTATTTTCGCGTTACTTCCTTATCGCTTACTAAACAATACTATTGTGCGGTTTGTATTATGTGGGCGTATCCGTACGCTCCGTTGCGTAATATACGCTCCGTGCGTCGACCCTTGCGTTGCGTACGCCCTGCCCTTGTAAGGACACGTGTACACAACCCAAGTACGTCCACAGTAACACACTACACGTTTATCAATGTGAATGATCTTTAACAGTAATCATTCACTATACACCACCCAAATCTCCCTTGTATTCTTAGGCGAGACTGTGTGCGTGCCTTTTACAATTATACCCTTAAATATTTACTTTTTATCTTTTAACTATTAATAACAACAAATGTCTCAGCGCTTTACCAATGGTATGTGGCAATCAGGAGAATGAGATGTGAAAATACACAGATGAAAATGCAATTCTAAATTAAATCTAATAACATACATTGATGTAAGCACACGCATATAGATATTACATATATGTACCAATCATTATTACTTATGTGAGACCTTATTCAGTGCTTCTAATTTGCATATGAATGTACTTTTTTAACTAACTCTGTAAAGGCGATTTCTTTCACTGCTGGGAGAGAAAAAAACAACGACAAATCAGTCACACAGGTTAATTTGCATTTCAATGGCCATCCTACAAGTAGCAGAGTTAAAACAGGTTCTTGAAGAGAGACAGTGACCAAAAAAAAAAACTACTTTGTTTTATTTGTGTATTTCTTAAATCAAATATTTAATGTATTATTAATTTTTTTTTTAATCTCTATCTGAACCACTTATGATTGACTATGATATGGACTAAACGAATGCATAAAAAAAAAAACCTCATTAAATGATGATTTCTTTTTGACAATGGATGGCTGATTATTTCCTGAAAATCAGCCATTTTAGAAAAAAAAAATTTTTTACCTTCCCAAAATGGCCGCTGCTCCTCCCCCTTCCACATCCATGAGGTTTACACAAAATGGGGGACAGACCTTTTGTCACAAAGAAAATCATCATGCCAGCTCCTTTTAGTTATCATGCTATGCAGAGCGATTAAAAATAATTTTTAAACCTATTTAAACAGACACCATCCAATCTGCGTGTGTAGTTGGCACCAAATAGAAATAAAAACCAGATTTACAAAGACAATAACGTACTGTTCCTACCTTCCGGTTCCAGATTCCCTCAGCACTCCTTACTAAGTGAAGCAGACGCTTATCTGGTCAGCACTGCGAGGGATAGCACCTTCCCGCCTTTTGCTGATCGATAATGTCTGCTAAAGTTACCTAGTGCAGATATGTGAAGACCAGAGGAGCCCTCAATTGACAAAGCCTATATGTTTATCCTATTTAAAACACTTTAAAAGGTTAAGAGACACAGTACGCAATTGGTGCAAAAGGTACCGCAAGGGTACGCCCTTAGTGTAGCAGACGCTGTGCACAGGGTGTGAGCACAGGCGTCGCAGACACTTACAGAATTAAACTTTAATAACTATACCTTAAGGAATGTACTTATACTGTAAACATTTGTGCAGTGATAATGTGTAGATGTAATGCAGTGTAACCTTGTTAGTTTAAAAGCTGTATGAGCGTATGTGACGCTCTGAGAACCCCTTAGCAATATAATAAACACTCTAATACCGGTCTAAGGTCACAACACCTTTAAGGAAGAGAATGAACGTTCAATTGCAAAAGAATAATACAATACAAGTTATACACTACCAAGATAACATAAAATACCTAACCGAATCACTACACATAAAATACAATACAGATACAATTACATTTAAAGGGGGGAAGGAGAGAGAGAATGGCTTACAACATTAATAGGAGATAAATATGTCTGCAGAGAATTTACACATGTGAGAAACAATCGCTGCGCAGTTAGTCAATGCTGAGACCCTTTGTGGAGAGAAAAATTGAGCTCACCCAGGCTGGCTGTCCCTATATACACAACACCCAGCAACAACACAATGGTCCCTACAATACCGCATGGGACAGAAGCTAGACTCCATTTTGGGAAAAACTCCCATGATTCCAAAGTCTGTAACATATGATTTAAAAGGGAATGCTAGCAGCCATTTTAGATTTGCAAGTCCAAACACATGGCATTCTTTAATTGACAAAGCCTATACCATAATCACATAGCAGAAGACACAAGATTCCACTATATTCCAAAATGTCCAAGCCTCAACACAATGCATATGTTCTGATTTTACAATTCCAAACCATCTAAATCACCTTTCACAATTTCAAGCCAACACAGTATCACAAGACCAGATTACCAGGTACCCACAAGTATCAGCCTGCTATTGCTACAAGCACATGACTACAGTAACAAAAGGAAGTATGTTTTGACTTCTAACCTTCAGCAAGATGCATCATGTAAAACTACTATAATCTGTTATAAATCACCATCCATAAATGTATACCAGAGATGCTATGCTACAGATTGTCTACTGTTCCAATTCATTACAGATTTCATAGAGTATCATCCCAAACACCCAACAATCACACAACTGCACAAGCATCATTAACCTTAAGCCATTTGTATCTCCAAACTAACTATTCTATGCCAATCATTTTACAACTACTTTACCACAAACACATATTTAAACTATTCTATGCCATTAAGCCATGTGAATTCAATACTTAGCCTTCGTAAGGAGGTCAGTCCTGGTGATAAGCAAGCCATGCTTCTGGATGCTTGCTTGGTTCTGAGTGAGTCAGTGAGCCCTGCTATTTCCAGTGGATAATATCATACCTGCATTCCAGCTGTGGGGGTGTGTCAACCACAGGAAGTGTGTGTCTTTCACAGCATGTGGGCTAGCTGTATCAGTGAGCAGAGCTGACCATGTGATCTTGGTTATGCACTTGTTTCAAATTCCTGTCTTGTGGGAAGCTATTGTTTGGCGAATACTGTCTCACTGTCCACTTTCAGTTGAGACAATGACATCCCAGCAATCATTCTTCTGGAGACAAATCCAGCCCCATTCGTAAACACAGGTGTTGGCCCTCCTCATTGAATCTCAAAGCTTAGTGTAATTAAAGGCTATTGTATTCCGTCTGCGGGACAGAAACTGACTATTCTTAGGTGTAATTTATTCGGAATACAATTAATCTTCAATTACTATTCCTGTGCTTAACTATGCATAAGAACATGTGAAGCCCTTTTAACATGCAAAGGGGAATCTCTAAGGTCTAAGAGCCATCTTGAGACCCACTGATACCTGTTGAACTCAGGGGAATATTAACTTATAAAATACATTATTTTGATTAAATATGCAGCGTGCACACGCATGAAGTGCATATATGGCAACGTGCAGTGTGATATTTTTCTGACTTTGACAGTCCACCCTTTGGCAGTCACCAATAACTGCCACTTCCTAAAACATTTCAAAAAGAGAAAAATATATGTCATATGTAAATACATTTCTATGATTGGGTAAGGGAGGAGAGAAGAAGGTGGGAAAAAGGGTATGACCTAGTGAGATAGCAGAAGCATGTGTGTATGAATCCATGTTTGGGGGGTCATGTATCACCCAGTGGTGCAGGGGATGGCACTGAGCTTCAGTCTAGGCTTAGGGTATACTTGAGAGGGGGAAACCTTTATTGTGGGGTCCCTACTTCACAAGAAATCCCTGTCCTGTGCTGACTAGTTGGTGGGTACAATGCTTTGGCACAAACATGAAAATGTATGTGTTGTACAGACATGGCCACACACAGGTGCAACGACTTTGCCCACAAATTAGTTGCACGCATGCAGATACACACCATTCATTTTTATAGGCAGCCACAAGGCTGTGAATAGTTGAATCCTGACACATACTGCAGCAAGCCACGACGAACGTGGCTACTTCTGTATTCTTTTTATAGAAAAGTCTTATGACTTGATTCGGTAGTCTATTGACTTCTATTTATTGAATTGGGCATAATTTTCAGTTCATATTATGATAATGCTCCCGTGTTAAAGTTTAGTGAGTATCTGAGTTTCAAAAATGCGTAAACTAGAATGATAATGTAAACTCAGACCAACAAAAAAAGTAGTAAATTGATCTCTGTAATGCCTTTGCTGCTTTGCTACACAGGACATTGGTGCTTATTCAGGTTGGATTGCAAATCGTGATCCAATGGGAATATTTACATTTACCCAGCAGACATATGTGCAGCACCCACCTCCGCTTGTGCCCACACTTTCTGTGGGGAGCCGCTGAAAATGCAATTGCCTCTGTAAGTCAATCAGGCAAAGGCGGTCGCGGGGTTGGGGAGGTGGGAAACGCTCCGTTTCCAGGGAGAAGACAGAGCGTTGCTGGGGCGGTGTGTCACAAACGAGGGTGGAGTCGGCCGAACAGGGGCATGTCATGGGTGTGATCATGGCGGCTGCATGACATCACACGCAGCAGCCGTGATTAGGGAGAAGTCGGCGGGTCTCCTGTGGCTGCAGCTGAGCTGCGCCTGCAGGAGGCATCAGGTATTTCTGCTAACATCTAACATGATCACTCGCAAATTCTGCTTGTTAAAGGGGGTGAGACTTCAGTAAGCATGATGGGTGGCCTTGCCAAGCGATGGGCGGCCCCCAGCATGCTAGAGAAAGGAAAGCAAATTCTGCTTATTAGCAGAATTTGCTATCCTTACTAAATAAGCCCCATAATCCCCCAGGAAAGCACCAGATGTGACAAACAAGGGATGATGAAAATATCATATTATATGAATTCAGGAGACAGAGGCATAGTCAAGAGAGCCGAGCAAATGGGAAACAATCTGGGTTTTGGACAAAAAGCTAGTAAAAACAAGTTCAGAAACAGTGCAAGGTCAGGATTGCAGATGCTAGAATATTCAAAGAGTTCTGGGTCAATATCAATTATTTTCAAGTAAGCTGTAGCAGGTTCACACACGATCCAAAGGGCAGGCACTATTACCAGAACTGGAAAATAAACTTTCTTCCTTATATATTTACCACGTGTAGGATATTGACTGCAGCCAAAAAATGGTTGGAGAGCAGGAGTTGTCCAAAAGCTCAAGAATACTAGAAGCAACTGGCTGGAGCACTGATATCAAATTCACAAAATACTATATTAAAATACTGCTAATCACCCCAGTGATGACATTTTTTAAGGCTATTGTACTAATCTACTACTTATAACAGTCTACTTTATTTCCATAGATCAATTTTGGAGCCACTGACCCTGTCTTAAATGACAGACAATTATATCCAACTTTTTCACGGATTGTCCCAGATGATCAGGACCGTTATGCAACTATTGTTAAGTGTCTGCTCCATTTTGGTTGGAACTGGGTTGGAATCATTACACCATATGATGGTAGTGGAGACATGGAGTCACAAGAACTGAGTAAACTGATGAGTCAGCATGGGATCTGCATTGAGTTTATCATTAAATTATGTGATGATGAAAAAATTAATAGAAGGAAATTTCTGGAGATGAAACAATTTACATCTAAAATTCTAATACTATGTGGTATTGGTAACATAAATTTATTTTATTTTTTTGAAGAGAATGAATTTATTAATGAAAATTTCACATTAATCCTCAGTGACACATGGACTAATGTCAAATATTTGAAAGATATCTACTTCCCATCCATAAATTACAGCTTAATTTTTATATTGCCTCCTAAAAATTTTCCTAAGATTAATCATTTTATAAACAATGCAAACCCATTTGAAAGACCAAATGACCCAATACTGGAAGATACTTGGTTGATGTTTTATGAATGTCTTTCACAAAATATATTCAAAAATACAGTTTATCAGATTATGCATAATTTTTCTGGACATAATTGCAGTGAAATAAAACATATTCAAGAGACATTTTATGGCATTGTAGAATCGAAGCCCCACTATACATACATGTCAGTATATGCCCTGGCTCATGCTCTAAACAGAATGAATCTGCATAAAAATAAAGCTAAAACATTTGAATTAAAACAAACAGTAAGTTGTGTGTATGTAAGCAGGGCTTAAAGTGGTCCTGGAGAGGTGGTGGAACTCGTTTTCCACGCCACCCAACCCCTAACCCGTCACCCCTTACATTAAGTGGAGCCAAGGCCAGTGCTAGTGTTTTCAGCACCTCCCTGCAAACTATAAATTAGTGCCCTACTTCCAATACTTTATAAAGGGACATTGATCTCACAAGAAAGAAGTGTAATTACATAGTAGTACCCCCAGTTCAAATTACACAGTAGCACAATCTTATTCACATTACACCGCATGTAGTGCCCCTGATTTATATTACACCACATAGTAATGCCCCGTATTCAAGTTACGTTACTCCTTAGTGCCATTTATTCACATTGCACTTTACAATGGTACCCTTATATACAATGCCCACAGTAGTGGCCCTTATACGCAATTCCCACAGCCCCTTATGGGATACGGTCATTAGGTCGACACAGCTTAGGTTAACAGTCATTAGGTCGACCACTGAAGGTCGACATGCATTAAGTCGACATGGTCAATAGGTTGACCTGGTCATTAGGTCAACAGGTCAAAAGGTTGACATTAGTTTTTCACTTTTTTTCTTCATTTTTTGGACTTTTTCATACTTGATGATCCACGTGGACTACAATTGGGAATGGTAACCTGTGCCAAGTGCAGCGGTAGCAAGGCGAGGTACCTTGCCTGAAGCATGGTGAGCAAAGTGAGCCATGCGAGGGGACACGGTGCACTTATTAGGGTTCCCCGTCACTTTCCGAAGAAAACAACACAAAAAAAGTCCAAAAACTCATTTTGACCTTTTGACCTGTCGACCTAGTACATGTCGACCTAATGACTAGGCCAACCTATTACCCCTGTCAACCTAATGCATGTCGACATTCCATGGTCAACCCAATGACTGTCAACCTTAGCTGAGTTTACCCAATGATCCATAACCCCCTTATACGCAATTCCCACAGTAGTAGTGACACTTACACATAATGACCACAGTAGTGCTGCTTATACACATCTTTGCTTTTGTCACTCCAGCAGCTCACCACCTGTATCCCTGTATTCAGTAGCTTCCCCACCTCTCTTGTCCCTCCAGCCACCTCTCATCTTGTCTTCAAAATGCACAGAGCCTGCTCCTCTTCATGGATCCTCTTCACTTCAGTAGTGGTGACAGCATGACATCACATACACCGTGCCAGAAAAGGAAGCCACTGGGACCTGAGGAAGGGATGAATGCTGTCCAACAGACACAGTACAGTATGTGTGAATACCAGGAGGGATGGGCTGTGAATGGAAGAGGACCGTGGAGCCACCAGGACCTGAGGAAGAGGGAGGTGGCAGCAGCTCATCAGTAACACTAGCACCACCTACATCATCTATTGATGTAGGTGATGGGGCAGGATTTTCTGTTGGAATTACTGTGCAGGGCAATTGAGGTTCCCCCTCACTTTATCCCCTGTATGTAAGAGAGTGAAGAGAGAATTGTCAGTATTGAGTACTTGAATTTGATTTGCAACACTATTGCCATGACATTAGGATCAAATCGATTGGATGGTGGCATAATTATCACAAATCCTGTCAGTGGTTCTGCATATTTATCAGTATATATTGGCCCTGCTTATTTTCAGGGTATAGAGTATACATAGGATGTATTTATAATGCTGGCGGGCAGTATCCCAGCATTAAGGAGACTGATGCTGGAATTCTGCCTTCCAACATTTTACCAGTGGTCAGAATCCCTACACCCCCCCACCCCCAGTAATTCCCACTCAGTTGTTGGGTCTACACCACCAACCATGTGAGAATAGAACCTGTTGTGAGCAAATCTCGCCACTAAGCCCACAGCACAGTGAGCACAGCAAGCCCAGGGAGTCCTCCCTTTCCCTCTTACCAACTCTGACATCTATTATCCCATGTATCTGGTGAGGAAGTCATGGCCCTCATCCGTTCCTGCCCCCACAACCTCCCCACTTAATCCCATCCCCTCCCACCTCCTTTGCTACCTCTCTCCTTCTGCCTGTTCCCATCTTACCCACCTTCTCAATTTCTCCATCTCATCAGGCACTGTCCCCTCAGCCTTCAAGTACGCTCTTGTCTCCCCTATTCTTAAAAAACCTACCCTTGATCCAAACACTATATCCAACTATCGACCCATCTCTCTCCTTCCTTTTGCCTCTAAACCTCTTGAGCGTATTCAATACAGACAGAAACCAAGTTGCGCTCAACAATCAGAAAAAAAACATTTATTATAAAAATTAACAGCAATTCTCCCTGAGTACAATTAATATAGATAAATTATCATAAATCTATATGGTACAGAATCACTGTGTCCAAATGAATGGTAATAATGCAGGTATTATTTAATAATTGTGACATATAGCCCACAAACGGTATGATGTATTCAACAATAGTGGTAATAATTACACTCTTTTAAACGCCATATAGGTCTGTGTGCCAATAATAACTCACTTGTTATGTAGAAGTCTCAAACAGTCCTTGTTCCGTGCGGACATATATTAGTTCCAATATTTCTGTAAATGGAAATTGTCTTTATGGAAGGTTTTAAGCACTCAAATTTATGCAGGGATGGACAGATGAGCTATGTCCACCAAAACCAAACCGCTGTAGTGGTGTTAGCAGGGACAGCCCGGAGTGATGTTAATGCAGCCAGCCATTTATCCCCGCACGGGGGAGTGAGAGCGGTGTCTGAGATGGCCGCCGGGTTGAAATGGAATAGAGCCGCGCACAGGCTGTCAGACCCGGATCGCTGGATGTTGCCTCTGTGACACGGTGTCCATGCGCTCTCACCTGAAACGGCTGTGCTTACCTCCCACGGGCAGCTCCCTGCACTTCACCTGCTGTAGGAGAGGGACTGTTGGAGCCACGGATATGTTGCACTGGCTGTGTGTGAGAGCCAGCCACGCTCTGAGTGGCAATGTTGAAGTTATGTCTCCTTGCCGAGCTCCAAATTGACCTCACTTGAATGAACCGCCGACTGGGTCAAAAGACACCGGAGCCACGGCACCAAAGCGTCAGCTGGGCGATATAGAGCTGTACAATACAGCGGCCGTCAGGGACTGATCTCCTGTGTTGGCTCAAAGTGAGCTGGACTTCAGTTGATGAAAGGGTACACCTGTATCTAATGCGTTTCAACGCCAACAGGGCGTCTTTTTCCAAAGTCAAGGGTGAAGCCTAGGCAGTGAGCTTGCGCCGTAGGGTAGATAGTCGCATTGTCAACAGTTATGGAGATATCAAGTACTCTTGGCTGGTGTGAAAATAGTTCATTCAGTTTTGGCAATGTTGAGTTTGAGGTGGCGAGATGACATCCATGATGAAATGGCAGACAGGCATCCAGTGACACGAGCCAATACAAATGGTAATAAATCTGTGGAGGATAGGTAGATTTGAGTATCATCAGCGTACAAATGATACTTAAATCTGAAGGAGCTGATTAGTTTACCAAGAGATGAGGTAAAGATAGAGAACAGCAGAGGACCCACGACTGAGCCTTGTGGTACTCCAACTGATAGAAGTAGAGAAGAAGTAATATCAGAGAAGTGAACACTGAAAGAGTGATTAGATAGGTAGGGTGAGAACCAAGTAAGGGCTGTGTCCATCTAAGAAACATACATCTAAGAAACATATCCAAAATACAACCATATCTTACACAAGACACAGCAAAAACTCTAATCCATGCTCTCATTATCTCCCGCATTGATTATTGTAATAGTCTCCTGACTGGTCTTCCCAAACATAGGCTCTCACCACTAGAATCCTTTTTGAATGCAGCTGCGAGGCTAATCTTCCTTGCCAGACGTTCATCGTCTGCAGATCCGCTCTGTCAGTCCCTCCATTGGTTACCGGTATTCTACCGTATTAAATATAAAATACTTTTACTCACATACAAGGCTATTAACCAAACTGCACCAACATACATCTCTTCACTCATCTCAAAATATCTCCCTACCCGACCTCTCCGCTCTGCACAAGATCTACGTCTCTCATCCACACGCATTACTTGTTCACACTCAAAATTACAGGACTTTATCCGGGCTTCACCCACTCTGTGGAATGCCCTCCCACGCACAGTAAGACTCGCCTCTAGTCTCCAAACCTTTAAATGTTCCCTGAAAACTCACCTCTTCAGACAAGCCTATCAAATTCCAGACCCACCCACATAACCTTCAGTGCTTCCCTATCTAATTACATCCTCTGTAGAGTATTCATAACATCACATATCTTGTCTTTCTTTAGTCTCAAACCCTCCTGACACTTGGATAACTTTGTGGGGTATCATCATACAACCCCATAAAGAACCTAGCAATCTGGTGGACCATTATGCAATAGATAGCATCTATCCTTGTGTATCTATGCCTATTTCCCTATAGATTGTAAGCTTGCGAGCAGGGCCATCCTACCTCTATGTCTGTCTGTTTTTACCCAGTTTTGTTCTATTACTGTTGTTCTAATTGTAAAGCGCAACGGAATATGCTGCGCTATATAAGAAACTGTTAATAAATAATAAATAAATAAATAAATGTGTTTACTGAAGACCTAGGGATTGCAGTGTTTGTATGAGAAGAGAGTGTCAAAAGCAGCAGAGGGATCTAGAAGAATAAGTAGTGTGTAATGGCCTTTCAATCTAGCAGTGACTAGATCATTCACTACTTGTTAGGCGCCGTGGTCCGCGATGTCCTCGCGGCCCGGCGCCTAGCAACTAGGGACGCCGAGCGTGCTAACCGCCGGGTCCCTAGCAACGCTGGGACGCCGTGCGCGCTGAGCCGCCGGCTCCCTAGCAATGCTGGGACGCCGGGCGCGCTGAGCTGCCTGGACCCTAGCAATGGGGACGCCACGGGCGGACCGCGCTCCCCGTTGCAGGGTCAATCAAGTTAACCACATACACTTGTCTTCTGGTCGTGCAGCAAGGCAGCTGCACGGCATTCATGCTAATCAGGCTCTGAACATCTGATTGGAGGACTCCCTGCTAAATACCTTCTCAGTGCTTGACACAGACGCCGGTAATAGCTTCCTGCATGCTGCTTAGGTTTGCTGAACGTCTGTTCCAGTCCTGCTGTGTCCGGTCATTCCTGTCATCAGAGTTCCTGAATCTTGGAGTTGTCATCTCATCCCAAGGAGTCTTCTGGTCCTCAATTGCCCGCAATAGTCGCCAGAGGATCTCGTGTGGTTTTCGCGAGTTGCGGCTCTGCCGCGTGCTGCGGCCTAGCCCGCTTCATTTTGTATTCTGTTTCGGAGCATTTGCTGAGGTTTCCGCTTCCACAAGTCCTCTCCGGAACTCGGCGGTGCCGGGTAGGAGAGTGGACAAGTGGGTATTTTGGTTGTCCTTTTCCCTGGCGGTTTTCCGCACATATTCTAGTTTTAGGTTAGTCTGTAGCCCCTGGCTTTGTTGTTTAGTTAGAGGACCCTTTGTTATCACCCTGTCTCGGATTTCTCTTTGTCTCCCATTAAGACCTGAGGGGGCATCGGAGTTGGGCAGACGTAATCCGCCCTTCAAACGCGGCTGCCATGGGCTTAAGCAACCATAGTCTCGCAAGAGATTTCTGACAGCACGGGCGAGACAACGGAGTTAGGGCGCCAGGGGCTATTCCCGTTCCCTTTCCCAGCATTACGTTCCAGTGCTCAGGTCCTTGCTATAAGATCTCCCCAGACCAGAGTGCTGGAATCATAACATTATTACCGGCCATACCAAAACTTAAAATTAAACGGGGTTTAATTCTTTCTCATTCTGTTTTTGTGAGAGTTTATCGGCCTCATGAATCCGACAGGTTTAGGGCCAAATCCCGGTCAGCTCTTAGTCAACCAGATTCAAGAACTTACTCAGATGGTTCAGGATCTTTCTCTTCGGGTGAGATCGCAGGAAGATCTTTTGCGAGCCTCCCCGAAGGTAGTCCCTGAACCAAAGATGCATTTGCCCGACCGTTTTTCCGGTGACAGAAAATATTTTTTTAATTTTAAAGAAGCCTGTAAGCTTTATTTTCGTTAAAGACCTACATCCTCTGGTACCGAATCTCAGCGGGTTGGGATTATTATTTCTTTACTTCAGGGGGATCCTCAGACCTGGGCATTTGGTTTAAAAGCTGAGGATCCTGCGTTGTTATCTGTAGACGCCTTTTTTAAGTCATTAGGGCTCTTGTATGATGACCCAGATAGAGAGGCGTCCGCTGAGAGTCATCTGCGCGCTCTCAAACAAGGTAGAAATCCAGCGGAGGTTTATTGTACCGAGTTTCGCCGTTGGTCGAACAACTGTGGCTGGAGTGACCCGGCCCTGTGCAGTCAGTTTCGCCTCGGTTTATCTGAATTTATTAAAGACAGTCTCCTCCAGTACCCCGCTCCTGAGACTCTTGATAAACTCATGGAGCTTGCTATAAAGATTGATCGTCGTCTCCAAGAGCGGAGGGCTGAAAGAGGAACAACTGTAAGGTCTAGTCCTTGTGTTTATACCTTTCCAGAGGACGTCGAGGAGCCCATGCTGATAGGTCTCTCCCGGCTGTCTCCTGAGGAAAGAACCAGAAGACAAAAATCCGGTCTTTGTTTGTACTGTGGGGATAAGGGACATTTTGCTCGTAACTGTCCGAACAAGTTGGGAAACGCTCTGACCAGGTGAATGGTGAGGGGGTTCACTTAGGTCTGCAGCTTATCTCCTCAAACAACTCTCTATTAGTCCCTGTTAAGGTTTCCTTTGGCAGCCTCAGTTCTTTGGTGTCGGCTTTTGTCGACAGTGGAGCTGCAGGAAACTTTATGGATTTAACTTGGGCTAAGGCCTTAGGCATTCCACATTTACCATTAGATAGATGTATCACCATGCACGGCTTAGATGGGGGTCCACTTTCTAATGGGGTAATTACTCACCGTACACCTCCAGTAATACTTACAGTAGGAGCCTTACATTCTGAAGATATTGAATTCTACCTTACACATTGCCCGGCAGTTCCTGTTGTTTTGGGTCACCATTGGCTTGCCTTTCATAATCCCACCATTGATTGGCGGTCCGGGGAGATTTCCCAATGGGGTACTTTTTGTGTTAAAGAATGTATTTCGTATCCAGTCAGAGTTGCAGCAGTCGTCCCAGAGCTCATTCCTGTGGAATACCAGGAGTTTGCCGATGTCTTCTCCAAAGGCAATGCGGACATTCTGCCTCCCCATCGGCCCTATGATTGTGCAATTGAGCTAGTTCCAGGTGCCACTTTGCCTAAGGGGAGATTATATACCTTGTCCGGGCCAGAAACCACGGCCATGAATAATTATATTCAGGAAAGCCTAAAGAAGGGATTTATTAGACCATCGAAATCTCCTTTAAGTGCTGGTTTTTTCTTTGTGGAGAAAAAAGATGGCTCGCTTAGACCATGCATTGATTTTAGGGCTCTGAATAAGATCTCCGTTAAAAACACCTATCCTTTGCCGTTAATTTCTGTGCTTTTTGATCAGTTACGTTCCGCCGTGATTTTTTCTAAAATTGACCTTAGGGGAGCTTATAACCTCATCCGAATTAAATCTGGGGATGAGTGGAAGACGGCTTTCAGCACTCAGTCGGGTCACTATGAATACCTGGTGATGCCGTTCGGCCTGTCAAATGCTCCGGCAGTTTTTCAAGACCTCATTAACGATGTTCTCCGTGACTTCCTAGGGAAATTTGTGGTCGTTTATTTAGACGACATCTTGATTTATTCTGAATCGATGGAACAACATGTTACCCAGGTGCGTCTGGTTCTTCAAAAGTTACGTGAGAATCATTTATATGCCAAGCTGGAGAAGTGTGATTTTCACATCACAGAAGTATCTTTTTTAGGGTACATAATTTCTCCCAAGGGATTTTCCATGGAACCGAAGAAGCTCCAGGCCATCCTTAATTGGGCGCAACCCACTAATTTAAAAGCAATTCAGCGCTTTTTAGGGTTTGCAAATTATTATAGGCGGTTCATTCATTCTTTTTCTGACCTGGTTGCTCCCATAGTAGCTCTGACTATAAAAGGAGCGGATCCTTCCAATTGGTCGCATGAAGCTGAGTTGTCTTTCCAGGCCTTGAAACAAGCCTTTGTCTCGGCTCCTGTCCTCAGACATCCTAATCCGGAATTGCCCTTTATTGTGGAGGTTGATGCCTCAGAGGTTGGAGTGGGGGCTGACCTTTCTCAAGAAGATCCGGAGTCTCTGGAGTTACATCCTTGTGCCTTTATGTCCAGGAAATTCTCCTCCGCTGAATCCAACTATGACGTTGGTAATCGGGAGTTACTGGCAGTAAAATGGGCTTTCGAGGAATGGAGGCATTGGCTGGAGGGAGCTAGACATACTATTTTGGTTTTAACTGACCATAAGAACCTGCAATATATTGAATCAGCTAAACGGCTTAATGCTCGGCAAGCACGTTGGGCATTATTTTTTACTCGTTTCAGGTTTATCATCACTTTCAGGCCTGGTTCCAAGAATACGAAAGCTGATGCCCTGTCACGTAGCTTTCTTCCGGTTCACAATAGCAATCCTGTTGTTACCCCCATAGTTCCATCTTCGGTCATCCGGGCAGGCCTCACACAGGATTTATTTACCCAGTTAAACCAGCTTCAACACCAAGCTCCTAGACTTACTCCTGCTGGTCGTCTTTATGTCCCTGATTTTTTGAGAGCAACTGTTTTATCTGAGTTTCATGACAACAAAGTCTCAGGGCATCCGGGTATCACTAAGACCTTGGAGCTAGTCTCTCGCTCAGTGTGGTGGCCTAGTCTTTCTAAAGACGTTAAGGAATTCGTCCATTCCTGTCAGGTTTGTGCACAGCATAAGGTTCCTCATTCGTTGCCTATCGGGCAACTCATGCCTTTAACTGTTCCTCTCAGGCTATGGTCTCATATCTCCATGGATTTCGTGGTTGACCTTCCCCTTTCAGCCGGATTCCGAGTCATTTGGGTTTTAGTGGACCGTTTTAGTAAAATGGCTCATTTTATTGCTCTTCCCCGATTGCCTTCTGCTCAAGGGTTGGCAGTTTTGTTCCTCCGCCATTTGTTCAGGCTTTATGGTTTGCCCACTGATATTGTTTCTGATCGGGGTCCACAATTCATCGCACAATTCTGAAAACGTTTTTGTGCCTCTTTGAAGATGAAACTGTCTTTAACATCTGGTTATCACCCACAGTCTAACGGGCAAACCGAACGAGTCAACCAGTCATTAAAACAATATTTACGTTTGTATTCAGCCAATGATTGGTCCGAGTTTCTCCCTTTGGCTGAATTTGCTTATAATAACTCTTGTCATTCCTCCACCAAAGAGTCTCCATTCTTTTCAGTTTTTGGTTTTCACCCCAGAGCCAATTCTTTTTTTCATCATTCTCCAGTCTCCTCGCTGACCTTAACCTCCCATCTCAGAGCAATTTGGAGAAAAGTGCACCTTGCTCTCAGAAAAGCGGCCTTCCGAGAGAAGAAATTTTCTGACAGGCTCCGACATCCTTGCACTTTTAAGGTGGGAGATAAGGTGTGGTTGTCTACTCGCAACATCAAGCTTCGACAATCCTCGGCTAGACTGGGACCCAAATTTATTGGACCGTTTCTTATTATTAAGAAGGTCAACCCAGTTGCCTTTCGGCTACGTTTACCAAGATCTCTCAGAATTGGAAATACTTTTCACTGTTCCCTGTTGAAACAATATGTTTCTTCCAGTAGATTTCCTTGGAGGATCTCTCAGGGTAGAACTCCAGTGGATGTGCAGGGACAACAGGAGTTCTTGGTAGAGAAAGTTATTGATTCTAGAATGTCCCGGGGTCGGCTTTATATTTTGGTTCACTGGAAAGGCTATGGTCCGGAGGAAAGGTCTTGGGTCCTGGATAAGGATCTTCATGCCCCTAAACTCAAGAGAGCATTTTTTCTGGAATTTCTTCAGAAACCTGGCTTTAGGGGTTCGTTGACCCCTCCTCAAGGGGTACTGAAGGGGGGGTACTGTTAGGCGCCGTGGTCCGCGATGTCCTCGCGGCCCGGCGCCTAGCAACTAGGGACACCGAGCGTGCTAGCCGCCGGGTCCCTAGCAACGCTGGGACGCCATGCCCGCTGAGCCGCCGGCTCCCTAGCAACGCTGGGATGCCGGGCGCGCTGAGCCACCTGGACCCTAGCAACGGGGACGCCACGGGCGGACCGCGCTCCCCGTTGCAGGGTCAATCAAGTTAACCACATACACTTGTCTTCTGGTCGTGCACGGCATTTATGCTAATCAGGCTCTGAACATCTGATTGGAGGACTCCCTGCTAAATACCTTCTCGGTGCTTCACACAGACGCCGGTAATAGCTTCCTGCATGCTGCTTAGGTTTGCTGAACGTCTGTTCCAGTCCTGCTGTGTCCGGTCATTCCTGTCCTCAGAGTTCCTGAATCTTGGAGTTGTCATCTCATCCCAAGGAGTCTTCTGGTCCTCAATTGCCCGCAATAGTCGCCAGAGGATCTCGTGTGGTTTTCATGAGTTGCGGCTCTGCCGCGTGCTGCGGCCTAGACCGCTTCATTTTGTATTCTGTTTCGGAGCATTTGCGGAGGTTTCCGCTTCCACAAGTCCTCTCCGGAACTCGGCGGTGCCGGGTAGGAGAGTGGACAAGTGGGTATTTTGGTTGTCCTTTTCCCTGGCGGTTTTCCGCACATATTCTAGTTTTAGGTTAGTCTGTAGCCCCTGGCTTTGTTGTTTAGTTAGAGGGCCCTTTGTTATCACCCTGTCTCGGATTTCTCTTTGTCTCCCATTAAGACCTGAGTGGGCATCGGAGTTGGGCAGACGTAATCCGCCCTTCAAACACGGCTGCCATGGGCTCAAGCAACCATAGTCTCGCAAGAGATTTCTGACAGCACGGGCGAGACAACGGAGTTAGGGCGCCAGGGGCTATTCCCATTCCCTTTCCCAGCATTACGTTCCAGTGCTCCGGTCCTTGCTATAAGATCTCCCCAGACCAGAGTGCTGGAATCATATCACTACTGAAAGCCTGACTGAAGTGGGTCCAATAAGTTGTGGGAGTTTAGAATGTGTGTAAGGTAAGTGTAGGCAAGTGTCTCAAGTAGCTTGGAGGGACATGGTAGCTGAGAAATGGGACGGTAGTTAGAGAGTGTGTTTGGGTCAGAGTTGTGTTTTTTTAGAATGTGAGTAATCAGTGCATGTTTAAACAGAGAAGGAAAGATACCAGCAGATAGAGAGAGATTACAGATTTTAGTTAAGGTTGGGATAATCACAGGAGACAACGTTTTACTGACTTGTGAGGGTATAGGATCAAGAGGAGAGGTAGTGGAGTAGGAGGATGAAAAGATTGTTGATTCTTTATCTTCACTTGTGGGTTCAACTGAAGAGATAGTGCCAGAGTGTTCAGTTAGGGAATTGAGCAGGTCACTGGCTGAGTTAGAGCATACCATTTCATCTCGGATTTTATCCATCTTATCCTTGAAGTAGGAAGCAAGTTCTTGTGCACTGATAGTAGGTAGTGGGGGAGGTGAGGAATGGTAAAGCATTGATTTAAATGTATTAAAAAGTCCTATGTATATTGAATAGACCCCATTCTCTTATTGCCTATAAAATCTTGGGCCACAGTTACTGTATGCTATAAGTGGATGTGTATGTTCACAACATTTACTGTGTTTGTGCTATTACTTATACAGACATTTTTATTTCCTAATGAAAGCGGCACTCTATGAGAAACCTTCATTACACAGATCCCACTGGAGAAGAGATGACCTTCAATGAGAGAGGAGATCTGCCCTCTAAGTGGTCAGTTGCAAACTGGGTTATTTATAAAACTAACACATCATATGAATTTGTTTTAAAGTCTGTGACCACCTTTGAAGAATCAGAAGATGACCAGGTTTATAATATCAAAGCAGGAGAAATCACATGGAAAAATGGCACGGTAAGAGAACATGAAATACAGTATAACATATACAGTAGGAATGCAGTTGATGTCTGATACATGCAGGTATGCCAAACTATCCCTTTAAACCATGATACATGAATCACACAGATTCTGGCTGACTACAAACTTGCATTTCACCTGGTTTTACTCAGCTAGAGAACCTGTGTATTTCATGAGTGTCCCAGTAAAAGGTTATATATGGTAAGCCTAGATACATGGCATCTGTCAAAAATTTGTTACACAAATAAAAACATCATGAACTTCAGTGTATTAAATTATGTTGACTGGACATGGAATAGCTTCCTAGCTGAGATTAGTGAGAGAAAACTGTAAGTTCGCTACAGGGATTGTTTAGAGAGCTGGTTGGTGCAGAATATTCTGATGGAGCCACCTTCATGGCAAGATAATGACAGTACATTGTGCAGAAATTCTGTAAAACATATGATCTAATAATTAAACATCTCAATCACTTTGAGTTTCATTAAACACTGGAGGTAGGTTGCTAAAAAAAATTTAGACAACCAAGAATATACAAGAACTTTATGATGAAATATATGTTATTTTTTTATTATTATTATTATTATTATTATTATTATTATTATTATTATTAGTTGTATTAGTAGTAGTGGTTGTAGTAAGTAATAGTAGTAGTATTATTAGTGGTAGTGGTAGTAGTAGTATTAGTGGTAGTGGTGGAGGTGGTAATAATATTAGTATAGATAGAAGAAGTAGTAGTATTAGTAGTAGTAGTAGTAGTAGTAGCAGCAGCAGCAGAAGGAGTAAAATAGGTAGTAGTAAGTAGTAGTAGTAGTAGTAAATGTAGTGTAGTTAGTAGTAGTAGTAGTAGTAGTAGTATTAGTAGTGTAGGTAGTAGTAGTAGTAGTAGTAGTAGCAGCAGCAGCAGCAGAAGGAGTAAAATAGGTAGTAGTAAGTAGTAGTAGTAGTAGTAGTAGTAAATGTAGTGTAGTTAGTAGTAGTAGTAGTAGTAGTAGTATTAGTATTAGTGGTGGTAGTAGTAGTAGTAGTAGTAATAGTAAATGTAGTGTAGTTAGTAGTAGTAGTAGGAGTAGTAGTAGTAGTAGTAGTAGTAGTAGTAGTTTTCCTTCACCTCTCCCACCCGGGAATGTTACAGTATATTTAGTATTGCAACACGACCCAGGTCCGAGGCTGCAGGAACAATAACAGAGGTGACAGATATGGAAAGAGTAGATATTGGGACATCATAGTTTTGATTTTATTGCTATTATTCTTAGATGGTTTCAAAAGGAAATAAAGGAAATAATGTGTGTAGTAGTGATAAAGTAGATTTAATTATGTATGTACAGTATGTAAACTTCTCTGTACAAATGGAATTAATTGTATTGTCCTTGATAATCAATGATTTATCTAATCACGATGGGATTCACAGACTGACAGAGCAAGGTTTGCGATCCCAGAATGTCCACTAAGTTTATCAAAATTGAAAACATAGTTTATTTAACCCAAGAGAATGGTCGAGATGTCAATAAGCTTACTCTGAGTAATTCCCCCAATGAGAAGAGTAAAGATTCTTCAAAGTTAATTATTTTATTGAAAACCCTTTGGCCACTAATTAGAAACTAATTCCCTATTTATTTGTTTCCCTTTTTGAAATATTTTTATATTTTTACTTTGCTATTGAATAAATTAATAATTTAAAAAAAAAAAAAAACCTCATGTACCTTGCACCTGATTTTGGATTCCCACAGGTATGCATGATCCCAATACCTATGGGACACAATTATATAAAAAAATAGGTTAAGAGGTTTTCAGCTCTGAAAAAAGATAGTCATCTCTTCATGCAGAATATTAAGATTGTATGTTAATATTTCAGATCTTAAAGCTGTGAACATGTTGACAGTCTTCTCATGTTGAAATGTTCAATGTAATTTTATCAATGTTTAAAATACCAAAATCCTGATTTAGTCTACTATCTTGATGACAGTGGCCATTGGCAGACAGAAACTGAGACAATAAAATCTGGGTATGCTGTGGAAAATTACACTAAGTTTTCTCTACTTCTCCTTTACCCCCAAATTCAGCACATTTTTCAGAATTAAAAGCATTAACCAAGTCATGACTTATGTCAGATGAGAGGACTGTAAATATTCACAAAGAAAGTTCATATGCTTTTAGGGTAGTACATAATTTTGGGGATTCATGTAATAAAAAAGAGACTTTTTAACAGCAACTAACAACCAATATGTATATGTGAAAGCAGTTAAGGAGTTGCTAGTAGCTATACAATTATGACCTACTAGTGGCTGTTACACTGCCAAACCCAATGCCAAACATGATAAAACTACTAATGTAAATCACCAATGTCATATCACCAGAAATGCAGCTGCTCAGAGAGAAAGCATAAAAGAAAATATACTGTATGCACTAGTGTGAATTATATATGTATAGCAAGTGAAAAAAGATTAACCCAAATATAAAAAGCATCACTTTAAACAAAATAACTAAAAGACAAAATGCAATGATTTATAAGGACATGGAAGGCTTTTGGCCAAGCATCAGAATCACTTTGTCCAAGCATCAAAATGGCCTGTCACCCCAAAATCACTCACAGATCTCTCATGTACTGACCTATACAGTTAGAGCATCCATGAGTAATCTGATTAAGAACTACTGGTATAGTAATATCTTCAAATAATTTTAAGACATATCCTATGTTTCCTGTATTGTCTGTTTGCAGAAAACAATCAGTGAGGAAGGATAAAACACGACTTTCATGTATTTTCTTTTTATAAATCCTAAAACCAAATTAATTTCAAGTTCCAGAGGATAGAATGATTCAGTGTGATTTGGTATTGGATAAAGTGTATGTCATTGCTAAGGCACAGGATTATTGCTGTAGGTATAGCATACCTAATGTAATACCATATGTTCAAAGTACACATGTTTCAGGACTTCTTTTTAAACAAAATATGTCAGCTTCTTAGAATAAAACATCAGTTGCACACACCACACTCATAACTGTTAAATGGGAAAGTGAAACAAAATAATAGGACAGTAAAATGCAAACTAACCAAAGTATACAGCTAGCTTAGTTGGCAGTGACCGGAAGCTTTACTGTTAGTACTACATTTTGAATTGCCACCAGAAGAAAATTAAAAACTTCTCTGTTTGAGATATTATTTATAAAACTAATCAAAGTGATAAATGCACCTGGAAATAAATTACTTTACTGTAAATGATATCATCTCAAGGAAAGGTAAAAGAAAATATGCATATCTGTGAAATTTACACAACCAATACCTGTGGAACGTTTTTGGCATATTCTGCAGGCTGGTGATTATATAATAGTCTGTAATTTCCTGAGATCAAGCTTACTGAAGGACCATTTCAAGTACTGATATGTACAAATACAGGTACTGCTGATTACTCATTCTGCTGTTAATGTAATGGGGCAGACTATGGAGATTAATGATACTCATTGCAAACAAGTAAATTCTCCCGAAACAGCTCAAACAAAAAACAACCTTCAGAATAGAGTTACTTCACTTCACAAGTAAAAGCATAAAGTACAGAAAGTGTTTCTTATTTCAGGCATATCCTGGCCACTTTACAATAGGAAAAAACAAAACATCAATAAAGAAGTTCCTCCGGTCATTGTAATAAAACTGGGCTATTTGATAGCTCAGTTAATGCTAATGAGAAACATATCTTTAAGGAGTACTGTGAAGGTCTTCATGAACAGGTATTTTAGTTGGCACTAGGCCAGACGTGGGACTGTGGACATACCTTATTGGATGGGACACTCTGATTATCATGTTCTATATTCTGATTGAGGATTTTGAATATTTAAGTGACTAATGATGATATGACAAATGATAAATATGACACACATGAGATACATAGTTTACCTGTGAGAATATATAGAAAAAGGGGGTAGGTAGGTGCACTGGTATCATCACCACTTAATAAGTGAGAAATGTATTTATGAATTGGGGTAAATGCAAGATGAATATATGTCTTTGCAAATAATCATAGATACAAATATCCTCCTGTGTATAGGACACAGATCATCATTAGAGAATGGGTGGTGCTCCGAAGAGTTAGGACAAAAGTACACAGAATTAGAGACAAAAGAAATCTCTCTTTCATGGGGCACTCTTAAACTAAATTGCTAAAACTTAACTTTTATGTATGGACTTACTTATACACAAACACACATTGAACATATATAATATATACATAGGTTAAAAAAAAAAAAACAGGGTGTTTGCTACCAAAAACAGCCCTGTATAACCAAACCAAATCTATGACTCATATTGCAGGATAAATGAAACAAAGTATCTAAATCGCTATATCGGTTATTTCCAGTAAAGAAAATGACATTGTCATATACTCATTCAAAATCATCTATAGTACCAAGTATTCATAAATAATTTCTGAGATAATTGTTAATGCAAATCTCAAGATAGAGCAATATGTACGTCAGATTCTCTGTATAACGCCCTTAAATCACATTCTCCCAGTTCCTTGTCAGAAGGATGGGATTTTGTATCATAAACATATTTTTCATGTAGACAGGTGGCAACACAATGATTAAATCTACAGGTAAGTCTCTATAATATCTTGCCAAAATAGTGATACTGTTATTGTTATTATCCAAACTAAACCAATATAGCTGCAATGCAGAAATTTACCCTAGCTAATATAAATCGTCTACCATAATTATCCACCATACATGTTTGTATCCAATCATATTATATATATATATATATATATATATATATATATACTGCACTGTTGGGTCCGGCACTCCTTGTCCCCGCTGGGTATTTGCTCCGGTGCCCTCCTTAAGCAATGGTAGCTCAATATTTGCACGGTAGAAGGCGGCACTCGGAGACTTTCATCTATTCAAAAAAGCGTGCTTTAATCAACATTTCGGGAGACGTGCTCCCTTCCTCAGCACACAGCAAACAAGTGTACAAACTGTGCAAAACAACATTTAAATAGCTTACCAGCCCCTGGCTCGCCCGTTCCTGCCGCAGGCAGCGGCGTTTCGTACCACGGCGCCCGCACTTCTGGGTTCAGATAACTCCGCCCTTCAGCAGTGACATCCTTCCGTGAATGGGCAATGCCGCTGCTGCCGGGGTAAGCACAGGAAGTGACAGCACATTACCATGGGGATGTAACTACACAATAACAACACATATCAAGCATATTGACGTGACATGTAAAATCTGACCACATACTGCGGAAATTAGTGTTTTAAACATTAAGCAAACCCCAAAGTGCACATTAAGACACACACTGCATAAAGCAAGAGTCTGATGACAAACATGAAAACCATATCTAAAATTCATTTTTTTTTTTAAATATGTAAGAAATGCATGATATTCATTCAAGGCAAATATATACTGCTTTAATCAATTTAATAATTTGATAATTTAATAATGATCTAACCCGTAATGGGACACTGGTTAAAAGCACACAAAACATTGGTGATGGACATCACATATACCTACACCAAATATGTGTGCCAATATTTTTCTGATTTTTACATAACAATACAGAGTGGGCTATTCCTATACTGCGGTTGCACATACCGCCTGGCTCAAAAGGGCCACTGCCTATGGATGGAGTATTAGCCCCACCTCCTGACTTTAAAGAAAACAATTAAGGCTCAAGTATTCATACAAGCCCCGCGGGTGGATCGTGTCCAATTTATGGATCCACCTTGCCTCAAGTTGTAACAATTTATTGGCACGGTTACCTCCCTGCAATGAATCTGGGACCTGATCCACAATTTTGTACTGTACCAATGCCATACTGTGGCGCATCTGTGCAAAGTGACGCTCCATTGGTTGGTCACTTTTGCCCGCTGTTAATGCCGCCCTGATGGTGGATCGGTGTTGGGCCATCCTTTCTTTAAACATGCACTGTGTTTTGCCCACGTTGTATAAACTACATGGGCAAATCAGCACATAAATGACAAACACTGAACTACATGTGAGTGCTCGTTGAATCCTGATCTTTCTTCCTGTGTGGGGATGCGTGATGGCGGAGTCATCTGAACCCGGAAGTGCAGACGCCGTGGAACAGGACACCGCTGCCTGCGGTGGGAACGGGCGAGCCAGGGGATGGTAAGCTATTTAAATGTTGTATTGCACAGTTTGTACACTTGTTTGCTGTGTCCTGAGGAAGGGAGCACGTCTCCCGAAACATTGATTAAAGCACGCTTTTTTGAATAGATGAAAGTCTCCGAGTGCCGCCTTCTACCGTGCTTATATTGAGCTACCATTGCTAAAGGAGGGTGCCGGAGCAAATACCCAGCGGGGACGAGGAGTGCCAGACCCAACAGTGCAGTGTATTTGGGGGACAGGGAGTTGCTATCTCCGGATCCCACCAGGTCTGTGGCACCCTCATACTGGTTTATTGGAACCACTCACCCGGATACTGGCGCAGCAAGTAGATGCGGGAGCACTGGACACTTGCACTTTTTTTCTTTTCATTTGTTTTTTCTTGGCATATCCCAGTGACAGCCTCCCATTTGTCTGGTATACATATTAGGTGTATATACACCGGAGCGGACATTCTGACTCTCCCATATAACAACATGGCCACGTCGGAACTGGACCCTGGTGATGCTCAAGCCTATTTGCTACAATGTGACAATTATGATGTATTAAGTTTTTCAGACATTGAGGCCGAAAGTATCTTGTTAAAGGAGCCAGCCTTTGAAGAAAACTTGACATCCTCAAGTGAGGAGTTATTCCGTGAGCTGTTTAAATTACGCAAAAGAGAAGTAGACTTCATGTATCACGGGCGCACTCTCTCGGATTATTACAGAAACAAGCAGATTCCGAGGGGGTTCCGGGTCCAGAACACCCCGACAATCGGGCGGCACAACGTCAGTTTCTGTAGACGGTGGATCTCGGTCCTTAATAAATGCACCATGGACCTCATGCTCCTGGTTACAGAGGAATCCACCCGTGAGGTCAATGTGACTAGAGGGAAGCTACGTAATTTTGAGGAACAGCACTTGCAAACCCTCACTGATGATAAAATGACCAACTGGTTGGATAAACTTTAAAACTATGTGGAGACTTATAGGTTGGAGCTGCTGAAATACAAAAAGGACAAATTATATAAAGTTCAAGCAGATTACAAGCAGCACCTAGTGTACACCCGGCTCTCCAAGCCGGCGGGGGCACCAGCCAGAGGGAATACCATGAGGTCTTTTAAACGGAGGACACAGAGAAAACAATACAGCACGTCTGCTAGTGAAATGGAGGAAACAGCATTTTCTGATTCTGCAGTCTCTACTCAGGGTGTCCCTTTAGGGGCAGTGACCCGAGCCCTGGCATCTGGAAAAAGAAGAAACCTTCCAGACTGTGGGGCCAGTCGAGGCGGCAGGCGGGGAGGAAGATCTCCCAGGGCGCCACGGAATTGATCTTTAATTTATCACGGACTACCCTGACGGAGGCTGAACTGGCCGTCCTCAGTAGAGGTTTGTCTTATGTCCCTACTAAAACCCCGGACACTTTTCAATGGAAGGTTAAAGCAGTTAAATTTAATAGGACTTTGACACTCAAGGAACACTTTGGGAAAAACACAGATCATACACAGAGGGGGGTATCCATTCCTCAAGTAAAACGGTTAACCTCTGGTTCCAAGTTTGATCCTGTCTCGCACAACGCCTCGATCAAGACATTTACACGGATGCTGGAACACTTGCAAGGTCATCCGCCCCCCAAGGTTCACAGAAACATTTCCCGTGAGGAATACAGTGCTCTGAAGGATCTAAGTGTCAGACAAGACATTATTATAAGGGGCGCGGACAAAGGGGGAGCGATTGTTATTCTAGATACCAGTGATTATATTGCGGAGTGTGATCGGTTGTTAGCAGATTGTCTTACTTATAGTGTATTGGATGGGGATCCAACTGCCAAATGTAAGGTGGAATTAGATCATATGTTAACACAGGCTAGGACAGGGGGCTTAATTACAAATGAAATTTACAACAGATTGGTGTGCCCATACCCGGTAGTCCCTGTCTTCTATTCAATCCCCAAGATTCACAAAGATCTGCAGCACCCCCCCTGGCCGGCCTATCATCTCGGCCAGGGGGTCGCTGTGTGACTCTATTGCAGTTTATTTGGATTTTTTCCTACAACCATGCATCCAAGCCACCTTCTCTCATTTAAAAGATTCCAGTACGCTGTTGATACAATTCGCACAGTTAAAGCCACTACAGGTAGGCACGGTGCTAGCCACGCTCGATGTAATGAGCCTTTACACTTGTATACCGCACCGAGCTGGGCTGGCAGCCGTGAGACATCTCATCATGAATAATCCTTTATATGAGTGCCCCAACGTTGATTTGTTTATCAGCCTTTTGGAATATATGTTAACTCACAATTATTATTTTTTAACGGCAAGTTCTACATACAGAACAGCTGCTGTGCAATGGGGTCAGAGGTGGCCCCATCGCTGGCCAATGCCTATATGTGGGAAGTTGGGAAGTGGAGCGACAGGTGTTTTTTGAAGACAAAGAGATAGCTGGTCAGATTAAGCTATATACATGGTACATGGATGACGTCCTGCTTTTCTGGATTGACAAAGAGGAGGTTTTGTCTCGGTTGGTTGAAATACATAACCGGTCCATAAGTCCGGTCAAATTTACCCTTAACACTCATTTGTCTGAAATCTGCTTTTTGGACAATAAAATCATGTTGCGAGAGGGACAGATTCAGACAACAGTGTATACCAAGCCGACTGACCGCAATACGCTGCTTAGACATGATAGTTTCCATCCGCCCACGTTAATTCAAGGTTTACCTTATTCCAAGTACCTCCGGGTGTGCAGAATCACCAGTGCCCCTGAGGATCTGGAAGTGCAACTCAAAGCCATGACTGAAAAGTTTCTACAAAGGGGGTATCCCCCTGGGTTATTGAAACAGGCATGTGCAAGAGCTAGATCGAAGAACATACAGGAGCTACTCCAGGTGAAGATACGCACAGACCAGTCTACTAAGGTGGCTTGGGTCAATCAATTTAATACTGCCAGTAAGACAACTTGTAAAAAAGTTAAACAAATGTGGCCCATTATAACCTCTGATCCCAATTTACAAGTGTTAAAAAATAGCAGAATCATGCCGTGCGCAAATATAAAAGATCTA
Organism: Pseudophryne corroboree; assembly: GCF_028390025.1. Classification (NCBI taxonomy): domain Eukaryota; kingdom Metazoa; phylum Chordata; class Amphibia; order Anura; family Myobatrachidae; genus Pseudophryne; species Pseudophryne corroboree. The sequence goes on along the minus strand of NC_086444.1, from coordinate 1,239,917,111 downwards.
ACATCCATCCATGACCTCTTCATATCTAACAACTTAAATCTGCTGGCTATAACAGAAACCTTGCTCACACAATCTGACACAGCCTACCCTGCAGAACTGGCACATGGTGGTCTCCACTTTACACACACCTTCAGGTCTGGTAACCATAAAGGAGGAGGAGTTGGACTTTAACTTTCCCAATCTATTGCATACACTGTTCTACCACAGGTTCCATCACTCATATTTACATCATTTAAAGTACATTCCATTAGGATTTATTCTCCTTTCTCTCTGCGTGTTGCAGCTATCTACCACCCACCTGTGTATCACAAACAATTTCTGGAAGATTTTTCTGCCTGGCTACCTCACTTCCTATCCTCTGACATCTCCAATATTATCATGGGTGATTTCAATATTGCTATTGATTGTCCAAAATCTGCTGCTCGTGCCTACAAACTACTCTCTCTATCCTCCTCTCTTGGCCTCTCCAATGGACTGACTCCTCTACTCATCAAGAGGGCCACTGCCTTGAACTAGTATTCACCAGACTATGCTCTGTCTCTGAACTCACTAACACTCCTTTTCCCTTCTCAGATCACAACATTATCACCTACATGCTCTCCTCCGTTAATTCAAACTCTGTGTTGCTGAAGTCCTCCAATCTTCTTCAAACCCGCAGAAATATTAACACAATTAATCTTCAAGAACTGTCCACTTCACTCCAACAACTGCTTTCACCTATTTATGCTTTCACCTCTCCTGAGATGGCTGTATCACACCTGAACAAGACTCTAGAACTAGCCCTGCCTCTCTACTACCTCTCCTCTTGATCCTTTACCATCACAAATAAGTAAAGCTCTGTCTTTGGTGCTCATCCCTACCTTAAATAGCATCTGTAATCTCTATCTCTCTCTACTGGTATTTTTCCTTCACTCTTCAAGCATGCAGTGATTACTTCCATTTTGAATAAACAAAATTCTGACCCTAACACTCTCTCAAACTACCGCCCTATCTTTAAGCACCCTTGTCTCTCTAAGCTAATTGAGCGACATACCTACACTCGAATCACACACTTTCTTAACTCACACATTTTATTGGACCCACTTCAGTCAGGCTTCCTTTAATAACACTCCACAGAGACAGCACTGACTAAAGTGGTTAATGATTTGGTCACTACGAAGTCTAAAGGCCATTACTCACTACTTATTCTTCTAGAGCTATCTGCTGCATTTGACATTGTTGACCACTCTCTTCTCATACAAACACTACAATCCCTAGGTCTTAAAGACAGCCCTTTCTTGGTTCCTATCCTACCTATCTAATCGCTCCTTCAGTGTTCACTTCTATGAATCTACCTCCACTTCGCTACCTCTTTCAGTTGGAGTACCGCAAGGCTCAGTCTTGGGTCCTCTGCTTTTCTCTATCTATACCTCATCTCTTGGTAAACTAATCAGCTCTTTTGGATTTCAGTATCATCTGTACACAGATGTCCCTATCTGTACTGGAACGTGTCACTGAATGCCTTTCTGCCATTTCATCTTGGATGACATCTCACCACCTCAAAATTTATATTTCAAAGACAGAGTTAATTATATTTCCACTGGCCAATAGTAGGTACCAACCTAATATCTCTATCACTGTTGAAAACTCGACAATATACCCTACCCCACAAGCTCGCTACCTAGGTGTCATCCTCAACTCTGATCTGTCCTTTGTTCCCCACATGCATCTAAAAAACATATCCAAAATACGACCATACCTTACAAAAGACACTGCTAAAACACTAATCCATGATCTCATTATCTCCCCCACATTGATTATTGCAATAATCTCCTAACTGGTCTTCCCAAACGAGACTCTCACCACTACAATCCATTCTGAATGCAGTTGCGAGGCTAATCTTCCTCGCTACTTTAGATGTTCATCGTCTGCATATCCACTCTGTCAGTCCTTCCATTGGTTACCTGTATTCTACCGTATTCAATATAAAATACTTTTACTCACACACAAGGTCATTATCCAAACTACAAAAACGCTTATCTCAAAATATCTCCCAAACCGATCTCTTTGCTCTTCACAAGACCTGCATCTCTTATCTACACTCATTACTTGCTCTTACTCGCAGGACTTTCATCGGGCTGCACCCACTCTGTGGAATGCCCTACCATGCACAATAAGACTCTCCTCTAGTCTCCAAACCTTCAAGCGTTCCACACATATCCTCACATGTCTACTCATTCTTCACTTTCCCTTCCTCTTGACCCAGGTTCATCATTGCTGTATGACCATATCATACAGCCCACCAAGAACCTTTGCAATCTGGCGGACAACTATGCACCTATCCTTGTGTACACTTGCCTATTTCCTTAAAAGATTGTAAGCTTGCTAGCAGGGCCTTCCTACCTCTACGAATGTTTGTTATTACTAGACATGAGCGGGTTCGGTTCCTCGAGATCCGACCCCCCCCCCCCCGAATTTCACCTATTTTACACGGTTCCGAGGCATACTCGGATCTTCCCTCCTTGCTCGGTTAAACCGAGGGCGCCCGAATGTCATCATCCCGCTGTCATATTCTCGCGATATTCGTCGCCGCCATTTTCATTGGTGCATTAGAGATGATAGGGAGAGGATGTGCAGCGTTCTCTCAGTTGTGTTCAGTGTGCTGCAAATATCTGTGCTCAGTGTGCTGCAAAGTTCTGTGCGCAGTGTGCTTGCAAATATATTTGCTCAGTGTGCTGAAAATATCTACATTCTCTGCCAGAAAAATGCTCCATATCTGTGCTCAGTGTGCTGCAAATATCTGTGCTCAGTGTGCTTTATTGTGGGGACTGGGGACAACCAGTATTATATAGTAGGAGGACAGTGCAGAGTATTGCTGACCAGTGACCACCAGTATTATACGTTCTCTACCTGAAAAACGCTCCATATCTGTGCTGCATTGTAGTATATAGTAGGAGGACAGTGCAGAATTTTGCTGACTAGTGACCACCAGTATTATATCAGTACGGTACAGTAGTCCACTGCTCTACCTACCACTGTGTCGTCAAGTATACTATCCATCCATACCTGTGGTGCATTTTAGTTGTGCGCAGTATATAGTAGGAGTACAGTGCATAATTTTGCTGACCACCAATATTATATAGCAGTATGGTACAGTAGTCCGCTGCTCTACCTACCTCTGTTTCATCAAGTATACTATCCATCCATACCTGTGGTGCAATTAAGTTTTGCGCAGAATATATAGTAGGAGTACAGTGCATAATTTTGCTGACCACCAGTATATAATATATAGCAGTACGGTACAGTAGTCCACTGCTCTACCTACCTCTGTGTCATCAAGTATACTATCCATCCATACCTGTGGTGCATTTTAGTTGTGCGCAGTATATATAGTTGGCGTACAGTGCATAATTTTGCTGACCACCAGTATATAATATATAGCAGTACGTTACAGTAGTCCACTGCTCTACCTACCTCTGTGTCATCAAGTATACTACCCATCCATACCTGTGGTGCATTTTAGATGTGCGCAGTATATATAGTAGGAGTACAGTGCATAATTTTGCTGACCACCAGTATATAATATATAGCAGTACGGTACAGTAGGCCACTGCTCTACCTACCTCTATGTCGTCAAGTATACTATCCATCCATACCTGTGGTGCATTTTAGTTGTGCGCAGTATATATAGTAGGAGTACAGTGCAAAATTTTGCTGACCACCAGTATATAATATATAGCAGCACGGTACAGTAGGCCACTGCTCTACCTACCTCTGTATCGTCAAGTATACTAACCATTCATACCTGTGGTGCATTTTAGTTGTGCGCAGTATATATAGTAGGAGTACAGTGCATAATTTTGCTGACCACGAGTATATAATATATAGCAGTACAGTACAGTAGGCCACTGCTCTACCTACCTCTGTGTCGTCAAGTATACTATCCATCCATACCTGTGGTGCATTTTAGTTGTGAGCAGTATATATAGTAGGAGTACAGTGCATTACTTTGCTGACCCCCAGTATATAATATAAAGCAGTACGGTACAGTAGGCCACTGCTCTACTTACCTCTGTGTCGTCAAGTATACTATCCATCCATACCTGTGGTGCATTTTAGTTGTGAGCAGTATATATAGTAGGAGTACAGTGCATAATTTTGCTGACCACCAGTATATATTATATAGCAGTACGGTACAGTAGGTCATTGCTATTTATATATTACTGGCATATAATTCCACACATTAAAAAATGGAGAACAAAAATGTGGAGGGTAATATAGGGAAAGATCAAGATCCACTTCCACCTCATGCTGAAGCTGCTGCCACTAGTCATGGCCGAGATGATGAAATGACATCAACGTCGTCTGCCAAGGCTGATGTCCAATGCCATAGTAGAGAGCATGTAAAATCCAAAAAACAAAAGTTCAGTAAAATGACCCGAAAATCAAAATTTAAAGCATCTGATGAGAAGCGTAAACTTGCCAATATGCCATTTACGACACGGAGTGGCAAGGAACGGCTGAGGCCCTGTCCTATGTTCATGGCTAGTGGTTCAGCTTCACATGAGGATGGAAGCACTCATCCTCTCGCTAGAAAAATTAAAAGACTTAAGCTGGCAAAAGCACAGCAAAGAACTGTGCATTCTTCTAAATCACCTTGCCTTGCCTGACCTTCCCAACACTGGACGGGAAGAGGTAGCGCCTTCCACCATTTGCACGCCCCCTGCAAGTGCTGGAAGGAGCACCCGCAGTCCAGTTCCTGATTGTCAAATTGAAGATGTTACTGTTGAAGTACACCAGGATGAGGATATGGGTGTTGCTTTCGCTGAGGAGGAAATTGACAAGGAGGATTCTGATGGTGAGGTGGTTTGTTTAAGTCAGGCACCCGGGGAGACACCTGTTGTCCGTGGGACGAATATGGTCATTGACATTCCTGGTCAAATTACAAAAAAAATCACCTCTTCGATATGGAATTATTTTAACAGAAATGCGGACAACAGGTGTCAAGCTGTGTGTTGCCTTTGTCAAGCTGTAATAAGTAGGGGTAAGGTCGTTAACCACCTAGGAACATCCTCCCTTATATGTCACCTGGAGCGCATTCATCAGAAGTCATTGACAAGTTCAAAAACTTTGGGTGACAGCGGAAGCAGGCCACTGACAGCTAAATCCCTTCCTCTGGCAAGTCTGACAAGTCCTCTCCTGCCTGGGATTCCTCCAATGCATCCTTGAGTGTAACGCCTACTGCTGCTGGCGCTGCTTTTGTTGCTGCTGGGAATCGATCGTCATCCCAGAGGGGAAGTTGGAAGACCACTTGTACTACTTCCAGTAAGCAATTGACTGTCCAACAGTCCTTTGCGAGGAAGATGAAATATCACAGCAGTCATCCTGCTGCAAAGCGGATAACTCAGGTCTTGGCAGCTGTGTTGGTGTTAAACGTGTGTCCGTTATCCAGCGTTAATTCACAGGGAACTAGAGAATTGCTTGAGGTAGTGTGTCCCCGGTACCAAATACCATCTAGGTTCCATTTCTCTAGGCAGGTGATACAGAGAATGTACACAGATGTCAGAAAAAGAGTCACGAGTGTCCTAAAAAATGCAGTTGTACCCAATGTCCACTTCACCACGGACATGTGGACAAGTGGAGCAGGGCAGACTCAGGAATATATGACTGTGACAGCCCACTGGGTAGATGTATTGCCTCCCGCAGCAAGAATAGCAACGGCTGCACCAGTAGCAGCATCTCGCAAACGCCAACTCGTTCCTAGGCAGGCTATGCTTTGTATCACCGCTTTCCATTAGAGGCACACAGCTAACAACCTCTTATGGAAACTGAGGAACATCATCGCAGACTGGCTTACCCCAATTGGACTCTCCTGGGGATTTGTGACATCGGACAATGCCACCAATATTGTGCGTGTCACGATCCGGGTATCTGGACGCCATTTCTTACCCATCAGATGCCTCCTAAGGCTGGCTCAGCGCTCCAGGACCGGATTCCATCTGTTATCCTGATGTGTACATTCCTGTATCCTCTCCTGTCACTCTGGGACGCTGTCACAGTAAACGCCATATTACACCTGGCATGGCGTCTCCCGCGGCCTCCGCCGCCGTCCCTGAACTTCTGCATGCAGAGTGTCTGAGTGGCGATTACGTCAGCCGCGGCCTCCGCTGTGTCCGCGTGGTTGGATGTGCATCTGTCAGCCTGGCGCCTCCTGTCTCCGGTGGCTGGCGCCGCCATTACTGTTTTCATTACCACATGGATTACAAACCAAACTTCCCTCCAAGTGTCTGCATGGGCGCAGCCATCTTGGATTCTGTCAGCTGATCATTTCCACCAATCTGTTCTCAGTATTGATAATCTGCATAATTGCCTAGCCAATCCCTTCCTTGCTGCAGGTATAAATACACTGTGCCTGAGCAAGGAAGGCGTCAGTGCTTTGGTTGTCAAACCTAGTTCCTGTTTGTCTCTCTCCTGTGATTGTCTTCCAGGTTCCAGCTCCTGTCTCAAGACTTCCACCATAGAGACCCGCACCAGCATTCCACCTGCGGTGTAGCCTGACTCTCCAATCCATTGTGGATTCATCTGTTTCCAGCTACAACATTACCTGCTTCCAGCTCAGCTTCCAGCAGAGTACAGCTTCCCTTAAAGGGCCGGTGTCCTTTCTACACTTTACCACTCTCCACCGGTATTATTATTTCTCCGCTCTCAAGTTCTACATTTCAGTTCATATTTAATCGCTCCCAAGTTCATTTATTATTTAACTGGTTCCAGCCAGTATCCACTCCGTGCTAACAACAGTCTGGTTCCAGCCACTATCCACAGCAGCTGTTTTATCTTCAGCAACCCAGCTTTTCCTGGAACACCAGCTGGCACAATCCTGGGTTATCTCCATTGCTACAGTCGGGCCTGGTAAGGACTTTCCAACTAGAAGATCATAAGAACTATCTCACACTACCAGTGCCCTGTGGCTCCTGCCATCCTGTAGTACCCAGGAACTGTATTTATTCTTTGCTGACTTTTACGTTTTCTTTTACTGCTGCTGTGTTGCGGAGTTGTCATAATAAACATCATTGACTTTTATCCAAGTTGTCGTGGTCACGCCTTCGGGCAGTTATTATTCATGTTACTTACATGTCCAGGGGTCTGATACAACCTCCCAGGTTCCGGTACATCTCAGCCCCTACAACTGAGGCTGCCTCCCGTCAGCTCAGGCCCTCAGTTGTGACAGTAAGCACTGACCTAATGAATCCAGCCGGAGACCAGGATCAAGCGGCCAGGCCGATGCAAGAACTGGCAGCCCGACTAGAACATCAGGAGGCTGCACAGGGCCACATCATCCGCTGTCTCCAGGATCTCTCAACTCGGCTGGATGGGATTCAGACAACTCTCCGTGGATCAGGCGCGTCTGGTGCGTCAACCACAGTGACTCCAGCTATAACCCCACCCACCTTACCCATTTCTGCTCCACGTCTTCATCTTCCAACGCCAGCAAAATTTGATGGATCTCCAAGATTCTGCAGGGGATTTCTCAACCAGTGTGAGATTCAGTTTGAGCTACAACCTGGCAATTTTCCCAGTGACCGTACAAAAATTGCCTACATTATTTCTCTTCTCAGTGGCTCAGCCCTTGATTGGGCATCACCGTTATGGGAGAGGTCCGACACCCTGCTATCTTCCTACACTGCCTTCGTGTCAACATTCAGGTGCATCTTCGACGAGCCAGGCCGGGTAACCTTAGCTTCATCCGAGATTCTCCGTTTACGCCAGGGGTCACGTACTGTAGGACAATATCTGATACAGTTCCAGATCCTGGCATCCGAACTGGCATGGAACGACGAGGCCCTGTATGCTGCATTCTGGCATGGCTTATCTGAGCGTATTAAAGATGAGTTAGCTACCAGAGACTTACCTTCTAAGTTAGATGAGCTAATCTCACTCTGCACGAAAGTTGATTTACGTTTCAGAGAGAGAGCAACTGAGCGTGGAAGATCATCTGCTCCAAAATCTTCTGCTCCTCCTCCTCGTCAACTGTCACCATCTAAAGATGAGCCCATGCAACTTGGCCGTTCCCGTTTAACTCCTGCTGAGCGCCGAAGACGTCTCTCCGAGTTTCTCTGTCTCTATTGTGCAGCTCCGTCTCACACCATTAATGCCTGTCCCAAACGTCCGGGAAACTCCAAATCCTAGCTCGCCAAGGAGAGGGCCGGCTAGGAGAAATGATCTCCTCTCCATCTCCTCAAGATTGTAATCTCCCAGTCTCGCTTCAAGTTGCTCAACGTTATCGGAACGTCATTGCCCTCCTTGATTCCGGAGCAGCTGGGAACTTTATTACCGAAGCCTATGTTAAACGGTGGTCCCTACCCACCGAGAGACTTCCTTCGTCCATTTCTTTAACTGCCGTGGATGGCAGCAAAATTTTTGATGCAGTTATTTCTTTAAGGACTCTACCAGTTCGTCCGAGAGTGGGAGTTCTTCATTCCGAACTTATTTCTTTTTTAGTGATTCCAAGAGCCACACATCCTGTGGTCCTGGGCCTTCCATGGCTCCGTCTTCACAATCCTACAATTGATTGGACGACTACGCAATCCTGGCATGGGGTTCCTCCTGTGCTGAGACATGTTTGTTTAAAGTATTGCCTGTCTGTTCTTCCTCCCCCAGGTCGTCTGATGTTCCACCTCCTCCATATCAAGATTTCACGGATGTGTTCAGTAAAGCTTCTGCTGATATCCTTCCTCCTCATAGAGAATGGGACTGTCCGATTGATCTCGTTCCAGGGAAGGTTCCACCTCGAGGCCGAACTTATCCGTTGTCTCTGCCTGAGACGCATTCTATGGAGGAATATATTAAAGAGAACCTAGCAAAGGGGTTCATTCGACCTTCTTCTTCTCCAGCCGGCGCAGGCTTCTTTTTTGTAAAAAAGAAAGATGGTGGTCTGCGGCCGTGCATCGACTACAGAGGTTTGAACGACATTACCATCAAGAACCGTTATCCTTTACCCCTGATTACTGAGCTCTTTGACAGAGTTAGCGGAGCTACCATCTTTACAAAGCTGGACTTGCGAGGTGCATACAATCTCATCCGGATCCGTGAGGGTGACGAGTGGAAGACCGCCTTTAACACCCGTGACGGACATTATGAGTACCTCGTCATGCCCTTCGGATTGAGCAATGCTCCAGCTGTCTTCCAGCATTTTGTCAATGAGATCTTCAGAGACATTCTATACCGTCATGTCGTGGTCTATCTAGACGATATCCTCATTTTTGCCAACGATTTAGAGGAACATCGTTTTTGGGTTAAAGAGGTTCTGTCCCGTCTCCGTGTCAATCATCTCTATTGCAAATTAGAAAAATGCGTTTTTGAAGTCAAGTCCATTCCGTTTCTAGGGTACATTGTGTCCGGTTCCGGACTAGAGATGGATCCTGAGAAACTACAAGCAATCCAAAATTGGCCGGTACCCTTAACCCTCAAAGGGGTCCAGAGGTTCTTAGGGTTCGCCAACTATTACCGAAAGTTTATACGAGACTTTTCCACCATTGTGGCGCCTATTACTGCTTTCACTAAGAAGGGTGCTAACCCGTCCAAGTGGTCTGAAGAAGCCATGCAAGCATTTCATCTTTTAAAACAAAGGTTCATCTCTGCGCCTGTTCTGAAACAGCCTGACATCGACTCTCCTTTCATCTTAGAGGTGGATGCCTCCTCCGTTGGAGTAGGAGCGGTGTTATCTCAGAGGGTTAAAGATGGCCATTTACACCCTTGCAGTTTCTTCTCCCGGAAGTTCTCCCCAGCTGAGCGCAACTATGCCATTGGCGACCAGGAGTTGCTAGCCATCAAGCTCGCTCTAGAAGAGTGGAGGTATCTGTTGGAGGGAGCTTCTCATTCAATCACCATACTTACAGACCACAAGAACCTTTTATACCTGAAGGGCGCACAATGTCTCAACCCTCGTCAGGCCAGATGGGCACTTTTCTTTTCCAGGTTCGACTTTAAACTCCAGTTCTGTCCGGGCTCTCAGAATCGCAAGGCCGATGCCCTTTCCCGCTCATGGGAGCAAGAAAATGAGTCAGAGTCTTCAGACAAGCATCCTATTATAAATCCGTTGGCATTCTCCATGGTAGGGATGGACTCTACGCCCCCATCAGGGAAAAGTTTTGTGAAGCCGATGCTAAGGAAGAAGCTCATGCATTGGGCCCATGCTTCCCGTTTTGCCGGACATACAGGTATCCAAAAAACCCTGGAGTTTATCTCTAGGTCCTATTGGTGGCCAACTCTGAAAAAGGACGTCTTGGAGTTTATTGCATCTTGCCCAAAGTGTGCCCAACATAAAGTATCCCGCCAGTCGCCTGCGGGGCAACTGGTTCCACTATCCGTTCACCGTCGACCATGGACCCACTTGTCGATGGATTTCATTACAGACTTACCCATGTGCAACAAGTTCAATACCATCTGGGTGGTAGTTGACCGGTTCACCAAGATGGCACACTTCATTCCTCTCACCGGTCTTCCGTCAGCTTCCAAGTTGGCTCAAGTATTCATACAAGAGATCTTCCGACTCCACGGTCTTCCTGAAGAAATTATCTCAGATCGAGGAGTTCAATTCACAGCCAAATTCTGGCGAAGTTTATGTCAAGTCCTCCAAGTCAAGCTAAAGTTTTCCACGGCTTACCATCCTCAGACCAATGGTCAAACCGAGAGGGTGAATCAGGACTTGGAGGCCTTCCTCCGCATCTATGTGTCCTCCTCTCAAGATGACTGGGTTCAATTACTTCCCTGGGCCGAGTTCTGTCATAACAACCAGTATCATTCTTCATCTGCTTCAACACCATTCTTCACTAACTTTGGATTCCACCCTAAAGTCCCTGAGTTCCAACCGCTTCCAGCAACTTCTGTTCCCGCAGTGGATATCACCTTGCATCAGTTTGCCAATATCTGGAAGAGCATACGATCAGCTCTGCTCAAGGCATCGTTCAGGTACAAGAAGTTTGCGGATAAGAAGCGTCGAGCAGTTCCTGCTCTCAAGGTGGGTGATCGGGTATGGTTATCCACGAAGAATTTGAGGTTAAGAGTTCCCAGTATGAAGTTTGCACCTCGCTATATCGGTCCTTTCAAGATTGAACAAGTCATCAATCCTGTTGCTTACAGACTCCAGTTGCCTCCCTTCTTAAAAATACCCAGGACATTCCATGTTTCCCTGTTGAAACCGCTGATCTTGAATCGGTTTCATTCCTCACTTCCTCCAACTCCGAAAGTCCAAACTCAACGAGGCGTTGAGTATGAAGTGGCCAAGATCCTGGACTCACGTCACCGTTACGGTCAACTACAATATCTTATTGACTGGAAAGGTTATGGTCCTGAGGAACGTTCATGGACCAATGCTTCTGATGTCCATGCTCCTGCCTTGGTCCGGAGATTCCATTCCAAGTTTCCTCAAAAGCCAAAGAAGTGTCCTGGGGCCACTCCTAAAGGGGGGGGTGCTGTCACGATCCGGGTATCTGGACGCCATTTCTTACCCATCAGATGCCTCCTAAGGCTGGCTCAGCGCTCCAGGACCGGATTCCATCTGTTATCCTGATGTGTACATTCCTGTATCCTCTCCTGTCACTCTGGGACGCTGTCACAGTAAACGCCATATTACACCTGGCATGGCGTCTCCCGCGGCCTCCGCCGCCGTCCCTGAACTTCTGCATGCAGAGTGTCTGAGTGGCGATTACGTCAGCCGCGGCCTCCGCTGTGTCCGCGTGGTTGGATGTGCATCTGTCAGCCTGGCGCCTCCTGTCTCCGGTGGCTGGCGCCGCCATTACTGTTTTCATTACCACATGGATTACAAACCAAACTTCCCTCCAAGTGTCTGCATGGGCGCAGCCATCTTGGATTCTGTCAGCTGATCATTTCCACCAATCTGTTCTCAGTATTGATAATCTGCATAATTGCCTAGCCAATCCCTTCCTTGCTGCAGGTATAAATACACTGTGCCTGAGCAAGGAAGGCGCCAGTGCTTTGGTTGTCAAACCTAGTTCCTGTTTGTCTCTCTCCTGTGATTGTCTTCCAGGTTCCAGCTCCTGTCTCAAGACTTCCACCATAGAGACCCGCACCAGCATTCCACCTGCGGTGTAGCCTGACTCTCCAATCCATTGTGGATTCATCTGTTTCCAGCTACAACATTACCTGCTTCCAGCTCAGCTTCCAGCAGAGTACAGCTTCCCTTAAAGGGCCGGTGTCCTTTCTACACTTTACCACTCTCCACCAGTATTATTATTTCTCCGCTCTCAAGTTCTACATTTCAGTTCATATTTCATCGCTCCCAAGTTCATTTATTATTTAACTGGTTCCAGCCAGTATCCACTCCGTGCTAACAACAGTCTGGTTCCAGCCACTATCCACAGCAGCTGTTTTATCTTCAGCAACCCAGCTTTTCCTGGAACACCAGCTGGCACAATCCTGGGTTATCTCCATTGCTACAGTCGGGCCTGGTAAGGACTTTCCATCTAGAAGATCATAAGAACTATCTCACACTACCAGTGCCCTGTGGCTCCTGCCATCCTGTAGTACCCAGGAACTGTATTTATTCTTTGCTGACTTTTACGTTTTCTTTTACTGCTGCTGTGTTGCGGAGTTGTCATAATAAACATCATTGACTTTTATCCAAGTTGTCGTGGTCACGCCTTCGGGCAGTTATTATTCATGTTACTTACATGTCCAGGGGTCTGATACAACCTCCCAGGTTCCGGTACATCTCAGCCCCTACAACTGAGGCTGCCTCCCGTCAGCTCAGGCCCTCAGTTGTGACAGTGCGTGCATTACATGTGGGAAAATTACAGCACGTCCCATGTTTTGCACATACATTGAATTTTGGTGGTGCAGAATTATTTAAAAAACGACAGGGGCGTGCAAGAGATGCTGTCGGTGTCCCAAAGAATTGCGGGCCACTTTCGGCATGCAGCCACCACTTGCCGAAGACTGGAGCACCAGCAAACACTCCTGAACCTGCCCCGCCATCATCTGAAGCAAGAGGTGGTAACGAGGTGGAATTCAACCCTTTATATGCTTCAGAGGATGGAGGAGCAGCAAAAGGCCATTCAAGCCTATACAGCTACCTATGATATAGGCAATGGAGGGGGAATGCACCTGACTCAAGCGCAGTGGAGAATGATTTCAATGTTGTGCAAGGTTCTGCAACCCTTTGAACTTGCCACACGTGAAGTCAGTTCAGACACTGCCAGCCTGAGTCAGGTCATTCCCCTCATCAGGCTTTTGCAGAAGAAGCTGGAGAGATTGAAGGAGGAGCCAATACGGAGCAATTCCGCTAGGCATGTGGGACTTGTGGATTGAGCCCTTAATTCGCTTAACCAGGAATCACGGGTGATCAATCTGTTGAAATCAGAGCACTACATTTTGACCACCGTGTTCGATCCTAGATTTAAAACCTATGTTGTATCTCTCTTTCCGGCAGACACAAGTCTGCAGAGGTTCAAAGACCTGCTGGTGAGAAAATTGTCAAGTCAAGCGGAACGTGACCCGTCAACAGCTCTCCTTCACATTCTCCCGCAGCTGGGGCTGTGAGGAAAAGGCTAAGAATTCAGATCCCACCTGCTGGCGGTGATGCAGGGCAGTCTGGAGCGAGTGCTGACATTTGTCATGGACTGAAGGACCTGCCAACGATTACTGACATGTCGTCTACTGTCACTGCATATGATTCTGTCACCATTGAAAGAATGGTGGAGGATTATATGAGTGACCGCATCTAAGTAGGCACGTCAGACAGTCCGTACGTATACTGGCAGGAAAAAGAAGCAATTTGGAGGCCCTTGCCCAAACTGGCTTTATTTTACCTAAGTTGCCCCCCTCCAGTGTGTACTCCGAAAGAGTGTTTAGTGCAGCCGCTCACCTTGTCAGCAATCGGCATACGAGGTTACTTCCACAAAAAGTGGAAAAGATGATGTTCATCAAAATTAATTATAATCAATTCCTCAGTGGAAACATTCACCAGCAGCAATTGCCTCCAGAAACTACACAGGGACCTGAGATGGTGGATTCCAGTGGGGACGAATTAATAATCTGTGAGGAGGAGGATGTACACAGTGAAAGGGGTGAGGAATCGAACGATGAGGAGGAGGTGGACATCTTGCCTCTGTAGAGCCAGTTTGTGCAAGGAAAGATTGATTGCTTCTTTTTTGGTGGGGGCCCAAATCAACCCGTCATTTCAGTCCCAGTCATGTGGCAGACCCTGTCGCTGAAATAATGGGTTTGTTAAAGTGTGCATTTCCTGTTTATACAACATAAGGGTGGGTGGGAGGGCTCAAGGACAATTCCATCTTGCACCTCTTTTTTCTTTCATTTATCTTTGCATCATGTGCTGTTTGGGGACTATTTTTTAAATCTGCCATCCTGTCTTGACAGCTATGTTAGTGTTTGATGTGCTTCCAGTATCTGCCATTAGTGCAGTGGGACTGCAGTGCCACTCCTAGATGGGCCAGGTGTTTGTGTCGGCCACTTGGGTCGCTTTGCTTAGTCACACAGCTACCTCATTGTGCCTCTTTTTTTCTTTGCATCATGTGCTGTTTGTGGACTATTTTTTAAATCTGCCATCCTGACTGACACTGCAGTGCCACTCCTAGATTGGCCAGGTGTTTGTGTCGGCTACTTGGGTCGCTTAGCTTAGTCACACAGCTACCTCATTGCGCCTCTTTTTTTCTTTGCATCATGTGCTGATTGGGGACTATTTTTTAAATCTGCCATCCTGTCCGACACTGCAGTGCCACTCCTAGATGGGCCAGGTGTTTGTGTCGGCCACTTGGGTTGCTTAGCTTAGTCACACAGCGACCTTGGTGCACCTCTTTTTTTCTTTGCATCATGTGCTGTTTGGGGACTATTTTTTTAATCTGCCATCCTGTCTGACACTGCAGTGCCACTCCTAGATGGGCCAGGTGTTTGTGTCGGCCACTTGGGTCGCTTAGCTTAGCCATCCAGCAACCTCGGTGCAAATTTTAGGACTAAAAATAATATTGTGAGGTGTGAGGTGTTCAGAATAGACTGGAAATGAGTGAAAATTATGGTTATTGAGGTTAATAATACTATGGGATCAAAATGACCCCCAAATTCTATGATTTAAGCTGTTTTTGAGGGGTTTTTGTAAAAAAACACTCAAATCCATAACACACCCGAATCCGACAAAAAAATTTCAGGGAGGTTTTGCCAAAACGCGTCCGAATCCAAAACACGGCCGCGGAACCGAATCCAAAACCAAAACACAAAACCCGAAAAATGTCCGGTGCACATCTCTAGTTATTACCCAGTTTTGTTATATCATTGTTATTTCCAATTGTAAAGCGCAACAGAATTTGTTGCACTATATAAGAAACTGTTAATAAATAAATAAAAAATAAATAAAAAATAAAAAATACATAGCACCTCATGATGTGTGCAGGGTCTTTATGACTTATGCGGTAATTGACATTTTTTAACAGTTGTGTCTTATTAGCACTTATAAAAAGTGCAAGGTGCCACAAAACTATATTAATACTGCTCACTTACCACTGTATCTTGTGGAATGTGTACATCTATGTGTGGCTTAGTAGAAATCTATGTAAGATAGGGGTGTCTGTGGCTATTCTTTAATCATTGTTGCATTATGATGAAGCTGTGACTTTGTACATGAGTCATACTAATGATTTTGCAACATCATGTGCAACATATCATATCTGCTACACAGTTACCAGCTTTACAGATGTATCCACGCTCATTGTGTCTGCTAATAGGCATGGGAGCAACTCGTTTGCCATGATGCGTGTGCCTGCTGACGTGCATGTGCATCTGAGATTCTCCTGAGCACAATAACATCTTATTATATGGCGAAATCTGAAGCCCTGTGTTTGACTAGGCATGCTAGGAATGCCTGTGCTGTGACTTTATAGCCACAATGAGCATGACTAGATCTGTACAGTATATGCAGGGAATGTATGATGTGACTAATACATAGTAGTAGTGAAATGTTATTTACCCATCTTGGATTGTCTTAGTCACATAAGGTGTCTTGAGCCATATTATATGCTTTAAAGACTCTAGATGTATTACGACAAATCTGTATGTCTTATGAGGCAAATATAATTTTTATTCCAATCTCCTATTCATTTACAATTTTGTCTGTGTCGTTAGTTATACTAAACATCCCTCGCAGATTAACACTTCAACCCTGGCACACCAAATACACCAGATATCTGCAAAAATGCTCACAAACTGCAGAGTGACGGGGAGGAAATCCCAATCTAAGGCACACTTCCTCCATGCCTCTTTGTCACTGTACGCTGACTCCTCTTCCACCCAAAACTAGTCTCTGCTCCTCATTCTAAGCTCTTGATTTTGCCACTTACTTCACATCCAAAATATTCTCCACTTGACTAACTTCCTTAATATCTTCCTCTCATGAGGCACTGTAACCTCTGCCTTCCAGAATACACTCATATCCCCTATTCTTAAAAACCTACCTTTTATCCAAACACCTTCTCCATTTACTTACAGATTTCTTTCCTCCTTTTTCCTCCAAACTTCTTGAGCATATTGCCTACGGGATCCGGTCTGAAGATCGACAGTGTCTAGGTCGACAATGTTTAGGTCGTCCACTATAGGTCGACAGTCACTAGGTCGACATGGATGGAATGTCGACAGTGTTTCTAGGTCGACATGTGCTAGGTCGACAGGTATAAAGGTCGACATGAGTTTTTCACATTTTGTTTCTTTTTTTGAATTTTTTCATACTTAACGATCCACGTTGACTACGATTGGAACAGTAAAGTGTGCCGAGCAAAGCGGTAACGGAGCGAAGGCACCATGCGAGGGGACGCAGTGCACTAATTTGGGATCCTGGTCACTCTATGAAGAAAACGACACAAAAAAAATTAAAAAAAACCCTCATGTCGACCTTTAGACCTGTCGACCTAGCACATGTCGACCTAGAAACCCTGTCGACCTTCCATCCATGTCGACCTAGTGACTGTTGACCTATAGTGGTCAACCTAAACTTTGTCGACCTAGACACTGTTGATTTGATGAACCACACCCATTGGCTACAACTGCTTTACTTCCTTTCTTTCCTCCCACTCAATGACTGACCCATTGCAGTCAGGTTATTGTCCTTTCTACTCCACTGAAACTGTCCTCACAAAAGTTTGCAATGACCTCCATGCTGCCAAATTTAAGGGCCACTACTCTCTGCTAATTCTTCTTAAACTCTGCTTTTGACACTGTGGACCACCCTCTTCTTCAAATCCTTCACTCTCTTGTTCTGATCTCTGACTATCCCTTCTCTTACTCCTCTCATGATGTCACTTAAACCCCACTTCCACTAACTGTTGTAGTCTTCCAAGGTTCTGTTCTTGGTCCTTTCCTTTTCTCTATCAAGATGTCCTCTTTAGGTAAACTCATCAGCTATTTTGGCTTCCATTGTTTTCTCTATGCTGATAATTCTCAAAGCTAACTTTCCTCCCCTGAACTCTCCCCTGCTCTCCTCCCTCAAACTGTATCTCCAACTGTCTTTCTGCTATCTCTTCTTAGATATCCCAGCACTTTCTTAAACTTATAATGACTAAGACTAAGTTAATCATCTTCCCACCCTTCCACAGAACCTCAACCAGCACAATTTCTTTATCTATTAATGACACCATTATCTGCTCTAGCCTCCAAGTGTGCTGTATTGGAGTAATCCTTAACTTCTCCCTCTCCTTTAAACTACACATTTAGCACCTCTCACAAACCTGCCATTTTCATCTCAAAATATATCCAGGATCAGACCCTTTCTCAACCGGGATGCTACGAAGACCCTTTTCCACTCACTGGTCATTTCCAGAAAGGACTACTGTAATCTCCTCCTATCTGGAATCCCTGAAAAATGCCTCTCTCTTCTCCATTCTATCCTCAATGCTGCAGCCAGTTTATCTTCCTCATCAAACAGAAGAAGGATTAAGTCATTAAAGCAGAAGATTAAGTCAAACAGAACTGTCTCAGTTAATCCTATTAAAGGGATAGATGAGCAGGGCTCCATCTGTACAAAGTCATTCATGCTTACATATTTTGACTTACATATAGGTCATTATTTAAGTTTTTTTTTCATATAACTTTTCCCCCTCTTTATTGTTTGTTTATTTTACTCTTAACAGGTGTCCTGACACAGTGGAAACCTGCCGTATTTTTTGCTGTTATATTAAAAATAATCTCCTACAGTGCATGTTGTGTTCTATTAATGTTACATTTAGAGAATGTACATATACACAATGTACATATCTTTAGTAAAATTAAGATGCAAACTAAAGTTAGCAGTTACAGTATTTTCAATATTTTTTCTAGTTCTGTATCTCCATGTTCTATTTTTCTCTAAATCTACATAATGTTCTAGGTTTCTGCTTCCCATTCACACAGGCTAATACATGAAGCCCCACCACCTGCTGTCATGAGTTATACAGGTCATGACTGTATGGGGTGGTCTGCCTGTATTGTCTGGCATCAATAGTTCTGTTCATGTCAGTCAACTGGAAATGTGAAGTCTTATCCAAGTGGAAGAAAAGGATTTGAGAAGTTTCACCTGTCCGGGGACAGCCTTCTGCATCATTATGTCTAATACTAGAACACATTGGGGAAGATGTATGAAGCAGTGAAGAGAATGGAGAAGTGGTCCAGTGGAGAAGTAGTCCATCGTAACCAATCAGCTTAGAGATAACATTTATTTAGTGAATTCTATACAATTATACAAACAGATTGAGCCACGTTCATCTGAGGTGGCTCCATGAAACGTGCATTCCCGTCGCGACTAGGTGATCTATTCACCTTGTCACTCCGGGAGTGCACAGAGATGCTCCCATTCAGAGCTTCTCTGTCCAGGTGCACGGACGGAGTCACTCTCCATTCAAGTGATGCTCTCTGTGATAGGCGTGCCTGGGCGGGCATGCCTAGAAACAGACAGAGTCACGACTAGCGTGGCTCCATCTTTAGCAAATACTTGATTGCCAATGGTAACTACCCCAGTGGCTCCACTATTTTTACTGCATCGTACATCTCCCACATTGTCAGTCTCATTTTTACCTTGTATTACAAAAACATTACTTTTTTTATAACTTATATCTGTGATTGCTATGAATAACTATTAATGCTGTATTTAAACAATCACCTTACATGTAATTCAGAGAGAATTTTGTATGAGAATGGAAAATAATTTGTCAATGTTAAGGAGTTTTTTTAAAAGCCAATGAGGATATATGATTAATTTCTGGGTGGATCAAACTAAATGTAACTTAGCAAGAAAGTCTTAAAATGTTAATTTAATATATACCTATGTCTATATTTTGGATAACTATAAGTTTTGGTTGACGTTCCAGAAGTTATATATTACACTGTATCAGTAAATGTCTTACATGGGATTTTACACCACACCTGAGGGGGGATTTCTGGTGTCTGACATGATCTACTAATGCTGTACTCACCCTTATAAGGAGATGGACAACACACTGCTGAATAATAAATCACTGAATCAGCAGGAAGGAGGAGATCATCCCCAGACTGTGGGAGACCTCAGCGACCTCTATGGAATATATTTACAATACTAAGGTATAGAGATGAGCGGTTTCGGTTCTCAGAGAACCGAACCCCCCAAAACTTTGCCTTCCGAGTCCGGATCCGAGCCAGCCTTGGATTTTCCCTCTTGACTGTGAAATCCAAAAACGGCAAAACGTCATCACCCCGCTGTCGGATTTTCGCGGATTTGGATTCCATATAAGGAGGCGCGCGTCGCGGGCATTTTCACTCGTCTCAGAGAGTGAGAGGACATATATTCAGTGTGCTGAGTGTGTGTTTATTGCGGCGGGAAAGTGGGGTGACAAGTGTTGTGCTGCTCCGTCCAGTCCATATATCCAGTGTAGCTGTAAAGTGGTGCTGTGTTATGCAGACCAGTCCAGTGTAGTCAGTGTATTGTGCTGCATCAGTCCAGCCAGTCACAGTGTTAGTGTTCTCTGCTGCATCAGTAATTCCAGTGATGATATACGCTGCTATATATATCCACTGCTGCAGTATAACAATTATAACAACCTGTTGGGCTGCATCTGACCATTAGTAGTGTCCTGTGTCATCAGTAATTCCAGTGACGATATACGCAGCTGCTATATATATCCACTGCTGCAGTATAACAATTATAACAACCTGTTGGGCTGCATCTGACCATTAGTAGTGTCCTGTGTCATCAGTAATTCCAGTGACAATATACGCAGCTGCTATATATATCCACTGCTGCAGTATAACAATTATAACAACCTGTTGGGCTGCATCTAACCATTAGTAGTGTCCTGTGTCATCAGTAATTCCAGTGACGATATACGCTGCTGCTATATATATATCCACTGCTGCAGTATAACAATTATAACAACCTGTTGGGATGCATCAGACCAGTGGTAGTGTCTTGTGTCATCAGTAATTCCAGTGACAATATAAACTGCTGCTATATATATCCACTGCTGCAATATAACAATTATAACAACCTGTTAGGCTGCATCAGACCATTGATAGTGTCCTATGTCATCAGTACTTCTAGTCATTCCTGTGACGCATATTGTCTATTATAACTCCCAAAAAATAATGGAGAACCAAAATTGAAGAGAAAATAGGGAAAGATCAAGAAGAACCACTTCCTCCTAGTGCTGAAGCTTCTGCCACTAGCCATGACATAGACAATGAAATATCATCAAAGTCGTCTACCAAGGCCGATGACCAATGTGATAGTAGAGGGTATGTAAAATCCAAAAAGCCAAATTTCAGTAAAAAGAACCAAAAAACTAATTTAAAACATCTGAGGAGAAACATGAACTTGCAAATATGCCATTTACGACGCAGAGTGGCAAGGAACGGCTGAGGCCCTGGCCTATGTTCATGGCTAGCGGTTCAGCTTCACATGACGATGGAAGCACTCATACTCCCACTAGAACATTTTAAAGAGTTAAGCTGGAAAGAGCACAGAAAATAACTGTGCGCTCTGAGATGGTATCACAAATTCCCAAGGAGAGTTCAATTGTGTCGGCGGTTGCGATGCCTGACCTTCCCAACACTGGGCGGGAAGAGGTGGCTCCTTCCACCATTTGCATGCCCCCTGCAAGTGCTGGAAGGAGCACCCACAGTCCAGTTCCTGATATTAAAATTGAAGATGTCACTGTTGAAATACACCAGGATGAAGATATGGGTGTTGCTGGTGTTGAGGAGGAAGTTGACGACGAGTATTCTGATGGGGATGTGGTTTGTTTAAGTCAGGCACCAGGGGAGACACCTGTTGTCCTTGGGATGTAGAAGCCCATTGTGATGACTGGGCAAACTACCAAAAAAGCTACCTCTTTGGTGTGGAATTATTTCTCCTCAAATCCGGACAACAGGTGTCAAGCCATCTGTTGCCTCGGTTAATCTGTAATAAGTAGGGGTAAGGATGTTAACCGCCTAGAAACATCCTCCCTTATAAATCACCTGCTGCGCATTCATCAGATGTCACTGTCAAGTTGCAAAACTTTGGGTAAGAGTGTAAGCAGTCCACTGATATCTAAATCCCTTCTTCCTCCTGTACCCAAGCTCCAGCAAGCTACACCACCAACTCCCTTAACGTCAACTTCCTCCTTAGCCAGGAACGTCCGTAGTCCTGCAGGCCATGTCACTGTCAAGACTGAGGAGTCTTCTCCTAACCGGGATTCCTCCGTAGGATCCTTGAGTTGTACGCCTGCTGTTGCTGCCGCTGTTGTTGTTGCTGCTGGGAGTCGATCGTCATCCCAGAGAGGAAGTCGGAAGACCACTTGTACTAATTCCAGTAAGCAATTGACTGTTCAACAGTCCTTTGGGAGGGAGATGAAATATGACAGCAGTCATCCTTTTGCAAAGTAGATAACTGATGTCTTGACAACTATGTTGGTGTTAGAGGTGTGTCCAGTATCCACCATTAGTTCAGAGTCAGATTTGTTTGAGGTACTGTGTCCCCGGTATCAAATCCCATCTAGGTTCCACTTCTTTAGACAGGCGATACCGAGAATGTAGACAGACGTCAGAAAAAAGAGTCACCAGTGTCCTAAAAATGCGGTTGTATCCAGTGTCCACTTAACCACGGACATGTGGACAAGTGTAACAGGGCAGACTAAGGACTATATGACTGTAGAAGCCCACTGGGTAGATGTATGGCCTCCCGCTGCGGCACCAGTAGCAGCAGCTTGCAAACGCCAACTCATTCCTAGGCAGGCTACGCTATGTATCTCCGCTTTCCATAAGAGGCACACAGCTGACAACCTCTTTCGTAAACTGAGAAACATCATCGCAAAATGGCTTACCCGAATTGAACTCTCCTGGGGATTTGTGATATCGGACAACGCCACCAATATTGTGCGTGCATTACAACTGGGCAAATTCCAGCACATCCCATGTTTTGCACATACAATTAATTTGGTATTGCAGAATTTTTTGAAAAATTAGAGGGGTGTGCAGGAGATGCTGTCAGTGACCCGGAAAATTGCGGGCCTCTTTCAGTATTCAGCCACTGCCTACCGAAGACTGGAGCGCCAGCAAACACAACTGAACCTGCCCCGCCATCAACTGAAGCAAGAGGTGGTAATGAGGTGGAATTCAGCACTCTATGTGCTTCAGAGGAATGGAGGAGTAGCAAAAGGCCATTCAAGCTTATACATCTACCTATGATATAGGCAAAGGAGGGGTAATGCACCTGACTCAAGTGCAGTGGAGAATGATTTCCGTCTTATGCAAGGTTCTCCAACCCTTCGAACTTGCCACACGTGAAGTCAGTTCAGACACTGTCAGCTTGAGTCAGGTCATTCCCCTCATCAGGCTTTTGCAGAAGCAGCTGGATAAATTGAAGGAGGAGCAAAGACGGAGCGATTCCGCAAAGTATGTGGAACTTGTGGATGTAGCCCTTCATTCGCTTTACCAGGATTCAAGGGTGGTCAATCTGTTGAAATCAGAGCACTACATTTTGGCCACCGTGCTCGATCCTAGGTTTAAAGCCTACATTGTATCTTTCTTTCCAGCAGACACAAGTCTGCAGAGGGGCAAATACCTGCTGGTTAGTAAATTGTCAACTCAAGCGGAATGTGACCTGTCAGCAGCTCCTCCTTCAATTTCTCCCGCCACTGAGGCTGCAAGGAAAAGGATAAGATTTCCTAGCCCACCCGCTGGCGGTGATGCAGGGCAGTCAGGAGCGAAAGCTGACATCTGGTCCGGACTGAAGGACCTGTCAATAATTACTGACATGTCTACTGTCACTGCATATGATTCTGTCACCATTAAAAGAATGATGGAGGGTTATATGAGTGACATCATCCAAGTAGGCATGTCAGAAAGTCCGTACGTATACTGGCAGGAAAAAAAAGCAATTTGGAGGCCCATGCACAAACTGGCTTTATTTTACCTTAATTATCCCCCCTCCAGTGTGTACTCCAAAAGAGTGTTTAGTGCAGCCGGTAACCTTGTCAGCGATCGGCGTAGGAGGTTACTTCCACAAAATGTGGAGAAGATGATGTACATCAAAATGAATTATAAAGTATTCCGGGAAGACCTTTACCAGCAATTGCCTCCAGAAAGTACATAGGAACCTGTGATGGTGGATTCCAGTGGGGACGAATTAATACTCAGTGAGGAGGATGTACGCAGTGAAAGGGGTGAGGAATTGGAGGATGATGATGAGGTGGATATCTTGCCTCTGTAGAGCCAGTTTGTGCAAGGAGAGATTGATTGCTTCTTTTTTGGTGGTGGCCCAAACAAACCAGTAATTTCAGCCACAGTCGTGTGTCAGACCCTGTCGCTGGTTGATTGGTTTGTTAAAGTGTGCATGTCCTGTTTATACAACATAAAGGTGGGTGGGAGGGCCCAAGGACAATACCATCTTGCACCTCTTTTTCTTCTTTGCATCATGTGCTGTTTGGGGACTAGTTTTTTAAGTGCCATCCTGTCTGTAACTGCAGTGCCACTCCTAGATAGGCCAGGTGTTTGTGCCGCCTACTTGTGTCATTTAGCTTGGCCATACAGCTACCTCATTGCGCCTCTTTTTCTTCTTTGCATCATGTGCTGTGTGGGGCCTATTTTTTAAATCTGACATTATGTTTGCCACTGCAGTTCCACTCCTAGATGGGCCAGGTGTTTGTGCCGCACACTTGTGTCGCTTAGATTAGTCATACAGCCACCTTGTTGCAACTTTTAGGCCTAAAAACAATTTTGTGAGGTGTGAGGTGTTCAGAATAGACTGGAAATGAGTGGAAATGATTGTTGTTGAGGTTAATAATACTGTAGGAGCAAAATTACCCACAAATTCTGTGATTTTAGCTGTTTTTATCCCCAAAAACCAAAACACAAAACACAAAAAGTGCCAGCCGCACATCTCTACTAAGGTATGGGTTTTTAAGTGGTGATGTTGCCGATAGCAACCAACCAGATTCTAGCATTTTTCTACTAGTACGTGCTAGATAAAGATAGGTAGATTCAGGTTGGTTACTATTGGCAACATTGACACTACTAAAAGTCAGCACTTTAGTAAATATACTGTATTCCTTTAGATCTGGGTAAACATACGACCTCAGCTAAATATAGAACTAAAAGAATTCAGTCAAATTAACAACCAATAATATTGTTACTGTTATGTCTTCTGAAATCTGTTCACATTATTTATTAGATATATCAGTCTGTTGCAGCAAAGCAGATTCAATTTTTTTATAAAGAGTTTTTTTGTATTTTTTTAACTTAATTAGTACTTTATCTTTGTACCCTATTTTCTTCTCTATTTAAATCTACTTGACCTTAAAAATGTGACTTGCTATGTAATAACACTATTTAGACATAGATAGGATGCTACAGTATGTAAAACAGGCACATATTGTAGATTATGATTTTCTCTTGATATCTTCCTGAAGCATGCACTAATGTTTTCTCCTGAGAATAAATTTACAAAAAATAGTTTTGGCCAAGTTTTCCCAAGTATAAACATGCTGGTTATCACTCGGGCACAGGAGATTGTTTATTTACTCAAACATGGAAATTTACTATGTATTACAGTATCGTGTTTTCTCATGACATATGGATTCATGATTTTTAAGCCGTGTTTAAGCCTGGATCTTGCAGACTTGACCTCTTTGCTGGTGAATGAGTTCTTGGTAGGTGAAACAGAACTCTCAGAAGATCCAGAATGAACAGAATCTGTTCCACCAAACCGCTTGACCACAGCTTTGCTGAAAGTCCCCAAATCCTGTAGAATCAGATATCTAGATGCTACTAACTGGTCAGCCCACTTCCTAGCCTCCCCTCTGAAGGACATAAGAAGGAGAATCACCAACTCTGCCTGAGAACAGAGTGGAGCTGCAGCTAGAGACTGCAATATTAGCTCATGAAACTGTCCCAGTTCACAGTTAAGGATGACAGGATCTGAATCATGGTCTTTAGGAGGAATTTGTGAATTACCTGCTGAGACATTTGGCTGGGATGTCTCCTCAGATATAAGAGTGTCAATTGCCCCATAATTTTCTGCAGAAACAGAAATCTCTTCAAAAGGCATGACATGAATCACCTCTTCTTGCATCACAGCTAGTATCTTCCCTTCTTAGGTCTCAGCTGGAATCTTCCTTTCTGGGAACTCTGATCTACCTATCCAGAGGACTCAGCTAGAATTTCCCATCTAGGGATCTTGACTAGAAATACCACTCCAGAGGTCTCAAAAGTAAAACCGTGGGGTATATTTACTAAGATCCCGATTTTGACCGATTTGGTGTTTTTTCTTCAAAGTGTCATCCTGGAAATTTACTAAACACAAATCTCGGCAGTGATGAGGGCATTCGTATTTTTTTTGAAGTCAAAGAAAAAAAATACGAATGAATACACCATCGGTCAAATACGCCTGTTATTTGATAGAACTCGGTCATTTACTAAAGTTTGTATTTCACAAACACTGCCGGCAATAGCCAAACACTGCCGTGAATAAATACAAATCGTAAAAAAATAGCAGTTTTTAAATAGACCTGCTTTTTTTTACCGTGTTCTGATAGGCATGCACGGATCCACGAGATCCGTGCATGTTTATCAGTGGTAAGGGGTGGGAAAGTGTTAAAATTTTTTACAATAAATGCGTGGGGTTCCCCCTCCTAAGCAAAACCAGCCTTGGGCTCTTTGAGCAGGTCCTGGTTGACAAAATATGGGGGGAAAATGACAGCGGTTACCCCATATTTCATCAACCAGCACTGGACTCTGCGCCTGGTCCTGGTTCAAAAAATACAGGGGACAAAAAACGTAGGAGTCCCCCGTATTTTTTAAACCAGCACCGGGCTCCACTAGCCAGGTACATAATGCCACAGCCAGGGGACACTTTTATTGTGATCCCGGCAGCCCAGGCATTACATACCCATCTAGTCACCCCTGGCCGGGGTACCCTGGAGGAGTGGGAACCCCTTAAATGAAGGGGTCCCCCTCCAGCCACCCAAGAGCCAGGGGTGAAGCCCGAGGCTGTCCACCCATCCAAGGGCGACAGATGGGGGGATGATAGCCTTGTGTAAAAAATGAGAATATTGTTTTAGTAGCTTTACTACAAGTCCCAGCAAGCCTCCCCCGCAAGCTGGTACTTGGAGAACCACACGTCGTGGCACTCTCCTGATTGGCTGTGTGCTCCTGTAGTGTCTGTGAGGCTGCACACGGCAGAGATACAATGTAGCGCCTATGTGCTCCATTGTATCCAATGGTGGGAACTTTGCTGACCACAAAGTTCCCACCATTGGATACAATGGAGCGCATAGGTGCTACATTGTATCTCTGCCGTGTGCAGCCTCACAGACACTACAGGAGCACACAGCCAATCAGGAGAGTGCCACGACGTGGCGCTCCCTGATTGGCTGAAGGGACTCTCTTTGACAGGAGTCAGGGGGGGTCCTGGCAGTTGGGGAAAGGGGTCCCATGTGTAAACATGGGACCCCTTTCAGTGCGTGGTCGGGTTTCCGTTTTTTTGTTTTGCCAAGTACGTGGATTATACAAAGAACACAAGCAACACTGGATTATGTGAGTATAATTTTTTCACAGGTACCCTGAGGATTCTACATGGAGAAGAGGACCGAGCCTCGTGTGAACATAGGTAAGTATGTATGTTTGGAGGTGTGCATGTATGTAATAAACTCATACTGTCACGGTGTGTGTGTCCTGTTTTTTGTTGGGTATTTTTTTAGTAGTAGTACTACAGGTACCAGCGGGCCCGGTTTTCCACTGCATGCTGGTACGTGTGGTTCTCCAATGTATTCACTACTCCAGGGTACCCCGGCCAGGGGTGACTAGTCGGGTATGTAATGCCAGGGCCGCCGGGACCACAATAAAAGAGTCCCCCGGCTGTGGCATTATGTACCTGGCTAGTGGGGCCCGGTGCTGGTTCAAAAAATATGGGGGACCCATGCGCTTTTTGTCCCCCGTATTTTTTGAACCAGGAACAGGCGCAGAGCCCGGTGCTGGTTGATGAAATATGGGTGAACCGCTGTCATTTTTTCCCCCATATTTTGTCAACCAGGAGCGGCTCAAAGAGCCCAAGGCTGGTTTTGCTTAGGAGGGGGGACCCCACGCATTTTTTTTGGTGATTTAAAAAAAATTTTTTACGAAAGGTGCACAATGAAGTCCTGCGCGGATCTCACAGATCCGGCCGAGATTCATTGTGTTAATGTCGGCAGTGTTTTACTATTCTCTCCCGCAAAACACTGCCAAAAAATACAAATGACATCGACATCAGAAAACACGAAAATGCAGAATAAGACAGCATAGTAAATTAGTCGTAATAAATTCAAAAAGTTGCAATTTTACACATACAATGTAATTTGTGTTTGAACTTTAATCACATTCTGAAAATTACGAATTTTAGTAAATATACCCCAAGGTCTCAGCTGGACCAGTCACCTCCCCTGGAGTCATTACATCAGATAACTCTACTGAGGTCAAGGCATCGGATACCCCTCATGGGATCTGGTCATTGGCTGAGACATTGGCCTGCCCTCTTTGGGACAGACCATCGGCTGAGGCATAAGCCTCCCCTCCTGGGTCTTCAGGACTACATATGGAAGCAGAAGCCTCTCCTAAGGTTACAGGACTTGACACAGAGACAGATTTCCCTTCTACAGTATATGAACTTGATATAGGAACAGATGCCCCTCCAGGGGCTTCAAGACTTAACACGGAAACAGGTACATCTTCTGGGGCTACAACACTGGATGAAACTCCAGGGAATGTAGTGTTTGACGAATCTCCTATTGTTGTATGACTAGGGATTACCCTGAGTTTGAGTGATTTGGATACCCTCATTTGGATTGCAAATCTTCATCTGGGGTTTCGGGTCATAGGACCCAAGTTTTAGACTTTACCCTCTTTTTGGGAACATTTGATACTCTCATTGGAATTGAGGGAGTCTGGGATGACTACTTGAGGTGACTTGTCTGCCTGAAACTTGAGATGTTGAACATCACTTTTTCCTGACCTGCAGAGGGAGCAGTCCTTTATAAAGTGTCTTGTGCTTTTACAACACACGCACAGCAGATTGTCCTTCTATTGCTGGTGCTCAGACTCAGAAATCTTTGGATGCAAAAAACTCTGGATTCTCCTTTCAGTCAGTATAGAAGGAGTCACCCCTGAACTAGGGGAACCTGAGCCCTACTGAGGTAATTTCTGCCTTAATAAATAGGGTGTCAACATTGATGGCATCCAAGGGACGTTTATTAATTTCAGAAATTGGTTGACTATTTTCTGAAAATGGTTTTAAAAACTGCTCTATAAGAGAATGCAGAATAAGTCAATTTTTGTTAACTTCAATTTAGCAGAATGGTATTACATCAGCAGGCAGCCACTTCCAAACACCTACACCTACAAAATACCAGCCCTATAAACAGCCCAACCAGAGGTATATCTCAGCAGGCCCTGGGTGCTGGTAGCCTCAAGCAGTGACCTGTTCAATCTGTTGAAAAAAAACCATCATAGTTATTTTGGTTACTTATATATTTTATTAAATAATTTATTGTGATTGTAATATTTTTGTACACCATTGTGTACTTTGTTACTAAAGTGTAATGACATACTGTACTGTACATTATTTTTTTCTTATGTGTCACCTTTTCATGAAGGTTTGATCTTTGCAAAAGTAAGGATCCATTTAAAATATATTTTTTCAAATATTTATGTGCTTTTTGAGAAGAAAATCAATTTATTTAATTATACTTCACAGTGTTCATGGACTAGGTATATGTGTTTACTTTATATATTTTTTATATTTTTAACATATAAAAATGACTAACATTTCACAAAACATTTTTTTATTTCTCTAATCCTGATTAAAAACTATGGCCTTTGTATACTGTATACATTTAAGAAAATTATATTTCAATTTTACATTTATAGTTGTTTTATAATAAACATACAAATACACACACACAAACACGCACACACACACACACACACACACACACACACACACACACACACATATATATATATATATATATGTACACACACATATACTGAGAACCATGCACTCTCCTGATCACAAATGGGACAATTAAAAATAAACCCTATCATACACATCATCATCATATCTCTCTCATACACCCCTAAGCTCATTTACTGTGATGGAGCTGGCCTCATCAGCTCCATCTGGTCACTAAAGAAATAATCCTTCAATTATCAAGTCACCTCTTTGAAGCAGGGGCCAACGCGTTGGAAGAACACTCAAATGAAACAACCACATAGGATATGTCTCACAAGTATTCTGAATTTATTTTGGTCTGCTAACATTTTTAAACACATACATTTCACATTCAGCCTTAGTTGGCCAGC
Organism: Pseudophryne corroboree; assembly: GCF_028390025.1. Classification (NCBI taxonomy): domain Eukaryota; kingdom Metazoa; phylum Chordata; class Amphibia; order Anura; family Myobatrachidae; genus Pseudophryne; species Pseudophryne corroboree. Next base: position 1,239,887,297 of record NC_086444.1, on the reverse strand, counting down.
CCACATCTCCTCCCTAAAGGAGGGGTTACAGTCTAAACATTGGTTCAACGTAAGCTACGTCCCTTCCATTTTGTAACATTCAATACATAATTTCCAGTAAATGTATAGCATAATAACGTCATACATTCCTAGCTCCTCTACGCCTTGCCAACATCCTTTCACATCCGCCTATCTATTGTTCTCAACTTCCTCTGAGAACTGCATTTAGATGCATTTCTGTTTCTGTAGAGAGCACAGGATGCTAGCTACTTCCCTTTCAAACAATGGTGTGCGTGACTAACTTATAGTTCCAATATTCTATATATCAGTCTGAAATATGTCCAAACCTTGCTTAAACACAACTTTCTGATATAAAAAGCATTTGATTATTATAACCCAATATAATGGCTAATTATCAACTCTATCATTTTCCCTCCTTTTTTATAATAAACAAATATTACAACCTTATCTGGCATTTTCCTAACAAGTCTATGCAATAACAGTCTACTCTAATGATACCAGTGGCTACCCCTCTCCCTATAGGTAGGAAGCTACACCCTATCTGTAACAGGGTTGATGTCTTTCTCTTGGTCTTAGTTGGTAGACCTTTGGCTCATATCCATTAGGGTAGACTGTTGTTGGACTTTCTTTGCCAGACTCTTCTGCAATGTCTTATATCTGGAGGATTCAAAGGCTTTCCTTATTCGTTTCTGACAGACTGAAAAACAACAAAGCAGTATCTTAAAATACAGATATAATATAATTGCAATTCCAATAGCTTTTAGAAGGAACATTAGTATTCCTACAATCCATCCTTTAATTCCACTAAACCATGAAACTGGATTTAGCCATGATAACCAACCCCATTCACCCTCTAGAATGTCAGGGATGTTATGTTTGCTGGCATATGTCAGTTTTGCATCTTCTATCTCTTGTACATGTTTTTCCACTATTTCTTGAGCATTGTCTGTCTTATTGGTAATAAAAGTACAACACAACTTTCCTGTCTGTGTATACAAGGTCATACAATAGCCTCCTGTCTGTGCATAGGACTATACTTTTTCACTTGACCTTTTTTCCAAATTCAATGCAAAAGAATACCTCTGGGGTGACTAGTTTAAATATCTATCTGATCTTGCCTTAAGTAATACTTCATCAGTGTAGTCTTCTTGAAATTCCTCCCATTCCTCAAATGTGATGGGAAGGAATGTCCACTCTCCCCCTCCTGCTGAAGTGGGACCATGAGAGCAGACCCAACAATTTGTTGTGTCAAGGGCATTCCCTACTAACTGATGCAACTGTAGCAACATGTTTTGGTCTGATCCACTAGGGGCCTTACACCATTCTGTACATGACTCCTCTGGTGGATGTCCACAGTGCTCACAAATACATTTTGGGGTGAGTGACAGATTTCTGAATTCATTGATAGGGTTTTCTACTTCCCTTTCCTGGCGTGTGACGTTCACTTCACTGCCTCCTCCTTTCTCCAAAATGTCATGTAACTCACTTTTGTGTCACCCTATTTCATCACTTATGTTTTTCTTGTATGTGTGGTTTTGACATGTCAGTTTCTTGTTACACATACAATCTTTCTCCCCAACTACGACATATATGGCAAGAGTAGTGCCTACTGTTACCAGTGGGGAACCCAATATTATTCCCCAAAGTGCTTTATCTGGCTTGGGGCCTAGTAACCTGTACATTCTTGTTTCTTATCCAAACTTAACTTTCAAAAGTTTGCAATGTGATGCATGCACCCAAGCCTCTCTGTCTTTCAACTTCACAGACGTTGGGGTAATTAGTAACACCTGGAATGGACCATCATATCTGGGCTCCAGGGACTTCCTCACGTGTCTTTTCAGGTACACCCAATCTCCTGGCTGGAGATGATGTGGATCCTGATCTGCTGTAGAGTCTGGAAGAGAAGTGTGTGCTACGACATGAAGATGGGTTAGTCTCTCAACCAGACTTTTTACATAAGCAATTAAATCACCATGTTTATGCTGCAATTCTTGTGGATAATAACATCCTATCTTAGGTATACTACCAAACAAGATTTCATATGGTGAATATCCTGACTTTTTGTTAGGTGTAGTTCTAAGACTAAACAGTGCCAAAGGCAAACAGTCAACCCCTCCCTTCCCAGTGTCTTCGTGATCTTTGCTGTGGCTTTGGCTACTGGAAAGGCTCCTGCCCATTTTTAGAAGGTGTCGACACAGACCAGTACATACTGGAAAGGCCCATGAGTTGGCATCTGAATATAGTCTATCTGTAATCTTTGGAATGGCATATTGGCTTTTGGAATGGCTCCTGCTGGAGTCTTGGTTCTCCTTCCTGGATTTGAGATGCCACATATCCAGCATGTTTGTGTATGCTTCTCTGCTGCCCCTTGGAATCCTGGGGCTATCCATCTTTGATTGACTTGTTTTGTCATTTGGCCTTTTCCTGCATGGGTGATTCCATGGCTTACTTGACACATAGCTGGATATAGTACTCTTGGCAAACATGTCTTATCTTCTGTCTTCCAGAGTCCTGTATCATGTTCTTGTATGGCTCCCTTCCTTTGCCATGTGGCTTTTTCTAAGCGACCTGCTTGATTCTGGAAGAGGATGAGTTGCTGTAGAACAGCCGTGTGTGCTGGATTCTGGGTTTCACTTTCAGCTAGCATTACTTGTACTACTGATTTGTCAGGGCTCTTGGCTGCCCTCTTTGCTTCGGCATCTGCCAAATTATTTCCTCTTGTCTCTTTAGTTTGATTTTTAGTGTGTGCTTGGATATTTATGATGGCTACTTTGATTGGCTTGTCCAGAGCTTCAAATAGTTTCTTTATCAGATCTGCATGTTGTATCTGTTTTCCTGTAACTGTTTTGAAGTCTCTGCTCTTCCAAATCTGACCATAATCTTGCGTAATTCCCCAGGCATATCTGGAGTCTGTGTATATGTTCGCTGTTGTGTTGTCAGCATACTCCAGAGCTTTGGTGAGAGCTATTAGTTTTGCAGCTTGTGCTGATAGTTGTGCTGGTAGACTTCCTGATTTGATTATATCAGTCTCTGTTGTAACAGCATACCCTGTATATGGGGTTCCATTTTCATAGTATCTTGATCCATCCACATAGAGGTTGTGCTGGGCATCAGGAAGGGCTGTGTCTGTGACATGAGGTAGTGGTTGAGTCTCTTGTTCCATCAGAGCCATGCAGTCATGGGAAAAAAATTTATTGTGAATATTTTCATCACTTTCTGCATTCCCATAGTTCACGTGGTCCTCATCATCCTGGATACTCTGGGTACCATTGCTAGAGATATATGTCCCTCTTCTCCCTCCTTTTGAATCTAGGGATTCACACTCTGCTCCTTCTTCCTGCAATAGGGCTGGTAGTAGAGTTGCTGGGTTGAGGGTGGTACATCTCTTGATGGTGACATTTGTAGCACTTAGTAGAGCTACTTCATACTTGGTGAGTCTTGCAGCTGATAAATGCTTGGTTCTGGCTTGCTGTAATATTTCAGTCACTGCATGCGGTACCTGGATGATTAGTTCATGATTGAGCATAATGTCTATGCATTTCTGTTTGAGAACTGCTGTTGCTGTGACTGCTCTGATACAGGTGGGTGCTCCTTGGATAATATTGTCCAGTTTGCTTGAAAGATAAGCTACTAGGCGTTCTTTGCTTCCATGCAGTTGCCTGATGACTCCAAGTGCATGGCCTTTCTCCTCATGACAATAAAGAGTAAATGGTTTGGTGTAGTCTGGCAGACCCAATGCTGGTGGAGATGCTTTGGCAGCCTTGAGTTTCCAAACTGCTTCTTCAACTTGCTCTGTGGTGTAGATTGGTACATCTTTCTTCGTACTATCATACAAAACTTGCATGTAGGTAGAAGCATGAGGTATCCACTCTCTGCAGTAGCCGACAAGACCTAAGAATGATCTGGTCTGTTTGATGGTCTTTGGTTTGTAGAATGAGCCATTTTTTTTCTTCAGTGAGGTGTCTGGTTCCTTGTGAGATACAGTGACCAAGGAAGATGACCCTCTGCTGGCACAGTTGAAGCTTTTCCTTGGAAGCTCTGCAATTTTGCTCTTCTAGAAATCTTAACAGGGATCCAGTCTCTTGTTTACATTGGTCTTCTGTACTTGTAGCTAGCAATAGATCATCTACATATTGTATGAGCTGTGTGTTGTCTGGGAACAATGGTCTCCATGCTTGTAGAATGAGTGACATCGCTTCAGTGTAGTCTGATGGACTGGTTGCTCCTCCTTGTGGGAGTTTGGTCCAACAGTACTGTTTTCCATCATGAGTGAAGGCTAGCATTGCCTGTGATTCTTCTGTGATCGGAATTGAAAAATAGGCGTTGGCCAAATCGATTACCGTGAACCTGGCCCCTGAAGGTGGGATCTGGTTCAGCAAGGTATGAGGATTTGGCACAATAGGAGAATTGATCACCAGTCTCTTGTTGACTTCTCTTAGATCATGAACAAGTCTATATTGTACTTCTTGTGCTCCATCTTGACCTAGACCTTGACCTTGATCACCTTTCTTTTTCACAGGAAACAATGGAGTGTTCCATGGGGATCTACACTGGACAATGATCCGATTTTCTTGAAAGGCTTGGATTTGCTTTGCAATGGCTTCAGTTTGTGCAGTGGTAAGGGGGTACTGCCTGATTGAGACAGGTATGGTTCCAGGCTTGAGCTGCAGGTGGACAGGTTGAACTCGTAGTAGTCCAGTATCCATCTTTCCTTTTGACCATAGTCTGTCCGGGACTTGAGAAGTAACCCATTCTGGAAGGGTTAATTCTGAGCTGGGCTTGGCAGTTTCTTGTAGTAGGAAAACTTCAATTGCTGCTTCAATGTTGGGCTTCATAATAGCTGGAATGTTGCTGGTATACTTGATTCCTTGTGGGGTACACTGGATAGTAGCTTGCATGATTTTAAGGATATCAGCTCCCAGCAGATTCACTGGGCATGTGGGTGAAGTCAAAAATTCAATGGGTACAGGTGTAAGTTCATCATTTATACGGAGAGAAGTTGGCTTACTTCTCTGAAGATGGAGGGGCTGTCCTCCCAGCCCTGTCCCTTCAACATAGTGGCTGGTTAAGAGTTCTTCTGGGACGTCAGTTTTCTTAAGTATAGTGACTGCTGCTCCAGTGTCCAAAAGGCATTCTAGGGTGTTTCCTGTAGGTAGAGTAAGCATAACAGTACCTTTAATGGGGTCAGTGTAGGTGTCACTTGAGTAGGTGGACCCCGGAGCAGGATTCAGTCATTCCTGTTGTACCGTGAAGGTTGGGACAGAGTCCTTAGATTTCAGCCATGCCTGGTATTTTCTGCATTCCTTCTTCTGATGACCTGAAACCTTGCAAAAAACATTTACCAGTCATGTCTTCACCCTGCACATTTCTTGTGGTGTAGGGCCTGGAGTTATTAACACCTTTACCTTGATTTTGGACCTTAATTGTCTTGGTGTTAGACTGGGCAGCCTGCACTACATGTATAGTAACAGCTGGTGCTTTGGAAGTTCTCTTATCCCTCCTTTCTTTTTCATTATCTTGAATCCCTTCTAGGACTTCTACTAGTGAGGTATTGTTCATCAAATTTGCTTCTGGTCGGACAGCATACAACTGCTGCCTGTATTCAGGTCTAAGTCCATTAAGGAACCTGGTCTTGAACAGTCTGGCGTTGTTAGCCTCTGCAATGGGAAATCCTTCATTTTCTTGTTTAACTGACAATTTGTCATATTATTCCCTTATGCTGAGGGTTTTTTGTACCAGATCAGGTTCAGCTGGGGCAGTGTCTCTGATCTGCGCACACCTGACTTGTATTCTATATAACAGTTGCAAGCCTGAAGCTAGAGTATAACGGTTAGCTTCAGGGGGAGCTGACTTAATTTCCCCTCTATCACCATCTGCAGCTTTGGTGGTTATAGCTAAAACTTTATTATATTCACCTATTCCTATGGAGGCTTTAAGAATCTGTTCTAAGTCAACCCAACATGGTTTATACACAACAGTAGCTTGTTTAATCTTCTTTTCAAATTCAGCTGGACTTTTTCTGATATCTGGTAAGTCATTTACTGTACGCATAACCTCTGAAGGGAGCCAGGGTATGTATTGTTCCTGCTCCACATATTCTGCAATATAACCCTCAGCCCCAGGTAACCTGTCAGTTGTATGTCTGGGATTAGGGTGGCTATTAACTCTGATAGGCAGTACGTGGTATTTATCACCAGGTACTGCTTTTTGATTTTTTTTATCAGGACTATTATTGAAATCCCACAATCTCTTTAACATCCACGGAAATTCATGATTTTACATTTCCCCCTTCTTTAACATATTGTGATTCACATGGCCCTGAGTTTGGGTCTACCCAGTTACCACAAAATGGACATTTTTCACTGCCCTCCGGGACACATCTCTCACAAACAGGACACTTTCTTTCAGGGTACTGGTTTACATCTCTAAGGACCAGCGTACCTTCTGGGTTCTCTACAAAACTTAAAGCATTTAAATAACGTTTTTCAGGTGTATTTTGTTCTGCATGCATTGGTATTAGTGAGGGATATAAGCCTCCTGTAACAGAAGGTGTCATTTGTTCTGCTTGTACTGGTACTAGTGAGGGATATAAGGCTCCTGTAACAGCAGGTGTCTTTTGTTCTGCTTGTACTGGTACTACTGAGGGAGCTGACCCCCCTGCTACACCTTCAGTGGGTATACCACTGTTAACGGTATTATGTATTATTGGAGCATAGGGTGGTGGCATTACAAAGACAGATAATCTTCCCTTCTCATTGTTTTTTCATCTTCAACTTCCTGTGAAACAGTTTGCCATATATTTACAGTGTCCAGATAACCCTTTCTCTGTAACCAGTGACCGTCTGTGACTTGAAATCTTTTCCAAGCCTGTGGGTCTAATATTCCATCTTTTGGAAAATTGGCCCTTTTAAGAATGGCATCAATGTGTTTGATGCTTTTCCTCCCTTCTTTCATCACAACAATCTCTATAGGTGAACGCGTTTCCATTCTACTCCCTGTCCCTCCCATTGGGGTAATTAAGCCCTATGGGTGTGGCTGTATCCACTTGCAGCGAAGAGGGATATGTGTGAGAAGTGAGAAGTTTGAGTGTGAGAAGTTAACTATGTATCACTGGCTTAGGTTTTGTCTGGACACACACTTTTATCTCCTTTTTTCCTGTTTCTTCTGAAGATTAATTTTACTTGTCTGACTGTAATATATCACATTTACAATACATGCAATCTAAACACCATATTCAGTCTTCTAACATTTCTGAAAACTTGTTGGACACACTGCTGGTATTTTTAAAATGATCAGTAGGTTATTCAGCTAAGCATAAAGGATATGGTTCATTTTTATGCACTGATAACATTTGAGCATTTAAATGACATCCCACAATAATCACAATTCTGTAAAAACACCTTTCTCATGCTGAGATGCTTATCTATGTTGCAAAAAATTCACTGGTTAGTTTTGCATAAAGTTTCAACCAAGGTATTCCTTTGCACCATAACACAGCACTGGTTTCTCTGCGATCGCATGCGCTAATAAAGCATTGTCAAAAATTCAAAATAACCTTTCAACCACAATAGACATATAAACAACAACAAGCAATACGCCTTATCTGTTTTTAAGCTGCAACAAGCAATACGCCTTATCTGCTTTAAGCTGCAACAAGCAATACACCTTTAAGTTAAGCAATACAATATAATTCAGTTAGTCTAGGGGATGTGTGACAAGATAATCGGGTTCTATGATGACGGTCAAAAAGGACATAAATGAAAGTTTTTTTCTCTATAATGTACTTACAACGGCACTCAGAGAATCTGATTTTGAGTAACAATTATTACTCACCCCGGTATTAACAGAGTCTGTGAGAGCCGGTCAATTCCAAAACAGAAATTATTCATTAGATGTCTCTTCTTGAATCAGTCATTCCGGCAACGATGCCCCCATGATTGATGGAGCTGGCCTCATCAGCTCCGTCTGGTCACTAAAGAAATAATCCTTCAATTATCAAGTCACCTCTTTGAAGCAGGGGCCAACACGTTGGGAGAACACTCAAATGAAACAACCACACAGGATATGTCTCACAAGTATTCTGAATTTATTTTGGTCTGCTAGCATTTTTATACACATACATTTCACATTCAGCCATAGTTGGCCAGCCCACATCTCCTCCCCAAAGGAGGGGTTACAATCTAAACATTGGTTCAACGTAAGCAACGTCCCTTCCATTTTGTAACATTCAATACATAATTTCCAGTAAATTTATAGCATAATAACGTCATACATTCCTAGCTCCACTACGCCTTGCCAACATCCTTTCACATCCGCCTATCTATTGTTCTCAACTTCCTCTGAGAACTGCATTTAGATGCATTTCTGTTTCTGTAGAGAGCACAGGATGCTAGCTACTTCCCTTTCAAACAATGGTGTGCGTGACTAACTTATAGTTCCAATATTCTATATATCAGTCTGAAATATGTCCAAACCTTGCTTAAACACAACTTTCTGATATAAAAAGCATTTGATTATTATAACCCAATATAATGGCTAATTATCAACTCTATCAACTGTTAACCTGGGTCAGCTGATGTTTAGGTGTGTTGGTGACTGTCTCACTTTGAAAGCCAGAAGTCAGCAGGCAGGTGAGCTTTAAACCAGGTAAGCACACCTGTGTAGTTGTGTTGATAACTGTCTTGCCTTTTAAAAGCTATAAGTGTGGTAGGTAAGCTGTAAACCAGGTACAGTAAGTACATTTTCCCTATGAGACAGCAGTAGCCAGTTTATGTGATAGAGTAGGACTTGTGGTGAAATGGTGTCCTGTGGATTGGGATGCAAACAAATATCCAGTGTAGAAATCATAAATCAAAACCCCAATATTTATTCAGATGAATACTAAAGCATTAAGGTGACTGAATCTGACAGGGAGTGTGCAGGGTCCACTGTATATGTAGATTTGAGTACGTTGATAACAGCCCACTGCACCCCAGTGAGTGGGGATTATGTGAGTGCACCCCTCTCCTGGGAATGGCGAGTGCAGTGGATTCTTGTGTTTGTATATATATATATATATATATATATATATTTATTTATTATAGATGTGCGGCGGGCAATTTTCGTGTATTGCATTTTGGTTTTGGTTCTGGTTCCATGCTCGTGTTTTGGATCTGGCTGATCCCTTTCATGTTTTGGTTTTGATTTTGGATCTGGCTGATTTAAAAAAAAACATAAAAACAGCTAAAATCACAGAATGTGTGGGGAACTTTTGATCCTACGGTATTATTAACCTCAAAAACATTAATTTCCACTCATTTCCAGTCTATTCTGAACACCTCACACCTCACAATACTGTTTTTAAGCCAAAATGTGGCACCAAGGTGGCTGTATGACTAATCTAAGCGACATAAGTGTGCGGCACAAACACCTGGCCCATCTAGGAGTGGCACTGCATTGGCAGACATGATGGCACTTAAAAAACTAGTCCCCAAACAGCACATCATGCAAAGAAGTAAAAGAGGTACAATGAGGTAGCTGTATGACTAAGGTAAGCGACACAATTGTGCAGAACAAACACCTGTCCCATCTAGGAGTGGTACTGCAGTCCCACTGCACTAACGGCAGATACTGGAAGCACATCAAACGCTAACATAGCTGTTAAGGCCTCAGTTATCCGCTTTGCAACAGGATGACTGCTGTCATATTTCATCTTCCTCACAAAGGACTGTTGGACAGTCATTTGTTTTGTTGAAGTAGTACAAGTGGCCTTCCAACTTCCCCTCAGGGATGACGATCAACTCCCAGCAGCAACAATAGCAGCAGCAGCAGCAGTAGGAGGTAGCGGTATTTGATCTTTTACTATTTTATCCTCCAAATTTTTGTTCTCCATTATTTTCCTGGAGTTATATGACCAAATGCAGCACAGTAGATAGTACCTCTACACTACACAGGGCAAACCCTGTAAGAAATATTTGGATTAAATATTAAAAACCCCTTTATTTGGAGTAAATAATATACAGCACAGGACAGCATCACTGAACTTATATGGCAGCACCACTGGACTGGACTTATACAGTAGTACCACTAGACTTATATGGCAGTACCACTGGACATATATGCCAGTATCACTGGAATTATATTGCAGTACCAGTGGACTGAATTTATACGGCAGTAAGACTGGATTTATATGGAAGTACCACTGGATATTTATGGCATTATCACTGGAATTATATGGCAGTACCACTGGACTGGATTTATACGACAGTACCACTGGACTTATTCGGCAGTACCACTGGACATATACGGCAGTATCACTGGACTGGATTTATACGGCAGTACCACTGTACATATACGACAGTATCACTGGATTTATTCAGCAGTACTACTGGACATATACGGCGGTATCACTGGAATTATATTTCAGTACCACTCGATTTATATGGCAGTACCACTGGACTGGATTTATATGGCAGTATCACTTGATTTATATGACAGTACCACTGGACATATACAGCAGTATCACTAGAATTATATGGCAGTACTACTGGACTGGACATATAGAGCAGTACCACCTAACATATACAGCAGTTTCACTAGATTTATTTGGCATTACTGCTGGACATATACGGCAGTATCACTGGACATTTATGGCAGTACCACTGGACTGGATTTATACGGCAGTATCACTGGACTTATACGTCAGTATCACTGGATATATATGGCAGTATCACTGGACTTATATGGCAGTACCACAGGACTTATACAGCAGCACAGGGACACCACCACTGGACTGATGCAGGACAACACAGCACCACTGCAATGGACTGGACTTATACAGCAGCACTGGACATATGGCAGCAGAGGACACCACCACTGTGACTGATGCTGCACAAGATACTAACACTGTACTGATGCAGGACAACACAGTACCACTGCAATGGACTTATACAGCTACACTAGACATATGGCAGCAGAGGACACCCCCACTGTGACTGGACTGATGCAGCACAAGACACTAACACTGTACTGATGCAGGACATCACAGCACCACTGCTCTGGACTTATACAGCTACACTAAACATATGGCAGCAGAGGACACCACCACTGTGACTGGACTGATGCAGCATAAGACACTACACTGGACTGAGCAGCACAAGACAGCACTGGAAACGCCACCCCACTTTTCCGCGCAGACACTGAGAATGAAGACACGTCCGCTGACTACACTCTCCAATTCCAGAGTGAAAATGGCAGTGACGCATGGCTCCTTATATTGAATCCAAAACCCGTGAGAATCTGACTGCGGGATTATGACGTTTTGCCTCGTTCTTGTTTCCGAGTCAGGCAGGAAGTCCCGAGCTGGACTCGGATCTGGGCTTGGGACGTGATGTTCGGTAGGGTTTGGTTCTCTGAGAACCGAACCCGCTCATCTCTAATAAAAATGCACCTTAGTTCCGTTCACAGCATGGCAGTCACAATGGATCGCATTAGCAGACATCTGTCCAAGATAACTGCATGGATATGTGTAGAGGAATGAAGAAAAAGAGCAGAAGAAAGAAGATCAGCAGAGAGACAGGCTGCACTTGCACAAAAGATCCAAGGACCTGGCCGTGTAGATGATGGACATGGCACAAAAGCTCCAGGACCTGGCCGTGTAGTTGAATATGTACCAGGGCCCAGTACCCAATTACAACAATCCAGAGAGGAACCAGGGCCTAGTACCCATTCACAACAATCCACAGAGAAACCAGGGCCCAGTACCCAATTACAACAATCCACAGAGGAACCAGGGCTAAGTACCCAGTCACAACAATCCACAGAGAAACCAGGGCTAAGTACCCAGTCACAATAATCCACAGAGGAACCAGGACTCAGTACCCAATAACAACAATCCACAGAGGAACCAGGGCTAAGTACCCAGTCACAACAATCCACAGAGAAACCAGGGCTAAGTACCCAGTCACAATAATCCACAGAGGAACCAGGACTCAGTACCCAGTCACAATAATCCACAGAGAACCAGGACTCAGTACCCAGTCACTATAATCCACAGAGGAACCAGGACTCAGTACCCAGTCACAATAATCCACAGAGGAACCAGGACTCAGTACCCAGTCACAATAATCCACAGAGGAACCCGGACTCAGTACCCAGTCACAATAATCCACAGAGGAACAAGGACTCAGTACCCAGTCACAACAATCCACAGAGAAACCAGGGCCTAGTACCCATTCACAACAATCCACAGAGGAACCAGGACTCAGTACCCAGTCACAACAATCCACAGAGAAACCAGGGCCTAGTACCCATTCACAACAATCCACAGAGGAACCAGGGCTAAGTACCCAGTCACAATACTCCACAGAGGAACCAGGACTCAGTACCCAGTCACAATAATCCACAGAGGAACCAGGGCTAAGTACCCAGTCACAACAATCCACAGAGAAACCAGGGCCTAGTACCCATTCACAACAATCCACAGAGAAACCAGGGCCTAGTACCCAGTCACAACAATCCACAGAGGAACCAGGACTCAGTACCCAGTCACAACAATCCACAGAGGAACCAGGACTCAGTACCCATTCACAATAATCCACAGAGGAACCAGGGCTAAGTACCCAGTCACAACAATCCACAGAGAAACAAGGGCCTAATACCCATTCACAACAATCCACAGAGGAACCAGGACTCAGTACCCATTCACAACAATCCACAGAGGAACCATGACTCAGTACCGAGTCACAACAATCCACAGAGGAACCAGGACTCAGTACCCATTCACAATAATCCACAGAGGAACCAGGGCTAAGTACCCAGTCACAACAATCCACAGAGAAACCAGGGCTAAGTACCCAGTCACAATACTCCACAGAGGAACCAGGACTCACTACCCAGTCACAATAATCCACAGAGGAACCAGGGCTAAGTACCCAGTCACAACAATCCACAGAGAAACCAGGGCCTAGTACCCATTCACAACAATCCACAGAGAAACCAGGGCCTAGTACCCAGTCACAACAATCCACAGAGGAACCAGGACTCAGTACCCAGTCACAACAATCCACAGAGGAACCAGGACTCAGTACCCATTCACAATAATCCACAGAGGAACCAGGGCTAAGTACCCAGTCACAACAATCCACAGAGAAACCAGGGCCTAATACCCAGTCACAACAATCCACAGAGAAACCAGGGCCTAGTACCCATTCACAACAATCCACAGAGAAACCAGGGCTTAGTACCCAGTCACAACAATCCACAGAGGAACCAGGACTCAGTACCCAGTCACAACAATCCACAGAGGAACCAGGACTCAGTACCCATTCACAATAATCCACAGAGGAACCAGGGCTAAGTACCCAGTCACAACAATCCACAGAGAAACCAGGGCCTAGTACCCATTCACAATAATCCACAGAGGAACCAGGACTCAGTACCAGTCACAACAATCCACAGAGAAACCAGGGCCTAGTACCCATTCACAATAATCAACAGAGGAACCAGGACTCAGTACCCAGTCACAATAATCCACAGAGGAACCAGGGCCTAGTATCCATTCACAATAATCCACTGAGGAACAAGGACTCAGTACCCAGTCACAATAATCCACAGAGGAACCAGGACTCAGTACCCAGTCGCAATAATCCACAGAGGAACAAGGACTCCGTACCCAGTCACAACAATCCACAGAGGAACCAGAGCCTAGTACCCATTCACAATAATCCACAGAGGAACCAGGACTCAGTACCCAGTCACAACAATCCACAGATAAACCAGGGCCTAGTACCCATTCACAATAATCCACAGAGGAACCAGGACTCAGTACCCAGTCACAATAATCCACAGAGGAACCAGGACTCAGTACCCAGTCACAATCACAGGAAAAGCCTACAAAAAAATGCAATTTCCATTTGGCAGGAGGGAGTTAGACATTCTGGTCCCTCAGGCAATGGAGAATATCCACCATTGGCTCAAGAACATGGGGGCTGCATCTGGCATAAAATTACTGATGTGGTGAATGTGAAGACGCCCATCATCCGCACTTCACAAGAGGTGAAAAGAAGGAATGCATTAATGGTTCTGATGTGATTTTCTTGCTTCCCCTGTGTGATTATTTACTAAGTGACAAGTTTTTGTGTGCATATGCATACTGCAAATCTCTTGAGGACAGTGTGTATGGGTACAAGGACAAGAAGGCATAACTCATCTACTCTAAGGGTTGTGCTTTAGTTTGGTTAGAAATAGATTAAACATTGGTAGATATATTAGATATAATTTTTTTTCAAATGTAAAAAAAGTTTGACATAACATTAGAGATTGTACCAGGAACTTGTAAATAGTGTTTTGATAATACTTTACAAACATATGTTGAATATTTGTGTCCTCAATATTGTAACTTATTTTAGATGGGCTGACTTTAATTGCCAGCTGAAGGTGAAGATGGCTGCCCAGTGGCAGAATGCGAGGGGGATAGGTGGTGGGTGTTTTCCTGAGAGTCTGTAGCAGGTGCATTTCTAGAGAGGAGGAGGCCCATGTGCAGGTTCCAGCTGGCCTCCTCCTCTCTAGCCAGCAGTGCTGTGTAGACTCTGGGCACTAGGATCCCTAGGGGACTCAAGCGCTGTTCCAGAGTCTACAGCACATGCGCAGATCTCTGGGAAAATGGCACAGCGGCCATTGATTTACCTACTGCGCATGTGCAAAACACGGAAAATGGAGCCACGCCATTTTCCTAGTGATTTCGACAGCAGAGCTGCTGCACTGTGTGACTCCGGAGGGTAAGTATTTCTATTAATGGGTGCAGGGTGTGCGTTGTGGGCCCCCTGGACTACCGTGGGCCCATGTGCACCGCACACACTGCACCCATTATAAATACGCCAGTGGTTTGTAGCACACCACCATGGAGTAGCAGGCCTTGAGGTGCATGGCCGAAGAGGAGGTGGCAGGCATGTCCGAGATGGAAACAGACATGCCTGCCCATGAGGCTGTGTATGCTGAGCCAGGTAATTATGATAGTAAGATTAAACACAATTTTAGGGACATGCAAAATGGCAATGCTACTTTCTGTTTATTTTTCTATACATTTTCAGAACAGGAGGTGCAGCTCACACAGCCTGGGAAGGGGAACTCAGATTTCTATCTGAGGGTGGGCCTGACTCACCACCACACATTGAAGAAACTGCTGCCCCCCACCAACCATACTGGAGCTTCTGTTGGCCATACAAAAGCAAGGCCAAAGAAGAGATGAATTCCAAAACAGATGTTCCTGGAGCTCACCTCAACTATCAGGCCACGCATGTGTGAAGTAGCCTCCTTTCTGGCTCCTATTGCCTAAGGCATGCAGAAGATCGCATCCCTCCAGGCCCAAACTCTCTGGCCCATCACCTTGTCTGCACCATCCCCTAGCCCTGGCCAAGATCAAAACACCTCTGGCCAGAGCACTGGGAGATCTACTTGCTGAACCCGTTCACCTGAAGTACCCCTACATCCAGAATAAAAAATGGTGTTGTTAAAATGTGTTGCCACATTGCCACAAGTTGTTTGCCCCATTGCTTGAGGGATTAGAATGTGCAGATCGGATTGTGTACAGTGAGAGGGAATTTATATGTAGACATGTGAAAATTCCGCCTGCAGCCCAAGCCATACACACCCACTGCACACCCAACTTCACGTCCCTCTTCTCAGGTCTGCAAAGCCACAACCCCCACCCTGCCCCTGGCATGCCTCTATATTGTTGCCTGTGTGCGTTCACATTTTCTTTGTATGTCTGCACATTTTTCGCACATTGCGCCCTGGCACATGCGCAATGATCGGAAGCTAAAAGTTGCCTCTTGCATTTTTATTTGCAGCAGTGATCAGGTCTGAATTAGGCCCTATATGTGATATATGAAAGCTAGATAAGCTTGTACGCTATTAACCCATTAGCTATATACATACACGCATGCATGTTCATAACAAGAAAGCCAGATAAGCTTGTACGCTATTAACCCATTAGCTATATACATATACGCATGCATGTTCATAATAAGGAAGCCATATTAGCTTGTACGCTATTAACCCATTATCTATATACATATACGCATGCATGTTCATAACAAGAAAGCCAGATAAGCTTGTACGCTATTAACCCATTAGCTATATACATATACGCATGCATGTTCATAATAAGGAAGCCATATTAGCTTGTACGCTATTAACCCATTATCTATATACATATACGCATGCATGTTCATAACAAGGAAGCCATATTAGCTTGTACGCTATTAACCCATTATCTATATACATATACGCATGCATGTTCATAATAAGGAAGCCATATTAGCTTGTACGCTATTAACCCATTAGCTATATACATATACGCATGCATGTTCATAACAAGGAAGCCATATTAGCTTGCATGCTATCCAAGGACATACTTCAGCTAATAATTGGCCCTGACATGTGTAAGTGTTTGCACACGTCACATGGAGGGCGAATGGACAAAGTGCATGGGGGCTTGCTGCGAGTCAGGGGCCATGTACTTATGACTTGAAACAGACACCTCAGGGTGCGTGGGGGCAGGAGCGTGCAGCAGAGCTCACAGGGGTGTGCTGTGAATCAGGGGGGTATGGACTCATTGTACACCTCAATTTTCTTGGAGACGCACACTTCGGGCAAGGGGCAGCCAAACCAAACAGCCAGAGGTTAAATGGGTAGTCCGGCCATGATGCCATCATCCCTTTATATGCTTGCATGTAAAATCCTAGTGCATATTAAGTATCCAAGATTAATGTGGAAAATAATATAGCAGCTAATGAAATAAATTCGCCTTGAATTTTTGTTGGTTTTTAATTGTTTTTCTGTTTATTAGGAGACCACAATACAGCATAATGATACAAAGCCAAAGTCTGAAGAGACAATGGACCTAATTCAGACCTGGTTGCAGGCAGGCTATTCTATGCACTGCTGCGACCAGGTAATCGCTGCCTACAGGGGAGGGGGTAAACGCTGTGCAGGGGTGCGATGGGCTGTGCAGCGAGCTGGTCATACAATAGTTTGTGCAGTCTCTGCACCGCTCAGGACTTACTCAGCCACTGCGATGATCCTGGACGGAGCTGACGTCAGGAACCCTCCCTGGAGATGGCCGGGCACGCCTGTGTTTTCCTGGGCACTCCCTGAATACGGTGAGTTGCCGCCCACGAACGCCTTCTCCCTGTTAATCTTCTTGAATTCGCCGCTGCAAATGCTTTTTTCATTCCATCCGCTACTGCCCGGCAACGGCCGGCGACGGCGGCTGACGTGCCTACACATTGCGGACCATTCGCTTGCGCTGTTCATACCCGATTGGGTATGGCAAGCAACTGTTTAGAATTGAATGAAACAATTCTGACAAAATATGAAAAGCAATCTATTTTAACAATTTTATGTAGAAATTAAAAAGAGAAATAATAAGAATAGAGGTGATTTTTTATTGTTTTATAAATATTTTATTATTATTTGAAAAGATGTACCAACCAGTGTGAACTAATTCATAATATTGCATGTTTTTCTATTTTTTTTAGCAATAAACTAACTGTTTTCTAGCACTTGTTTTCTTTTTTATTCTTTCACTGTTCTCTCCTTTCAAATCAACTTCACAAAATAGTATGCCGCTCTCCCACTTCTTCCAATCCAGTCTACTGATGATCTCACTTCCCTTTCTGATTTTTGACTCATTTCCCTCTTCTCTTTATATCAACCTCTTTGATAAAAACATTGCCCACCCTGCAATCCAGAAATATCACCAAACTCTTTTTTTCTCTCTCCCTCTTTCTTGTGTATTCTGTAATGCCAGAGTGATGTGCAACAAACATACTGTAGTTTCTGTTCATAATTAATGATATCTCTAATTTTCTTAACTTTGCTGTCCTCATCTGACACAACCAGCATACTGCTCTCTCTTTGTAATTTTGTCAATTTCCTATAATCCCTGACCTGAACCCAACAAACTGATGATTCTTTATTCCCATTACATCTTCCAGGTTATTTGCCCTGAATCTTCCCTCTCATCCTCCTTTGAAGCCCTCCCTATCTGCCTCTTCCACCCAGATAACATTTGCATAACTAAACCAGTCTATGAATTCCTTGATAATTTTGCCACTTGGCTCCCTTTCTTTTTCTCTTCTTACCTTCCCTCTCTCATCTTGGGGACTTTAACATCCCAACTGACAATCATTCTGAACCTACTGCATCCAAACGTTCAGGTTGCCAAGTACGTGGATTATTACAAAAGGACATGACACACTGGATTTAGGTGAGTATAATTTTATTTTCAGGTACCCTGGAATCGACGGTGAGACTTGAGCCGAGTCGGCATCTGAACATAGGTAAGTATGTGTGTGTCGGAATGAATGTAATAAAGTTGTACATTCAAGGTGTGTGTGTCCTGTTTTTATTTGGGTATTTTTTTGCAGAAGAACTATAGGTACCAGCGGGCCCCTTTAACTCCCGCATGCTGGTACATGTGGTTCTCCAAGTACCAGCTTGCGGGGGAGGCTTGCAGGAACTTGGAGTTCTTGTGCAAAAAACAATATTCTTTTATTTTACACTGGGCTATCAGCCCCCCATCTGCAGCCCATGGATGGGGGGGACAGCCTTGGGCTTCACCCCTGGCCCTTGGGTGGCTGGAGGGGGGGACCCCTTGATATAAGGGGTCCCCACTCCTCCAGGGTACCCCGGCCAGGGGTGACTAGTTAGTGATTTAATGCCAGGGCCGCAGGGACCTATATAAAAGTGTCCCTCGGCTTTGGCATTATTTCTCTGACTAGTGGAGCCCGGTGCTGGTTCAAAAAGTACGGGGGACCCCTACGCTTTTTGCCCCCGTATTTTTTGCACCAGGACCAGGCGCAGAGCCCGATGCTGGTTGATCAAATATGGGGGAACCCCGGTCAATTTTTTCCCCATATTTTTTCAACCAGGATCGGCTCAAAGAGCCCGAGGTTGGTTTGGCTTAGGAGGGGTGACCCCAAGCAATTTTTTTTTTTTTACAGTAAACAGACCCTTTCCCATAGATAACCATGCACAGATCTCACTGATCCGTGCATGTTTATCCAAACTCGACTGGAAATTGCAGGTCTATTTTTTTGCTGCTTTTTTTAACGATTCGCAAAAAAATACACCCGCACTTGACCACTCAGAGACTAACATCCAAATACGAATGAGTAGTGAATACCCGTATTGTATGAAATAACAGCCGCGTTTGACCGATGGTCTATTCATTCGTATTTCTGACCTTTTTCATTCAAACCATTACAAATAGTCCAAACACTGCCGAGATTTGTGCTTAGTGAATTCCCGTGTTGGGACTTAGAAAAAAAAACACAAATCGGCCACACTTAGATTTTTAGTAAATACTGGCCCTTCTTTGTTCCTGTAGAATTCACTTCTGCCAATTCACCAGAATTTTGTCCATTATCTCCACAACTAATAATTAAAGCTCTTATTCTCTCACTCGCCATCTCTGGCCTCAATTACCATAACTGCTTTCTTTCTAGCCATACTATGTCACACTATCAATCTGTTTTACATGCCCAAATAATTGTTCTCTCTTGCCACTCTGAGTCAGTCTACCCTCTCTGCCAATCACTACACTGGTTCTCTCTCACCTACAGTACATTGCAAGTTCCATCTCCTTATCCTGATCTACAAAACACTAAGCCGCTCCTTTGTTTTCATACACCTACTATGACCAGCGATTGGGTGGATTCCCAGTTTTATTTTTCCATAAAAGTATTTATCTAAAGTAGCAAATTACAGTAGCATATCTTAATACAAATCACAAGGCATGGTATATATCTTAATATAGTCATACAGCTCATATGGGGTGGACACATCTGTAACTTATTGCCACCTACACTAGTCTCCAAGGCTTCAAGCTATCAGAATAAATCTCTACTGTCATTCCTGTTAACTCCAGTCTTTGATACCATTTCAACTCCCCACTTAGTTGCACACTAAGTTTGTCTGCCTCTTCCCTATAGGATGTAAGCTGCCATGAGCAGGTAACTACCCAACACTTCATCTCTGCATGTCTATTTCTTAAATTAATTCTCTGGCATAGAGATGTAACCATGTTCATCTTTGCTTTCTGCATGGTGCGCTGGTCTGTAATTATTTGCAGCTGGCGATCGCTCCTTTAATTCCTAATGGAATTAAAGGAGCTGATGGAGCAATTGCTGGCATCAATAGTCAAAGCCCATAGTACCATGCAGAAAGACATCTTGCAGCATTCTACATCTCAGCAATGATGAGCATGGCTACATCTGTACCTCAAGTGAGTAATACTTATCCCTTTTGCTCACATTCTGGTCAATTGTTGGTTCTGTATTTTTATATTTTATTTATACTACTGCAGATGGCCTGATTAAGGGAGGGGCGATGGGTGCAGTGGCCCAGGGGACCCCACACATAGCTGCTTGCAGCTGAGTAGTTGTCATGCAGCTGCTCAGGGAGCAGTTTCCACCATAGCTATGTGTATCAAGTCATTGGTGCGGTACCCAGATGTGGAAGAATAAGCAGGAGGAGAGGGGTGTCAGGTGCCACCGCCAGCTGCTGTGTGTGTTTTGCAGCCTCTCCCTCCTCTGGTGCTCCACTTCCGCTCTCACATTGCCGCTCCTTACTGCAGTGTGCTGCATCCTCTCCATCCTCTGGTTCTCTGGTGCTGCTCCCACATCACCACTTTCTGCAACAGAGGTCAGACCTAGGGCCCCCACACACACAGCAGATGCATGCTGTCCTGTTCAAGCAGAGAGGGGGCTTTCAGTGTGTGTGTGTGCGTTTCAAGGTGGAATAGGGGGGTGCTCAGCGGTGGTTTTCAGCTGTTTCAATAGCATGGACCCTCACAACCTTGTTGCCCCTCAGGCGCCTCCAGCCTTAATCTGACTTTGATACTGTACATCAATTAATTTTTTGTCTGGTTATTATACAATTTTATAGTTTTGAATTACATATAATATTTGATATCTGCATATTGTCTGCTCAGTGTATTCTGTGCTCACCCCATTGTGCAGCACTGAGGACCATTGTGGCCCCTTATAAATAACATACAAAAATAAGAATAATATAAATAATAAGGACATAAATTGCTGTAATCAATCATATATGTAAAACATCTTCAAAGTGTACTTGGAAATTTACAGCAGAATATATGTAAATCACATGCCTAATCTGTAATAATAGTAAATCCTATAATACGATACAGACAGATAACTGACCATAAAATCTTTTATATTATAAATAAGTTGCAGATTGATCATATTGCAGAGTGTGTGACCATGGAAAGCATCTATACTTGATAAAAGTGGTCAGAGCTGTTGTGCTGGAGGGTTGTGGATTATACACAGCAACATGAATGCTGAAATATGTTAGGAATAATTAGACAATAAGCAAGTTGTAGAAATGATTATGAATGATCAGCTGTGTACAATGAAACACCAAAAAATCAAGTTCTAGGACTTATAGAATTTAATTCATTTACTGTATATTTTAATAGGTGCGAATTCTCATGTGTGTAATCTCACAATATTTTTATTACATTTTATTTATTATGTGCCACAAAATGTACACACCGCTGTACAGAATACACTTACAAAACATTTCTCATTAACAGGGCATTACAGTAGGATTTTAATTACAATACACAAAGGAACGTCATAATATAAGAGTTAAAAAATTAGTTTACACCATACTGTAAAGGACAGGTTGTTAGGACATGGACATGGCAACTCATTGAAGATAGCTGGAGTAAAAGGTGGGAGTCAGTGCAGTGCAGTGATCCTGTACCCAGCATGTGGGCAAGCTACAAGAATCAGAGTAGCTGTAGGAAGGAGACAAGGACATGGAGTACTGGTGAGACAAAGTGTACCAAGGAAGAACAAGAAAGAGGAGCTTACACTCTAAAGTGAAGGAAAGAACAGTTGGATGGTGACCAGAGAAATATATACTGTGAAGGGCTGGAGAATCAAATAATCAAGAAGGATGAAATGCTTTAATAAAAAGTTATATCCATCACTATTAATATATTGCCTTGATGTGGGGAGTGAAGGTGAGAGTGAATATTAAGATGACAAAGAGGCAACAGACTTGAGGGACATTATATGTGGTCATGTTATCACTGGAGGATGAGGGCATATCAGCATATTATAATATCCCTAAGATAAATGTAAAAAAAAAAAAAATGTTCTTGCAATTAAAAAAATAATATTCAAATTAAATTATTTATATAAAAAACCTGAATCATATTTTATATTTTATTGCATGTACAAGATCCCCAAATCCCGGTGCAATGACAGATGTCTTCCTGGGTACAGAAAAGCTTTTAATGGAGGATTTCATGTCTGCTGCTATGACTGTGTCCCATGTTCTGAGGGAGAATTTTGTAATACAACAGGTAAGAATGTGTTACAGTATACACATTTGATAAATTAACATATAGAGTAAAGATTTTAAATATAGATACTGTCTAATTGTTTTATAATGAACAAAATAACTGACCCATCGAGATTATGTGTATGGTTTTATATTACATTTTAGATTGTGAGATCTGCTATAGATGTCCTGATGAAGAGTGGCCGGATGAGAGAAGAGTGAGATGTGTACCCAAAATATATGACTTTCTGTCCTATGAAAAGGACATTGTGGTGCAAATATCTGCAGTAACAGCTTCATTGTTCTCTGCCATAACATTATTTATATTAGGGAACTTTATTTATTACTGGGACACCCCAATTGTGAAAGTTTATTTATTACTGGGACACCCCAATTGTGAAAGCCAATAACCGGGCTGTAAGCTTCATTCTCCTGATTTCCATCTTGCTGAGCTTCCTCTGTGTGTTCTTGTTCCTCGGACGACCGGTGGATATAACCTGCAGACTCCGACAGATGTCTTTTGGGATCTTCTTCTCCACAGCTGTCTCTTCTGTATTAGCCAAGACTGTCACTGTCTTTATTGCTTTCAAAGCCACCAAACCCGGCAGTACCTGGAGGAAGTGGGTAACACTCAAAGTATCTAATTATGTGGTCATTGTGTGCTCCTCTGTCCAAGCTCTGATCTGTGGTATCTGGCTGACTGTTTATTCTCCCTACCAAGAGTATGACCATCACTCCTATAAGGGAATGATCATCGTTCAGTGTAATGAGGGGTCAGTGATTGGGTTATACTCTATGTTGAGTTACATAGGGATCCTGGCATCTGTGAACTTTGTTCTGGCTTTCATGGTGAGGACATTACCGGACAGCTTCAATGAGGCCAAGTTCATCACCTTCAGCATGCTGGTGCTCTGCAGTGTCTGGATTGCAATGATCCCGGCCTATCTGAGCACCAAAGGGAAATACATGGTGGCTGTGGAGATATTTGCCATACTGACCTCATGTGCCAGTGTTCTGGGCTGTATATTTTTCCCAAAGCTGTATATTCTGCTTATAAAACCTGAATTTAACTCTAGAAAAACAATACTGGGGAAAAACACTATATAAACCATCAGATACTGTACTTTACCATTATACTATAAAAATCCTGTTGTTTTCCTTAAACTTTGCTTAATTATAAGGCTTTGCATTGAAAATGGTTAATGTAAATAAGTATAGGAAGATCTGGATTTAGTGACAAGGACAAAGGAAAAGGGTGTATACTGTATGCATATATATATATATATATATATATAAATATATATATACAGTGTGTATATATATATATATATATATATATATATATATATATACAAAAAGTATCCCAGTGTGCAGTGTATACAATACTGTGAATTCAGCAAAAAAACAATTCTGGGTAATTCACACCATGACGGCCAGTCAAATCATTCAGTAAACTACGGATCTGACTTATGGAGGGATCAATAAAGAATATCCTGAAATGAACCCCCTCACCAAAGTAATATCACCCAAAAATAGACAGCCATTAGTACTCAATTTTTGTTATTCAGAATATCATTTATTCACTACATATAAAAATAGTATGCAATTCATACATGTACAATATAAAATATGTATAATACAACACCAATCTTTACATGTTCATGTCAGTATTGAGGAGTTGGAATACAGTACACCCTCACTTTGATAGGTGTGAGTTTAGGATGAAATTCTCATATACACTTTACACAATCAATGCAGATTCGTGAATCCTACGTGTTTCATCTCAATGGCTTTATCAGGGGCAAAAGTCTTTAAAGAGTGAAAGAATAATTCCTAATTTAGAGTTGGAAATTTGAGAAGTGGAAATAAAAAGGAACTCAGCAATGTTTAGATTACATACCAAGTTTGAACACGAATACTTGTGATAAGGAATTTATGAGGAAGTTAATTCTTCAGATAAAAAAGGGAATTCAAAATCTACTACATGTAAATGCAAATTAGTCAGATGGAGCTAAACTCTAAATTCTAATGAATAAATATATAGCGTACATACCAATACTAAACTTGCATGTTTCTCTAGATTCTGTGACAGAAATTTTTTCAAACGAAGATAAGAAGCAACATCATAATATGTCCTAAAATGGTCAATTCATGTTCAAATTAATATTGGGGCCTAAGTCTCATATGGTACACTATCTGAATTGTTATTGGGAACTAAAAATTCAATATCATATTATAGTCCAACTTTAGACACAACTCAAATTTATCCAATAGTCCAAATATACATACATAAAACATTAAGGTAAATTTAATACCTATTACATCATTAACATTAATGGCAGAAAAGATGGACAGATCCAATATATAAATGTTACTTACAATCTCACAGGATTATGTGTGCATCAGTCACCAGTCAAAAGAGAATGACTGGGATCCAATCTAGGGTTATTTATACCTCCATAGCTATGACATCACTTCCCTTTCAGGTAATATATTAGAGATAATGTGACTTTTCCCATTCTAATCTATTTAAAAAATAAATATTATTTCTCTGCGCTATTTCAGCAGTATGTATAACCAAAATAGAACATGAAAACTGTTATTCTGAGCTTTAACGGAACATTAATGAGACAAAATCCCATGATGCATAGCATTCCCCTGGAGTGCAAGGCACTCCCCTTATACGTTCCAATGAACCGATGGAACACAAGAGGAATATGCCACTTTAAACAATGTTTTATCATTTAACCTCATAATCATTCATCTGATGTGCACTAAATGATAGTGGAGCTAACCGCCGCTTTCTCTAGTGAGAAAACTTCCTGTTTGCGCTCCATCCATCCCGGTGCTGGAGCGCAACCTGGAAGTGCCACATATAATGATAATAAACTTATCTCCTCAGTATTTGAGCTACCAGTAACATAATTATATGTATTTTCCACTAAGTGATAATAGTGTGTATTCTATTATATGATAATAAGCTTACCTCTTTAGAATTTGTGCTACCAGCAACATAATTCAATGTATATTGCATTATATCATGAGCGCTACTAAACAAATGTAGTTTACATACAACATAAGTATTAATTAGAAAAGCAAAAACCAGACGCGCTGTCACTGCTGCCAGTAGGGGATTGTCAGCCCCAAATATACATAAAATATAGGAAAAAGTGTACTGGTGCTAGTAGAAGTTTCTCCAATATTAATAACAAAAACGTGGATGAATTGAAATAGTAAATAATTTATTCACTAAACAGTTAAAATATCACTTAAAAACAAATAAGATTGGGCATAGATTGAAGCTGAGAATCAAAATAAGAATAGCTGCTAGTATGCATCCACATGTGATCCCGGACTGAGAAATAAAGTTCCCTGGGGAATAATGTTGTTTAAATACAGCTGGTGTTACCCATGGTGATGGAGTCCTCCAAGAGCTTGAAAAGTAACAGCAGGCAAGCTGTGATGTTTTATGCAGAGGCTGATTAACTCCAATCGTTGCTGTAATGATGCAGTCCCACAGAGAAATTTCCAAGGCAGGAATATTCGTGTTAAAAGTCCATATCTGGATCCTCACAGGATGGAATGCATATGTTGGTGGCAGCTTGTCACTTAACACGTTTCCCTAGGCACGGTCACCTAGCTCCATCAGAAGTTTAACTCAGACTGAATATGGGATCTATTTAAACCCCTTTAAAAACCTAATGCCCATCAGGTGTGATGTAACTAATTATTTCAATCATCCACAAATTTTTTATAAAGTTTACTCCTCATTATAATACATATAAAAATTAGGCAGTTTGGGAGGCAAACCCACATAAAATTCTAAAGAAACAGCTTTGTTTGCTATATGGAAATAAAAATCATTTAAGCAACAAGTCAGGTCAGAGTTCAAGATAGTCATGTGACCCATCAGCTCACAGAGGCCGGGACACCTATATTTATGATTAACCTCTAAATATATCCTTGGTGTTTTACTTACAAGGGGACAGGGCACCTCCGTAGCATTAGTTGTATCTAAGACCTTTAAAACGGTCATTCTTGTAATAAGCGATCGCGCCCGCCAGCGGGATCCCATAGGACACAGAAGCGCATCCCCGGGGGTCACGTGGACGGGAGCAGGAGGGCTCAGCCAATGAGAGGGAGATGGGGGAGTCCGTGATTGCTAAGCAACCAGTGCCGAGAAATTGTGACGTGTATTACCGTCACGTGACCAGATGCACGAATGACAGTGTGTTTCCTCAAGGTCACGTGGTCGGAACTAATGGATGGAGTATGGAATTTATGGTTGCTAGGTAGCTAATGCCGAACACCTCATGATATATACTAACATCACAGGTCCGGGGGCACAGATGGCCAATATTAATTTGTGTAGAAAAGGAAGTATTTTTGAGCAGCCAGTGCAGACTAAAGTAGTGCCGCATCTGGATGTTCATAATTAAGACCAGGGGAGGTAAGAGATACAAGCCAATGGTGGATTCATAACGTTGTATAGTATTATACTAAGTGACCTGAAGTCCACTCAATATAGACACAGGCAGTCATTTCTATTGTATATGGTGACCATAAACGGACGGAACCCATGGGGAGGTCGTCTCCACATCCCTATTGGGTGTCCACACAGCCCCGGATTGACTCCCGCATTGCAGGAGATGCCATGTCATCTGGAATTAATCCAGATGACCACTCATCTGTGACGAGCTGACAGGGATGAACCACTGTCCCGTCACAGGTGTGTGTGGATCCCTCCGGGGCCGTGTAAGGACACACACAGGCGGCACGAAATTGTCACCTGTACCAATGGGACGCGGGTGCAGACCACACCACCGGCCCCAGTCCGTGATCAACAATTACTTAATACACATCATGCTGGACTATAACAATCCCATATAAAATATAAAAGTGCATAAGGTGTGTAGATGGTTTTTTCAGAATCCCATCCAAAGAAAAAGAAAAAAACAAAATAAGCAGATACAAAGGAGTGGACATTTAAACAGTTCCACAGCAACTTTTTCATATGAGAAATCCATTATTTGTTCGGTGAACTAATCTTTGGTCAAAACTTTCTTAATGATACATTAAATTCTTAGAAATATACAGTGTTTACAATAACAGATATAAATCATACATTGGAATCCTATATATAAAAATAGATATGAGGAAAAAAGGAGGTAGGGAGGAGAGAGAATAAAGAATAAGGGGGAAACAAATAAATTAACCCCCTGTCCAGGCTGGTACTGGAGAGATTAGAGGACTACATTTAGTTCCATAGTTTCATTCAGACCAGTCGGGTGGACAGAATTGAATTGAAGCATCCAATAGGTTTGTGTGGGGAGCATCTGGGCGTCGAATCTGGTTCTCTATGGCTGATATATAGATGATCTATTTATTATTTGGGAGGGGGACCTTTACTCTGCTACACAGTTTATTCAATCACTATCTTCCAATGAGTACAATTTAACCTTCACCTCCACTTTTCACACCACAAAACTTAATTTTTTAGATGTCAGTCTAGAGATCATTAATAACCAAATAATTACGTCTACATATAATAAGGAAACAAACACCAATGCTTGCTTACACTTCACAAGTTCACATTTCAGACCTTGGAAGCAAAACATTCCTAAGGGACAACTCATTCGCCTCAGGCGGAATTGTTCTAACTTTGTCACCTTTTCTGAACAGGCGACCAACCTATTAATCTCTTTCAGAGAATGTGGGTACCCAGAAAATATCCTACAGAAAGCTCTTATGGAGGTCTCTGCTTTAGATAGGAACATACTTCTAGAACACCATCCTAAGAAAGACAGATATAAAAATAATGAAGATAAGAGTTCCTCTTTCATATGTAGATACAATAGCTGTGCCGGACAGATCCGAAACATAGTAAATAGAAATTTCAATATTCTAAAACATGATAGAGTTTTGGGGGAGATACTTCCCACAGCCCCACAAATAGTATATAGAAAGAATAAGTCACTAAAAACCCTCCTGGCCCCGAGTCTCTTGAAGAAAGTGGACGATAGTAATATTACTAGGATAGCGCAAGGATCAGAATGGTTGACGAAAAAACCATTGGGTTTCTTCCATTGTGGCAAGAACAAATGCCAAATGTGCTCCCATATGCCGAGGAAAACCTCATGTATTGAACTACCAATGAAAAAAATATATATACAATTAAATCATTTATCAACTGTGATTCTTCTTATATCATATATCTTCTTCAGTGTAGTTGCCGACTATACTACGTCGGCCGTACCACTAGCAAACTTAGAACGAGATTCATGGAACACAAAAGAAATATTGTCAAGGGATATCTAAAACACAGTATCTCACGTCACTTTCACTTCATCCATCAGGGAGACCCTAGGTGTTTATCTATTGTAGCATAGGAACAAGTGGCTCCTACTGTTAGGGGTGGGGACAGATTTTCAACCTTATGCAAAAGAGAAATCTATTGGATGCTTCAATTCAATTCTGTCCAGCCGACTGGTCTGAATGAAACTATGGAACTGAATGTAGTCCTCTAATCTCTCCAGTACCAGCCTGGACGGGGGGTTAATTAATTTGTTTCCCCCTTATTCTTTATTCTCTCTCCTCCCAACCTCCTTTTTTCCTCATATCTATTTTTATATATAGGATTCCAATGTATGATTTATATCTGTTATTGTAAACACTGTATATTTCTTAGAATTTAATGTATCATTAAGAAAGTTTTGACAAAAGATTAGTTCACCGAACAAATAATGGATTTCTCATATGAAAAAGTTGCTGTGGAACTGTTTAAATGTCCACTCCTTTGTATCTGCTTATTTTGTTTTTTTCTACACACCTTATGCACTTTTATATTTTATATAGGATTGTTATAGTCCAGCACGATGTGTATTAAGAATTTGTTGATCACGGACTGGGGCCGGTGGTGTGGTCTGCACCCGCATCCCATTGGTACAGGTGACAATTCCGTGCCGCCTGTGTGTGTCCTTACACGGCCCCGGAGGGATCCACACACACCTGTGACGGGACAGTGGATCATCCCTGTCAGCTCGTCACAGATGAGTGGTCATCTGGATTAATTCCAGATGACATGGCATCTCCTGCAATGCGGGAGTCAATCCGGGGCTGTGTGGACACCCAATAGAGTTGTGGAGACAACCTCCCCATGGGTTCCGTCCACTTATGGACACCATATACAATAGAAATGACTGCCTGTGTCTTTATTGAGTGGACTTCAGGTCACTTAGTATAATACTATACAATGTTATGAATCCCCCATTGGCTTGTATCTCTTACCTCCCCTGGTCTTAATTATGAACATCCAGATGCGGCACTACTTTAGTCTGCACTGGCTGCTCAAAAATACTTCCTTTTCTACACAAATTAATATTGGCCATCTGTGCCCCCGGACCTGTGATGTTAGTATATATCATGAGGTGTTCGGTATTAGCTACCTAGCAACCATAAATTCCATACTCCATCCATTAGTTCCAACCACGTGACCTTGGGGAAACACACGGTCATTCGTGCATCTGGTCACGTGACGGTAATACACGTCACGATTTCTCGGCACTGGTTGCTTAGCAACCACGGACTCCCCCATCTCCCTCTCATTGGCTGAGCCCTCCTGCTCCCGTCCACGTGACCCCCGGGGACGCGCTTGCTGTGTCCTATGGGATCCCGCTGGTGGGCGCGATCGCTTATTACAAGAATGACCGTTTTAAAGGTCATAGATACAACTAATGCTACGGAGGTGCCCTGTCCCCTTGTAAGTAAAACACCAAGGATATATTTAGAGGTTAATCATAAATATAGGTGTCCCGGCCTCTGTGAGCTGATGGGTCACATGACTATCTTGAACTCTGACCTGACTTGTTGCTTAAATGATTTTTTTTTCCATATAGCAAACAAAGCTGTTTCTTTAGAATTTTATGTGGGTTTGCCTCCCAAACTGCCTAATTTTTATATATATTATAATGAGGAGTAAACTTTATAAAAAATTTGTGGATGATTGAAATAATTAGTTACATCACACCTGATGGGCATTAGGTGTTTAAAGGGGTTTAAATAGATCCCATATTCATTCTGAGTTATACTTCTGATGGAGCTAGGTGACCGTGCCTAGGGAAACGCGTTAAGTGACAAGCTGCCACCAACATATGCATTCCATCCTGTGAGGATCCAGATATGGACTTTTAACACGAATTTTCCTGGCTTGGAAATTTCTCTGTGGGACTGCATCATTACAGCACCGATTGGAGTTAATCAGCCTCTGCATAAAACATCACAGCTTGCCTGCTGTTACTTTTCAAGCTCTTGGAGGACTCCATCACCATGGGTAACACCAGCTGTATTTAAACAACATTATTCCCCAGGGAACTTTATTTCTCAGTCCGGGATCACATGTGGATGCATAATAGCAGCTATTCTTATTTTGATTCTCAGCTTCAATCTATGCCCAATCTTATTTGTTTTTAAGTGATATTTTAACTGTTTAGTGAATAAATTATTTACTTGTTTCAATTCATCCACGTTTTTGTTATTAATATTGGAGAAACTTCTACTAGCGCCAGTGCACCTTTTCCTATCAGTATTAATTAGTGTGATATAAGTGATGGTGAACTTTAAATTTAATATTATTGCTTAAATTCAAGTGTATAATGATTGTATTGAATGAAATAAAAATGTAGGTGTCAGAATATCAGTTATATGACACTAAAATAGTGTCAGTAAAAAATATTTAATTAAGTATAACCCATAAAGAAAATGAACTGCAATCTACTATGCCCTCTTTTAACGTGGTGGAGAGTGCTGTGGCAGCTTTTAAAGAGTACCTGATTCCTGAATCTGCACCAGGGGCTATGACCTTGAGGGGGACAGTCCGGACCTTTGTTCCCCCACAAGTTACGTATTTTCCTGATTCATTACAACTGTGCTAATTCATGCTTCAGAGTACATGTAGTTTTATGTGTTGTTTATACGGTAAATGGTGTTGTGTCCTTTGGAAATAAATATTTGAAGGAAATTCCTGGGTTATTGAGACGTTCCTTCCCTTTGTTTCTTTCTCCCGATATCCCCATTGCATGAATTTGGAGGATCATTAAGTGATAACGGGGGAGGAGGAGAATATAAAGAGGAAGAGAAGTGATAAAAAGATACCTTTGTGTGAAAGACAAAACATGGAAAATAGTAAGTTGGGTATGCCCAATATCGGTTCACCTTCCTTAAATTATGGTGTAAAGATACCTTTATAGGATTTATACAGCCTTATCTGTAGTAAGTAAGGTACGGTTCTGTACCACCACTTTATATACCTATCACGGTGGTGACCCCTTAAAGGAAACATACACCCCTTCAGAGTGAATTTAAAAAACAAAATAACTTTGTTGGTCTTTCGTCATAAGAAGATTAGAGTGATGGACCCGCCTAGTTTGGTTTATTACGGGGGTGGATAAGGAAGAATTTCCATCTTCAGACTTTATTACAATTTTGCCCCCCATCTCTCCTTTTGTTATTTCATCCCTTACTTTGAGAGATCGAATCACGGGGGATTGGGAATTCAAGTTATCACGAAGAAGTCGACAACACCAGGCCGGCTTAAGCAGTGAACACACCAAAGGACTGTTTTCCTAAATATAGGAATATTGGCCCCCATGTACGGTGACTTTTTTCATTTGATTTAAGTGAGCACTTTCTGTGGTTGTTTCCATTTTCATTTGTGAACTTTCTTCTTATGGTGAATGTATGTATAGTGTGTACATCTTATCTGCCATTTTCCATTTCATACACATCATAACATAAAAAAGGAACATTTTGACAACATCGACCATTCTTAGCTAAGCTATCTTTAAATATCCCTAAGTTAGTGGCAATAAGCTCTATATTACAAAAAGGAGACAATGGGGGTTATTCCAAGTTGATCGCAGCAGGATTTTTGTTAGCAATTGGGCAAAACCATGTGCACTGCAGGGGAGGCAGATATAACATGTGCAGGGAGAGTTAGATTTGGGTGGGGTGTGTTCAATCTGCAATCTAATTTGCAGTGTAAAAATAAAGCAGCCAGTATTTACCCTGCACAGAAATAAAATAACCCACCCAAATCTAACTCTTTCTGCACATGTTATATGTGCCTCCCCTGCAGTGCACATGGTTTTGCCCAATTGCTATCAAAAATCCTGCTGCGATCAACTTGGAATTACCCCCAATGTCAATGTTTTCATTGAGACCTTTGGGAAAAGAAAATGTAATGCCATGGAGATGGGAATTATGGGTATTTTCCCATTATTAGCGGCGTTTAGCCATTCCTTAACCTCTAATTTTGATTTAAATACTTATAGGTGCTGTTAAAGTGATATTTTCATGTACAGGGTAAATTATGGAACCCTACATGTACTGTAACTGTGTCAGACTCATGATATTAACTACATACCCAGAGGAAGTGATGTCATCCTTGGGATCACTTAAATACCCATATGTGAAAAAGGATAGATGTTTAGACCTGCGCTAACCATAGAACCATGTGAACAGATAATTTCACCAATGTGGGAGCAAACAACCAAGGTGAATCATAAACCAATAATGATGGGAATGAAAATACTTTATAAATATACGAGGCCATCCAACTTCAGTATAAACTTTATCCTCAAAAATGGTGTAAGTGGGTGTTTCATTAATGCACCTGTAACAACATAAGTGCTCCCCTCCTGGAAGCTTATTCAGCAATGGAGAGATAAGCACAAGGAAGAGCGTAAAAGTGCAGCCAGTTATCACAAAAGGCATATACATTTTATAAAATACACTCACAAATATATAATTAAAAAAGCATGTAAACATCCAAAAGGCAAAACAGCAACACTCAGGATCTCACGGAATCCACAGATGTCAGCAAAGCAGTGGTGGGTATAGGTAGGTCCGGAATCTACCAAAGCCCCTCCGCGTCTATCACCAGTGTTCAGCTGGTGTCCTGAAGGAATGTACAAAGGTAACACATGAACACGTTTTTGGATCACTGCGGATGCTTCATCAGATGTGTGCTCCAGTGTCCCTTTGCCGTCCTTATAAAAGCCCTTAATTGAGCTATCATCAGGTACACCGGTGAGCTCCGATCCCGTGGTACGGAAGTCGTAACTTGCGTTCCATGCATGCGTTTCACCGATGATACTTCCTGTTCTGCTTTCACTATCAATGTGGAACTTGTCAAATGTGGCAGTCAGAGCTCAGCCTTGCGCTTCTTACATATAAAATATGTGTTCCACAGAGTCCCGAACTGGTGTCCATTTAAAAGGAATATAACACTAAAATAGCAGATATTAAGAAAGATGTGAAGTGGCACATAACAATAAAAATAGCCATCACCCATTTCTATACAAAAAATAGAAGAATAAATAAATAAAAAAAACCTAGGTTGAAAAGCACTTTAATTCAAATTCACTGGTTAGACCTTTAGGCATTAAAGTTTTTAACTGATAAATCCACATTGATTCGGCTTTTGATAGCCTTTGGTCCAAATCTTTAGTTCTATTTTTCGGTAATATTTGTTCAATACCGTAAAAACTAACAATGTAGCATTACTTTTTTAGGTGGACTTTTTAAAAATTGGCTGACACAGTATGTGTTTCGAGTCCCTTTCTAATATTTTAGATATGTTCGGCAAGACGCACTTTAAGGGCTCTCGTCTTCCCGACACATCTCAGTCCACAGCTACATTCCAAAACATAAATTATATTTCTAGAGTTACACGTAATAAACTGATCAATAATAAAAGTTTTTTTATTCACAGTGAATTCTTTGAATTTAGTAGTGCTACTTTTAACCGTATGGCACATAAGAATATCCCCACACCTGTGAAAGCCTTTAGTACGAATACTCTGACATGGTTCTGTATCAAGGTTACTATGTACAAGTTTGTCTCTAAGCGCCGGAGCACGTCTATAAATAAATGTAGGACTTGGAGGTATTTTCTCAACCAAAACTAGATCTTGGAGTAATAATTTCCAATTGGCTTTAAATATTTTCTCTATATGCCTAAACTTGTTGCTATATTGACTAACAAAGGCCCATTGGAATCTGTCATCAGTGGCATTGCTCTTATTTTTGATCTTTAAGAGATCTTCTCTCTTGTTGCTGTCAATTCTCACTCCTGCTTTCTCTATGGTAGACTTAGAATATCCTCTTTCAGAAAAACGATCAGACATCTCATCTAATTGTTGTTTACACACTTCCTCATCTGTGCAATTTCGTTTAATACATGAGAACTGACTGTATGGTATTCCTTAAAGCCAGTTCTCATGATGTAAGCTTGTTCTTTCAATAAAGCTATTACTGTCTGTCGCTTTCCTGAACGTCCTAGTTTTCAAAATGCCGTTTTCATTATAAATGGACAAGTCGAGAAAGTGGATGAAAGATTGACTGTGGGTAAAGGTAAGTCTAATATTTAGAGAATTAATATTCAAACAATCCTCAAATTCCACTAGAGAGGCTTCATCACCTCTCCAAATTATCAGGATGTCGTCAATATAGCGATGCCAGGATACCAGGCCCGCCACCAGACCATTATTTTGCCTCACATGGTGGTCTTCCCAGTACGCCATAAATAAATTGGCATAACTGGGGACAAACCTGTTACCCATGGCAGTACTGACAACCCGTATATAGAAGTTATTGTTAAAACTGAAGTAGTTATTAATAAGGATAAACTCAGATCCACTGAAAATGAGTTCTTTAACTGGTTGGCTGAGATCACTCCTGTCCAAAAAATAAGATATGGCCATTAGGCCACTCTCCATCTCAATTATAATATACAGTGTACTGACATCAGCAATACACAAAAACAAGTTGGGTTTCCACTCAAGATCACTTAATTTCCTTAACACATCGCCAGTGTCTTTTAGGTATGCTTTTGTGGAACATACAAGGGGCTGAAGGAAAAAAATCAATATAGGCAGAAAGGTTGGAAGTTAAGCTATTACTGCCCGATATTATGATCCTCCCTGGAGAGTTGTTACAGTCTTTGTGGTCTTTAGGGAGGCTATAGATGGTGTGGATAGTTGGATTTATGATATTAATAAATTCAAATTCCCTTTGAGTTATTACTCTATTATCCAAAGCAGATTTAGTAAGATCCAATAGAGCTTTTTGAATTCTAATGGTGGGGTCTGTTTTAAGTTTTTTTTATATGTAATGCCATCATTTAATTGGCTAAGGATCTCTTCAATATATTTGTCTTTGTCCATCAGGACAACCCCACCCCCCTTATCTGCTGGTTTTATTACCAGCTCTGAATCCTCTTACAGGGATTTAATAGCTTTAAACTCTTTATTTGTGAGGTTAAGATGTTTGTTTATAGTTTTTTTAGCCAAAATATTTTCAATGTCACTACATACTACTTTTTCAATGTCACTACATACTACTACCCAGTACCATCATTTTCTTTATTCAGAAAAAAACGTTTTACCGTAACTTTTCTGATAAATTTCTGAACATCCAAAAACACATCAAATGGATTCAGCTGATGTGAAGGAGCTAATTTTAATCCCTTCTGAAGTACTTTCTCCTCATCTATTTTAAGGGTCCTCTTACTCAAATTAAAGATTTTTATTTCCGCTACTTTTGTTTTTGTTTCAGTCCCAGCAAGTGGTTTTTTTGAAATATTTTTTTGTTGTCTCAATAATCTACTTTTCACTCCCGCTCTATTACCTCTTACTGTTTTTTTATAAGGTTTTAAAACCTGTGTCGTCTGGGTGTTCTTGGATCCCAGTTTAAACGTGGTGAGTGGTAAGTGGAAGGATTCCCATTATCCCCTTCACTAATTTGATAAAGTGGTGAGAATCTATTTGAAACAGGGAGCCTTCCAGGTGTTATAGCGGAAGGGTCCTGCCATCTATCTTGCCTGGGATGGCTCTCATAAACTGAAGTACGGTTATATCTGTTATCAATATTTCTCCATCTTGTGGGCCATCTATTAGGTACTTTAAAAGACTCTTCATACCTATAATTATGATTATCAACCCTATTAAAGTTCTTCATATGCTTGGAATTATTTTTCCTCCAAGTGGGAGTTTTGTTCGATACCTGGTCAAATTTTCTGACTAGTGTTTCCAAAGAATTTATTTTTGTCTCTACAGTCGTTATACCTGTTTCTCTCAGATATTTTTTATGTTTCTTATTCCTCATTTGTTTATTCATTTTCTTCAAAAGTTCCTTTTCGAGAGCTCTAAAATTCTCAAGATCTTTATACGGGTTCACTAAAGTATGTAATACATTAATTTCATCATTTAGTTTTGAGATCAATGTTCTCTTCTCTCTGATGATTAAATCACTCAGATTAAGGAAGCAGACCTGAAGGATAGAATCCCATTCCTTTCTAAAGCTATCATTCTCAGTAGTAAAAGGATGGTGGTTTATTAATTGTTAACCCTTTTGGTACAATTTAGACAGCATGGTATCTTTCTAATGTGACCAATTCCCACCATACCCTATTTTCCTTTAACATTAACACCTCTAATTTCTTAAAAATGGTGTCAAGATCTTTATCACATACATATATTATTGATATCATTAGTTCTTAAAAAAGTAGATGAAATGGGGTCTTTTCTAGTTTCTCTAAAGGCAAACATGTCTGCAGCACAATATAGCAAAAAACAGATTAAAAAAGACAATAGTGATATAGATGATGCTACTAACATGTGCAGTAAACAAAGGAATGCAGCTGGTAAACAAATATAAGATTTTCATCCAACATCTAACAGAGATACGTGCAAAAGGATAGATGTTTAGACCTGCGCTAACCATAGAACCATGTGAACAGATAATTTCACCAATGTGGGAGCAAACAACCAAGGTGAATCATAAACCAATAATAATGGGAATATTTTTTTTTCATTATTGATCAGTTTATTACATGTAACTCTAGAAATATAATTTATGTTTTGGAATGTAGCTGTGGACTGAGATATGTAGGTAAAGACAACGAGAGCACTTAAAGTGCGTCTTGCCGATCATATCTATAATATTAGAAAGGGACTCGAAACACATACTGTGTCAGCCCATTTTAAAAAAGTCCACGATAAAAAGGAATGCTACATTGTTAGTTTTTACGGTATTGAACAAATATTACCGAAAAATAGAACTAGAGATTTGGACCAAAGGATATCAAAAGCCGAAACGAGGTGGATTTATCAGTTAAAAACTTTAATGCCTAAAGGTCTAAACAGTGAACTTGAATTAAAGTGATTTTTAACCTAGGGTTTTTTCATTAATATATTCTTCTATTTTTTTTATAGAAATAGAAATGGGTGATGGCTATTTTTATTATGTGCCGCTTCACCTCTTTCTTAATATCTGCTTTTTTAGTGTTATATTCCTTTTAAATGGACAGCAGTTCGGGACTATGTGGAACGCATATTTTATATGTAAGAAGCGCAAGGCTGAGCTCTGACTTCCGCGTTTGACAAGTTCCGCATTGATAGGGAAAGCGGTGAGGGTATTTATATTTTTAGGGAACTTCAGGTTTGACCACCTGAACTCGAATTAACCTCGACACTCTGAACATTGGTTGATCCACTGAAGGAACAGCTTTTGAAATGAATTTACTGTTACATACATATTATTGCAACAAGATATTGTTTGTGTATATATATATATATATATATATATATATATATACAGTATATATATATATATATATATATATACAGTATGTATATATATATATATATATATATATATATATATCTATATACATGAAATTGAAGGTGTGATCGCAATCCGGGTTTAAATAAAGAATGTCTGTGGAACTACAAGTCCAAGTCCAGATTGTTAGATCCAAATTGAAACATGAAAAGTCTCCGGACAATCTGGCTGCACACTGCCATTTAGATCAGCTGTCGTCCACCCAGTTCTCCCGTCTCCCAACGGGGAAAGGTTTTGTCTAGAGAAGATAGAATAATGGTGGGCGCCAATAGTGCATTAAAAGATGACAATTTATTGACACATCATGAAACACAGGTTTAAAAATGTGAGCGTACCAAAGATGGCGGTATAATCACCGCTAATAAATTAGTTTTAAAATCAAAGATACAAGATGGATTCACCACTTCATGTTGCCGTGTTCAGCATCCATCCATAAGCCACGCCCCTACCGGTTTCGTCACCAGGACTTTATCAGAGGGTTTGGCTTAACATTTCCCTTAGAGCTTTTAAATCCTGATAGCCTGTTAGCATTCTCCAATCAGTGTTATACATTAACAGGTTCAAGTAATCATTCATTAGTGAGTGAGCTTTATCAACAACATATACATTTACACAGAAAAAGACTGTCTAATACAAATGAATATCATGCAGTCATATTTTATCCTAAAATTACACTGATAAAACATTTGTAATAAATGAACAGTTACAAGCAGCAAAGTACACCCTTCGTTAAACCAAAAAAAGGAGTGAGTTCATAACCTTCATTTAATCCATCTGGAAATAAAGTAATCAAAGTTATGATCCAGATGTGTTTCTCGTCTGTTAAGTCTATTTATTCTATCCCCACCACGGTTATCCACAGGTATATGTTCCAAACCTAAGAATTTTAATAAAGATGGATCACTATTAATGCACTGTTTAAAGTGCCGGGGGACACTATGATTATCTATATTATTTTTTATATGTCTTAGATGTTCTAATAGCCGCAGTTTTAAGACTCTTTTCGTTTTTCCTATATACCTCTTTCCGCAACCACATTCCAGCAAGTATATTCAGTGCCATTGACAAATTGTCATCTTTTAATGCACTATTGGTGCTGCCCATTAGTCTATCATCTCTAGACATATATATATATATATATATATATATATATGTCTGTGATGAAAAATATTGCACCACCTGAGAGTACAATAATGCCTAAATATTATCTGCCAATAAAAAAAAAATTCAGGCACACACACACACACACACACACACACACACACACACACACACACACACACATATATTATGTTAATAAAACACTCCACAATCTATATGGGTGCCAGCTTTTTCCAAGAACACAGGAGTGGTAAGTTTCTGAAAATAATTTTTGTATAGAAAAAGAGGGGTATTCTAAGCGACCAAGGGTGTTTATATAATAAAAATATCAATACCCAATGTATATAAATATATATATACAATTTATAATATTAACAGGAGCATTCAAAATATGAAAATTGGATAAAAATACTCACATCTGACATATATTTTTAAGAACACAGATTAAAATAAGCAAAAACATATAAATAAAAATGAATCCCTTGAGGAATTCTTTTGAGATTAAATACATTAGGATAATGCTAGATGACCTCTATTTAAGATAAGATATACATATATCTTCTATTTTTATATACGTTTTTATTATATGTTTTTGCCTATTTTTATCTGTGTTCTTAAAAATATTTGTCAGATGTGAGTATATTTATCCATTTTTCGTATTTTTAATGCTCCTGTTGTTATAATAAATTGTATACAGGATGTATTTTTATATACATTGGGTATTGATCTTCTTATTATATTTAATATAAACACCACTGGTTGCTTAGAATCCTCCTCTATTTTTATATATATATATATATATATATATATATATATATATAGTGTCCAAATAATCCGGCACTCTTAATAATGTCCAACTGCCTGGGTGCCATTGTCTAAAATTGTACACATGGTGGAGTCAGAACAATGCATGTTCAGGACAGACACGGCACTCCAGGGCTAGATAAACGTAGGTGATGCTGGTTCTGGCAACAAACGAACAAACACACATAAAACATACATAAAACATAACGCTTACTAGTAAGCTTTATGTTTTATGTGTGTTTGTTCGTTTGTTGCCAGCACCAGCATCACCTGATGAAGGGTCCTGTGTGGCCCGAAATGCTGCATTGTAATATGCTTGTGCTTTGATGTCTCATATATTGCACCACCGGTCCCTGCAGATTTCTATATCTTGGACCGGATGTAATGCAGGTTGTTGACTAAGCTGGATTATTAAAAATATGTTTATCTAGCCCTGGAGTGCCGTGTCTGTCCTGAACATGCATTGTTCTGACTCCACCATGTATATGTATATATATATATATATATATATATACACACACACACACACACACACACACACACACACACACACACACACACACACACACCATTGTTTCCTGCAGTGCAGGCTAAACTGTACAGGTGGAAGCCTTTCTATCCCATAATGCACATGTTAGCAGGGTTCCTGGGATGGAGCCAGATAGCTCTGCAGCATCATTGGGTGGGTGCTTCTCAATGCTCTATTGAAATAACAGCAGTCACACATGTATGACGCTGTGAATCACACAGGTGCTGCTGTACATGTTTGTGCTCCTTCAAGGATTGGAGCCTGGAGGCAGGTGTGTCCATTGCCCCTGGGATTTACACACTTGGTCTTTCACATTTACTTTTCTACAAATATTGTGAGTTCCCAAAAATTGACACTCTCTATTCCTATTCCATGTGTAATATCCATTTATTTGTTCTTTGAATATAATAAGAATTTACTCACCGGTAATTCTATTTCTCGTAGTCCGTAGTGGATGCTGGGGACTCCGTCAGGACCATGGGGATAGCGGCTCCGCAGGAGACAGGGCACAAAATTTAAAAGTTTGACCACTAGGTGGTGTGTACTGGCTCCTCCCCCTATGACCCTCCTCCAAGCCTCAGTTAGGATACTGTGCCCGGACGAGCGTACACAATAAGGAAGGATTTTGAATCCCGGGTAAGACTCATACCAGCCACACCAATCACACCGTACAACTTGTGATCTGAACCCAGTTAACAGTATGATAACGTAGGAGCCTCTGAAAAGATGGCTCACAACAATAAACAACCCGATTTTTTTGTAACAATAACTATGTACAAGTATTGCAGACAATCCGCACTTGGGATGGGCGCCCAGCATCCACTACGGACTACGAGAAATAGAATTACCGGTGAGTAAATTCTTATTTTCTCTGACGTCCTAGTGGATGCTGGGGACTCCGTCAGGACCATGGGGATTATACCAAAGCTCCCAAACGGGCGGGAGAGTGCGGATGACTCTGCAGCACCGAATGAGAGAACTCCAGGTCCTCCTTAGCCAGGGTATCAAATTTGTAGAATTTTACAAACGTGTTCTCCCCTGACCACGTAGCTGCTCGGCAGAGTTGTAATGCCGAGACCCCTCGGGCAGCCGCCCAAGATGAGCCCACCTTCCTTGTGGAGTGGGCATTGACAGATTTTCAATGCTCTGACAACGTCCAGCAACTTGGAATCCTCCAAATCGCTAGTAGCCGCAGGCACCACAATAGGCTTGTTCAGGTGAAACGCTGATACCACCTTAGGCAGAAAATGAGGACGCGTCCTCAATTCTGCCCTGTCCAAATGGAAAATCAGATATGGGCTTTTATACGATAAAGCCGCCAATTCCGACACTCTCCTGGCTGAAGCCAGGGCCAGTAGCATGGTTACTTTCCATGTAAGATATTTCAAATCTACCGATTTGAGTGGCTCAAACCAATGGGATTTGAGAAAATCCAAAACTACATTGAGATCCCACGGTGCCACTGGGGGCACAACCGGGGGCTGTATATGTAGTACTCCTTTTACAAAAGTCTGGACTTCAGGAACTGAAGCCAATTCTTTCTGGAAGAAAATCGACAGGGCCGAAATTTGAACCTTAATGGACCCTAATTTGAGGCCCATAGATAATCCTGTTTGCAGGAAATGTAGGAATCGACCCAGTTGAAATTCCTCTGTCGGGGCCTTCCTGGCCTCACACCATGCAACATATTTTCTCCAAATGCGGTGATAATGTTGTGCAGTCACCTCCTTCCTGGCTTTGACCAGGGTAGGGATGACCTCTTCCGGAATGCCTTTTTCCCTTAGGATCCGGCGTTCAACCGCCATGCCGTCAAACGCAGCCGCGGTAAGTCTTGGAATAGACACGGTCCCTGCTGAAGCAGATTCCTTCTTAGAGGTAGAGGCCACGGATCTTCCGTGAGCATCTCCTGAAGTTCCGGGTACCAAGTCCTTCTTGGCCAGTCCGGAGCCACTAGTATCGTTCTTACTCCCCTTTGCCGTATAATTCTCAGTACCTTGGGTATGAGAGGCAGAGGAGGGAACACATACACTGACTGGTACACCCATGGTGTTACCAGAGCGTCAACAGCTATTGCCTGAGGGTCTCTTGACCTGGCGTAATACCTGTCCAGTTTTTTGTTGAGGCGGGACGCCATCATGTACACCATTGGTCTTTCCCAATGGACTACAATCATGTGGAAGACTTCTGGATGAATTCCCCACTCTCCCGGGTGAAGATCGTGTCTGCTGAGGAAGTCTGCTTCCCAGTTGTCCACTCCCGGGATGAACACTGCTGACAGTGCTATCACATGATTTTCCGCCCAGCGAAGAATCCTTGCAGCTTCTGCCATTGCCCTCCTGCTTCTTGTGCCGCCCTGTCTGTTTACGTGGGCGACTGCCGCAATGTTGTCCGACTGGATCAACACCGGCTGACCCTGAAGCAGAGGTTTTGCCAGGCTTAGAGCATTGTAGATTGCTCTTAGTTCCAGTATATTTATGTGAAGAGACGTTTCCAGGCTTGACCACACGCCCTGGAAGTTTCTTCCTTGTGTGACCGCTCCCCAGCCTCTCAGGCTGGCATCCGTGGTCACTAGGACCCAGTTCTGTATGCCGAATCTGCGGCCTTCTAACAGATGAGCACTCTGCAACCACCATAGCAGAGAGACCCTTGTCCTTGTCAACAATTTTATCCGCTGATGCATCTGCAGATGCGATCCGGACCATTTGTCTAGCAGATCCCACTGAAAAATTCGTGCATGGAATCTGCCGAATGGAATCGCTTCGTAAGAAGCCACCATTTTTCCCAGGACTCTTGTGCATTGATGCACAGACACTGTCCCTGGTTTTAGGAGGTTCCTGACGAGTTCGGATAACTCCCTGGCTTTCTCCTCCGGAAGAAATACCTTTTTCTGAACAGTGTCCAGAATCATCCCTAGGAACAGCAGACGTGTCGTCGGGATCAGTTGGGATTTTGGAAAATTCAGAATCCACCCGTGCTGTTGGAGCACTACTTGAGTTAGTGCTACTCCGACCTCCAGCTGTTCTCTGGATCTTGCCCTTATCAGGAGATCGTCCAAGTAAGGGATAATTAATACGCCTTCTCTTCGAAGAAGGATCATCATTTCGGCCATTACCTTGGTAAAGACCCTGGGTGCCGTGGACAATCCAAACGGCAGCGTCTGAAACTGATAATGACAGTTTTGTACCACGAACCTGAGGTACCCTTGGTGTGAAGGGCAAATTGGGACATGAAGGTAAGCATCCTTGATGTCCAAGGACACCATAAAATCCCCTTCTTCCAGATTCGCTATCACTGCTCTGAGTGACTCCATCTTGAACTTGAATTTTTGTATGTACAGGTTCAGAGATTTCAGATTTAGAATAGGTCTTACCGAGCCGTCCGGCTTCGGTACCACAAATAGCGTGGAGTAATACCCCTTTCCCTGTTGTAGAAGGATTATCACCTGCTGAGAATACAGCTTGTGAATGGCTTCCAATACCGTCGCCCTGTCTGAGGGAGACGTTGGCAAAGCAGATTTTAGGAACCGGCGAGGGGGAGACTTCTCGAATTCCAACCTGTAACCCTGAGATACTACCTGCAGGATCCAGGGGTCCACATGCGAGTGAGCCCACTGTGCGCTGAAATTCTTGAGGCGACCCCCCACCGCCCCTGAGTCCGCTTGTAAGGTCCCAGCGTCATGCTGAGGCCTTTGCAGAAGCCGGGGAGGACTTCTGCTCCTGGGAAGAGGCTGCTTGCTGCAGTCTCTTACCCTTTCCTTTGCTTCGGGGCAAATATGAATGTCCTTTTGCTCGCTTGTTCTTATAGGAACGAAAGGACTGCGGCTGAAAAGACTGCGTCTTTTTCTGCTGGGAGGGGACTTGAGGTAAAAAGGTGGACTTCCCGGCTGTTGCCGTGGCTACCAAATCCGATAGACCGACCCCAAATAATTCCTCCCCCTTATACGGCAATACTTCCATATGCCGTTTGGAATCCGCATCGCCTGACCACTGTCGTGTCCATAGACTTCTTCTGGCAGATATGGACATCGCACTTACTCTTGATGCCAGAGTGCAGATATCCCTCTGTGCATCTCGCATATAAAGGAATGCATCCTTTAATTGCTCTATAGTCAATAAAATACTGTCCCTATCCAGGGTATCAATATTTTCAGTCAGGGAATCCGACCAAGCCACCCCAGCACTGCACATCCAGGCTGAGGCGATTGCTGGTCGC
Organism: Pseudophryne corroboree; assembly: GCF_028390025.1. Classification (NCBI taxonomy): domain Eukaryota; kingdom Metazoa; phylum Chordata; class Amphibia; order Anura; family Myobatrachidae; genus Pseudophryne; species Pseudophryne corroboree. Next base: position 1,239,842,608 of record NC_086444.1, on the reverse strand, counting down.
AGTATAACACCAGTATGTGTGTATATACTTTTTAGAGTATTTTCCAGCCTCCTATCAGCTGGATCCTTGAGGGCGGCCGTATCAGGAGACGATAACGCCACTTGTTTGGATAAACGTGTGAGCGCCTTGTCCACCCTAGGGGGAGTTTCCCAGCGCGCCCTAACCTCTGGCGGGAAAGGGTATAATGCCAATAACTTCTTTGAAATTAGCAGTTTTTTATCAGGGGTAACCCACGCTTCATCACACACGTCATTCAATTCCTCTGATTCAGGAAAAACTACAGGTAGTTTTTTCAGACCCCACATAATACCCCTTTTTGTGGTACTTGCAGTATCAGAGATATGCAAAGCCTCCTTCATTGCCGTGATCATATAACGTGTGGCCCTACTGGAAAATACGTTCGTTTCTTCACCGTCGACACTAGATTCGGTGTCCGTGTCTGGGTCTGTGTCGACCGACTGAGGCAAAGGGCGTTTTACAGCCCCTGACGGTGTTTGAGACGCCTGTACAGGTACTAACTGGTTTGCCGGTCGTCTCATGTCGTCAACCGACTTTTGCAGCGTGCTGACATTATCACGTAATTCCATAAACAAAGCCATCCATTCCGGTGTCGACTCCCTAGGGGGTGACATCACCATTACCGGCAATTGCTCCGCCTCCACACCAACATCGTCCTCATACATGTCGACACACACGTACCGACACACAGCAGACACACAGGGAATGCTCTGATAGAAGACAGGACCCCACTAGCCCTTTGGGGAGACAGAGGGAGAGTTTGCCAGCACACACCAAAGCGCTATAATTATATAGGAACAACCTTATATAAGTGTTGTTTCCTTATAGCTGCTTAAATATATATAATATCGCCAAAAAATGCCCCCCCTCTCTGTTTTTTACCCTGTTTCTGTAGTGCAGTGCAGGGGAGAGCCTGGGAGCCTTCCTAGCAGCGGAGCTGTGTAGGAAAATGGCGCTGTGTGCTGAGGAGATAGGCCCCGCCCCCTATTCCGGCGGGCTCTTCTCCCGGTTTTTCTGAGACCTGGCAGGGGTGAAATACATCCATATAGCCTCATGGACTATATGTGATGTATTCTTTTTAGCCAGAAAGGTATTAACATTGCTGCCCAGGGCGCCCCCCCCCAGCGCCCTGCACCCTTAGTGACCGCCGGTGTGAAGTGTGCCTGAGCGCAATGGCGCACAGCTGCAGTGCTGTGCGCTACCTCATGAAGACTGAAAAGCCTTCAGCCGCCGGTTTCTGGACCTCTTCTTACTTCGGCATCTGCAAGGGGGTCGGCGGCGCGGCTCCGGTGACCCATCCAGGCTGTACCTGTGATCGTCCCTCTGGAGCTAGTGTCCAGTAGCCTAAGAAGCAAATCCATCCTGCACGCAGGTGAGTTCACTTCTTCTCCCCTAGGTCCCTCGTTGCAGTGAGCCTGTTGCCAGCAGGACTCACTGAAAATAATAAAACTATCAAAACTTTTACTCTAAGCAGCTCTTTATGAGAGCCACCTAGATTGCACCCTGCTCGGACGGGCACAAAAACCTAACTGAGGCTTGGAGGAGGGTCATAGGGGGAGGAGCCAGTACACACCACCTAGTGGTCAAACTTTTAAATTTTGTGCCCTGTCTCCTGCGGAGCCGCTATCCCCATGGTCCTGACGGAGTCCCCAGCATCCACTAGGACGTCAGAGAAATTGTGTTTACAAGTTAAGATAATCTTCCCATATTATGATTATGTTGTCTGTGTGACAAGCCCATAATGTTAGGTTTGGGAAAACTTTTGTATTGCTCCAACTTTTCTCTACTATTGTGCTAGAAACATACTTGCATATAATGATACATATGTTGTACCCATTGCTGTACCTTTATTTTGTACTTACAACAAATATAATTGGCTCAGAAAAATAAGGTGAATCCTTTATAATAAAGTCTATTTGTGTTTGTTCCATTCATGAGGTCTCTTCAAGAATGTTCATTAAATTAACACAACCTTAGATATGGTACATACAGGTATAAATACATTTCATATTATATGCTGTCAAAAGGTAATCTTCCGTTCATTCAGTCTTCTAATTATTTCCAAACATCTGTCATGTATGAAAGGTCAAAGGGAATAAAAAACAATTCATTAAAATAACACAATGTTGATTATTAACACATAAAAACTTTCATATTTCAATAAGTTTAATATAATTGAGTCATAACATTTACAGGTTAAACAGGGCTAATTGTACAAACTCTGGAACATTAAGACGTTCTTATAAAATTTTACAATAGGGGTAATAAAAGCTGCAGGGCAACAGTGTAACAGTTACTGGCTTCCTTGCCAGGCATAGGACCTTAGGGTCTTTCAGTCCAATGTGCACGCTGTGGTGATTAGTGATGAAATCCAAAGGTATTCAACCATAGTGTGTGGTGATGGGAGAAACTTCTTACCTGTGAATTATTAGTGTCTCCGAGATATATGTAGTAGCTGTGTGTTGTGCTGAGAACAGTGTCCATGCTGGGCTGTCTCTGTCAGTGCACTGGTGGATCCAAGTTTCATCCACTCATCCAAGCCCTCTGAGGATCCACTTTTCTTCCATGTTTTAGCCCCGGGAGTACCTCTCCACATGTGCAGATTGCTGCTGTGAACATGTGGGATGCTGGGAGGGATCTGATTGGATCTCACTCAGGAAGTATGTTGAAAGAAGCCCATAGCCTTTTTTAGGGTAATGCCAGCTTTTGCTGGCATTACCTTCCACACCAAAGCCCCGGTGTCCAAGGCTTAGTACGTATGAAAAATGTGGGCAAAGTCAGTTGGCCGCATTTTCCTTTATGAACATCCAACCCATTATCTGACTTTAGAAACCACTAGCCAGGCTACAAATAACACTTCTAGACATGCTTTCTGGAAAGGAGTTTAATTGAAAATAGTTAATTGTTCTTGCATATGCCCTGGATGGGATCACAAGTGTATACAAACACGTATTTACTAAGCACCAGTGCAATAATGACTGCCAGGGCCAGATTGGAGAAGATTTGAGGCCCTCACCTATCTCTCTGCACCAGTGCTTTCATGTAATAACCAATGCTGACTACCCTAGGGATGCCAATCTCACAGAGAGTACATGTCTGGGGTGTAACAACTATATTTAATTACATGTTCTTATCAGTGCACATTGTGGAAATAATGTTTGATTTTTTGGAAATTATTATTATTATTATTATTATTATTATTACCACTTATTTATATAGCACACACATATTTTGCAGCGCTTTACAGAGACTATTTGCCCATTCACATCGGTCCCTGCCCCAGTGGAGCTTACAATCTATATTCCCTACCACATGTACACGAGCACACATTCATACTAGTGTTAATTTGTGTTGTGATCCAATTTAACTTTCAGTATATTTTTGGATTGTGGGAGGAAACTGGAGTACCCGGAGGAATTCCACGCAAGTACAGGGAGAATATACAAACTCTGCACAGGTTGAGCCATGGTGGGAATCAAACCCATGACCTCAGTGCTGTGAGGCAGTAATGCTAATCATTACACCATCCATACTGCCCCAATTTCCAATTGCCCAATTTCTGAAACATTTGCACTGCTCCTGCTCTGCACTATTATTTAAGCAATTGACATTTGGGTTGATAGAAGTTACCGTATGTCACTGAAACATAAAGTGCATAGTAAAATACCATTGAGAAATGTGTTTTATAGTCAGCAGCCATGTTGTTCTTTAGTCATCATTTTGCTACTACATAACATAGTAACATAGTATCTGAGGTTGAAAAAAGACAATTGTCCATCGAGTTCAACCTATTTGTGGTCTCCTATGCATGATGATTTGACTAAAATTTCTGACTGATGCTGCTGTCAGCCGTTGCATTTTATCCCTATTTATAGTAACTATAATGCATGACTATGCACCATACCCCTGGATATCCTTATCCATTAGGAATTTATCTAACCCATTCTTAAAGGTGTTGACAGATTCCGCCATTACAACTCCCTCGGGCAGGGAATTCCAAACACATATTGTCCTTACCGTGAAAAAGCCTTTACGCCGTATTGTGCGGAATCTCCTCTCCTCTAACCTGAGCGAGTGTCCACGAGTCCTCTGTGTTGATCTAACCAAAAACAGGTCCCGCGCAAGCTCTGTGTATTGTCCCCTTATATATATGTAGATGTTGATCATATCCCCTCTTAATCTCCGCTTTTCCAATGTAAACATGCCTAGTCTTTCAAGCCTTTCCTTGTATTCCATCGTCTCCATGCCCTTAATTAGTTTGGTCGCCCTCCTCTGTACCTTTTCAAGCTCCAGGATATCCTTTTTGTAGTACGGTGCCCAGAATTGTACACAGTATTCAAGGTGTGGCCTCACTAGTGATTTATATAACGAGAGTATAATACTCTCATCCCTAGCATCAATACCCCGTTTTATGCATGCTAATATCTTATTATCCTTCTTTGCTGCAGTCCTACTTTGGGTACTACTGCTTAGCTTGCTATCTATGAGGACACCTAAGTCCTTTTCCAGTACAGAATCCCCTAATTTTACCCCATTTAGTAGGTAGGTGTAATTTTTGTTCTTGTTACCACAGTGCATTACCTTACACTTGTCTGTGTTGAAGCGCATTCTCCATTTGGCTGCCCATGCTTCTAATTTAACTAAGTCGTTCTGAAGAGACTCTGCATCCTCCTCTGTACTGTATTTATAGCCTTACACAATTTGGTATCATCTGCAAAAATTGACACCATGCTCTCCAGACCTTCTGTTAGGTCGTTAATGAAAATATTATACAATAGCGGTCATAATACTGAGCCTTGCGGCACACCACTTAGCACTTCAGTCCAAGTTAAAAAAGATCCATTAAACACAACGCGCTGCTCCTTATTATCTAACCAGTTTTTGACCCAAGTGCATATTGTGCTTCATAGCCCTGATTCTTGTAGCTTGTAGATAAGTCTCATGTGTGGTACAGTATCGAACGCTTTGGCAAAGTCTAAAAAGATTACATCCACGTCTTTACCCTGATCAAGGTTTGCGCTTACTGTTTCATAAAAGCCAAGTAAGTTGGTTTGACAGGATCTGTCCTTCATAAACCCATGTTGATTCCTTTTAATGACCTTATTGGTTTCAAGGAACTTCTGAATACTATCTCTTAGAATACCTTCCAATACTTTCCCCACTATAGATGTAAGACTAACTGGTCTATAATTACCTGGTTCAGCTTTACTTCCCTTTTTGAATATAGGCACTACTTCCGCAATACGCCAGTCTTTGGGAACCATACCTGATATAACTGAATCCTTAAAGATCAAAGATAGCGGTTTTGCCAGTTCAGAGTGAAGCTCCATTAGAACCCTTGGATGAATGCCATCGGGCCCTGGTGATTTATTAATCTTTAAATGTTTTAATCGGTCACAGACTACTTCCTCGCTTAAATAAGTACCTATCAGTGTCATATTCTCATTATTGAGATTGTGTGTCAGTCCCTGAATTGGGTCCTCTCTAGTGAATACTGTTGAAAAAAACTCATTTAGTGTGTCCGCTATGTCATTATCATTTTTGCTTAAGACTTCCAACTTGTCTTTTAAAGGGCCTATACTCTCCTTCTTTAATCTCTTGCTATTAATGTATTTAAAGAATTTTTTGGGATTCACTTTGCTTTCCTTTGCTACTAGTTTTTCAGGTTCTACTTTAGCCGCTCTTATTTCCTTTTTGCAAATTTTGTTACATTCCTTATAGTGCTGAAATGACTCTGCTTCCCTGTCAGATTTGTATTTTTTAAATGCTCGCCTTTTCTTGCCCATAAGTTCCTTAATCTTTTTGTTAAGCCACATCGGTTTATGATTTTTATTCCTTTTTTGCTACTCATAGGAATACATTTGAGTGTATTTTTAGCTAGCAGGAATTTTAGTACCTCCCATTTCTCCGTAGTATTTTTTCCTAAAAACAAACCTTCCCATTCAATATCCCTGAAAAATACTCTCATCTTTTCAAAATTTGCTTTGCTAAAGTTTAAAGTCCTAGTTGAGCCAGTATAGGGCTGTTTATAGAAACTGATATTGAATGTGACCATATTGTGGTCGCTGTTTCCTATGGGTTCCCCTACTATAATACCTGATACCAAATCCCCATTGTTTGTTAATACCAGGTCTAAGATTGCATTGTACCTAGTTGGTTCCTCAATTAGTTGGACTAAGTAGTTATCATTAAGTGTGTTTAAAAACATATTGCCCCTAGCAGTATCACATAAGTCGTTTTTCCAGTTTATCTCTGGATAGTTAAAATCTCCCATCACTACTATGTCTCCTACTCCTGCTGCTCTTTCAATTTGCTTTAGTAACAATTCATCATCAGATGCGTTGATACCAGGCGGCCTATAGCATACACCCAATACTAACTTTTTTATTCCTTTTTCTCCGCATGCAATTTCTACCCATAATGTCACGACAGTGTCTACAGTCCCCTCCTGAATATCTTCCCATATATTAGGTTTTAAAAACGGCTTTACGTAAAGACACACCCCTCCGCCCTTTTATTTAGTCTGTCTCTCCTAAACAGTGTATAGCCCTCTAGATTGACTGTCCAATCATGAGATTCATCCCACCAAGTTTCAGTAATGCCTATAATATCATACTGTTTGCTTGCTGCAAGTATTTCTAGTTCACCCTTTTTACCAGTAATGCTTCTGGCGTTTACATACATACAACTAAGATAAGTATTTTCCCTTGCGTTAGGGACATCTTTCACCTTATGTAGCAAGGATGACCCGTAATCGTCATTGGTTAGTGCTTTGGTAAAATCCCTTTTAGTACCCATGTTAGTAACCTTACCACCTGCTCTTACCCTCCCCCCAACTTCTCCCCATTTCGTTTACTACCGCCATCCCCACTATTCTCACTGCATGACCCGTAATTTCTAGCTAAACCCTCCCCCCAGGCTCCTTGTTTAAAATCTCCTCCAACCTTCTAACCATTCTTCCCCCCAGCACCGCTGCCCCCTCCTCAGTCAGGTGCAATCCGTCACGACAAAAGAGATGGCGCCTGACTGAGAAGTCCGCCCAGTGTTCCAGGAACACAAACCCCTCTTTTCTGCACAAATCCCTAAGCCACACATTTACCTCCCTAATCTCCCTCTGCCTCCCTGGACTAGCGCGTGGCACGGGTAATAATTCCGAGAATATTACCTTAGATGTCCTTGCCTTCAGTTACTTTCCTAAGTCCCTATAGTCTTTCTTAAGGACATCCCACCTTCCGCTAACTTTGTCATTGGTGCCAACGTGCACCAAGACCGCCGGGTCTTTGCCAGCCCCTCCCAACAATCTATCTACCCGGTCCGCGATGTGCCGTACCCGAGCACCCGGGAGACAACAGACTGTACGGCGATCACGGTCCCGGTAGCAGATTGCCCTATCTGCCTTCCTGATGATAGAATCCCCTACCACCACCATCTGACTAGGTACCTCTCTATCTTTTATCCCAACCGCGCCAGAGGGACCGCACCTCTGGATGCTAGAGGGAGCAGTCTCCACCGGCACCGTCATTTCTTCACTATCATCCTCCGATTCCTCGTCCAATCGGGCAAATTTTTTCGGGTTTGATAGTTCGGAGATGTCGTGCCTCCCCCTCTTTTTCTTCCTTCTAACTGTGACCCAACTGGCTACCTGATCATCATCCTCTTCTACCAGTGACCCCTCCAGCAACTCCTCCACCGTTCTGTCTAAACTACGCTCGAGATTGTGAATCCCCCTCAGTCGCGTAACGGTTTGCTCTAGATCAGTTACCTGGGCTTCCAGGGCAACCGTTCGCACACACCTCATGCAGATGTAATCACACTGGGCCGGTAGCTCCAGGTGTGCATACATCTTGCTTAAGCTTATTCATTAGCATAGATTTATTAGTAACCAAGCAGCTTTAGCAAGAAACTGTAAAAGGAACTATTTAGCAAGAAACTGTAAGAGATATTCATCCATGAAATGTGCTATAAATATGGAACCATTACAAGAAAATAATATAATCTTGAAAACACAGAGTTGTCCTGTGTTTATTCTCTTCAGCTGGTAGCACAGTAAGTGTGAGCCTTGATCATGGTAAGGAGGTGAATGTAATCTTTTTAGACATTGACAAAGCTTTCAACACAGTACCAGAAATGCAACTTATCCATAAACTACAAGAAATAGGGCTAGGTAGCACAATGTGCACTTGGATCAGAAATTGGTTAGATTATAGGGAGCAGCACATTGTGGTTAATGGATGATTTTCAAATTGGACTGAAGTGTTAAGTGGTGTGCCACAAGGGTCTGTACTAGGACCACTATTGTTCAACATTTTTATTAACGACCTAACAGTAGGTCTAAAGAGCATGGTATCAATTTTTGCAGATGATACCAAATTGTGTAAGGTAATAAATACGGAGGGGGATGCTGAGTCTCTTCAGACTGACTTAGTTAAACTAGAAGTATGGGCAGCCAAATGGAGAATGTGCTTCAATGCAGACAAGTGTAAGGTATTGCACTGTGGTAGCAAGAACAAAAATAACACAAACATAATAAATGGGGTAATACTAGGGGATTCTGTACTGGAAAAGGACTTAGGTGTTCACATAGATAGTAAACTAAGCAACAGTACCCAAAGTAGGATTGCAGCAAAGAAGGATAAAAAAATATCACCATGCATAAAATGGGGAATTGATGCAAGGGACGAAAGTGGTATACAGGTTGAGTATCCCTTATCCAAAATGCTTGGGACCAGAGGTATTTTGGATATCGAATTTTTCCGTATTTTGGAATAATTGCATACCATAATGAGATCTTATGATGATGAGACCTAAATCTAAGCACAGAATGCATTTATGTTATATATACACCCTAAACACACAGCCTGAACGTAATTTTAGCCAATATTTTTTATAACTTTGTGCATTAAACAAAGTGTGTCTACATTCACACATTTCATTTATGTTTCATATACACCTTATATACACAGCCTGAAGGTCATTTAATACAATATTATTAATAACTTTGTGTATTAAACAAAGTTTGTGTACATTGAGCCATCAAAAAACAAAGGTTTCACTATCTCACGCTCACTCAAAAAAGTTTGTATTTCGGAATATTCCGTATTTCAGAATATTTGGATATGGGATACTCAACCTGTACTCACATTATATAAATCAATAGTGAGGCCACATGTTGAATACTATGTACAATTTTGGGCACCATCATACAAAAAGGATATCCTGGAGCTAGAAAAGGTTCAGAGGTGGATGACCAAACTAATTAAGGGCATGGAGATGCTGGAATAGAGAAAAGGCTTGCAAGGCTAGGCATGTTTATACTGGAAAAGATGAGACTAAGAGGGGACATGATCAACATCTACAAATATATAAGGGGACAAAGCAGAGCTTGTACGGGACTTGTTTTTGGTAATATCAGCACAGAGGACACATGGACACTCACTTAGATTAGAGGAGAGGAGATTCCGTACAATGCGGCGTAAAGGTTTTTTCACAGTAAATACAATACGTGTTTGGAATTCCCTGCCTGAGGGAGTTGTAATGGTGGACTCAGTTAACACCTTTAAGAATGGGTTAGATAAATTCCTAATGGACAAGGATATCCAGGCTAATGGTGTGTAGTCACGCACTATAGTTACTATAAATAGAGGAATAAAACACAATGGCTGATATCAGTATAACACAAAATGTATACCAAAATACTCTTGCAAAGGAGACCACAAATAGATTGAACTCGATGGACAAATTGTCTTTTTTAAACCTTATATACTATGTTACTATGTTACTATGTTCTGACTTCAGAGCAGGGGTCCTGACACACATAAGATCTAACCTAGCCCGGTGACCCACTGAGGGTCCAAGGTTGGATCCAAAATTTCCAGAAGGTTCCACTGTGATAACCTACTCTGAGCCAAGGTCGGACATGATGGGAGAGGCTTAAATCCTGGACACTGACTCTAACCGCGGTGAGTAGGTTTGCCACTCATTAGAGTCCATTGATTTATGCCCTTCTATGTCTGTCTGCGGTAACAGGTATGGATATCTATGTGTCTCAGGATCTTGCTGTTATTTTCAATATGACATGTCTATAAATATATATAGAAGTTTAGATGTAAGGACTGTAAAAGTGTAGTCATTATACTGTCAGGAAAAGACAAAGCCTGAATGACATTGTCTTAAATACCAAGTCTTATTTGAGTATCACCTGCAAAGACCCCATGTTCAATATATTGATCAATATATTACCCAAATCCCACTGCAGTATAAAAGGTGATTTGTTTTCCTTTGGTTTTTGGTTGACACACAGAGCCAGAATATTGATAAACCCAGTTATAACATGTCCTAAGGTAGGGAGATACCATAACAAGTAACAGAGGGGTTTTAGTTAAATCCACAGAACAATTAGTATCGGTAATACTGACAGTAAAAGTCTTGAAGAAATCCAAAGCCTTATGGACATTATGAGCACAGTTTTAGGTCATGAGGGTTTATAAAGACTGCCAGCTCTATTTAGAAAGGCTGGCATAGACAAAAAAGGGCACATTGGACGCAATTAAGTTACACTAAACTCATAAGGCATGTGGTCCCTATATAAAAAGTCATAAACTAAAGGGAAAGTTGTCCAGTTGGCTCAAAGTGATAGAATAGGTAATCTTAGAAATGTAAACACAAGATTTAGAAGAGCATATTGCTGCAATGTATTTGGGTAATTAGTGGGACAATTGTAATTTAAATTGTTCAGTAATTGGCAATATTGGAAGAGACTGGAGTTGTGTAAATCCAGATTGTAGATTTTGAAATTTATTTGAGGATCAGTTGTGTATAGTCTGTAAAAAACCTTGGCCAGAGTCATGTAGACCTTGTTACAGCACAACTCAATTTACTGTTGCCAAAAATGATACAAGGGGATATGCAAAAATTACGAACAATTGGTTGTCGTACAACAAAAAGTACACTTAAAGGTGTAATTGTCCCACTGTTAAACTGTGGCAAGAGACAAATTGTGATAAATGCAGCTTGAATAGGGATAATAGACAATCCCTCAGTCATCCACTCTCCTATAATGGATCCGTGGCTTCAGCACCACAAGCTATGTAATCCCCACCTCTATCTTGCTTTATCCAGTATTCTCCCAAATGACTCCTGGAAGAGCAGCTGATGGTGTAAACAACCCTGCAAAACCAGATAAACAGGTGTCTTGGTATAAGCCCTGGTCCCATAAGGATCAAGATGTACCCCCTCTGTCCAAAAATCCAGTGGGCTCACAACAGAAGGCTCTACAACCTATTTATGTAATGCAGCAAATGCATCCCAAGTACAAACCCCAGGAAACCAGAGGCAACCTTTGTAATCGCCCTAAAATTAAACCAGCAGCATCTGCAGTTGTTAAAATAAGATCACAAATATTCACATATCATGATCTGTATTTCCATTGCCTACAAAGAGGGCACCTTAATATGTACTGCCCACATGCCGCTAAACCCACAGTGGAATACAAAGAAAAGCAAGCATAGGAAAGTGGCCCCAGAGTCATATGCTCCCCAGTTTGACTAATCCTATTGACCCTATAAACATACAGTTTGAATAATACTATTGTCCCTATCAACATACAGGGAACAATTGCTACTACTGCATTGGTAGACTCTGGGGCTTCTAGATCAACAGTGCAATCTAGATAACTTCTGACATGCTCACATCCTCTATTGTGGCAGAAACTGACTTGAACGCAGATCTGCAATATGTACAAAAGATAAAACCCCTACAAGTCGGTGTTAATGATTCTGTAGTAATTACAACTCAATTTCTTGTTTCTGATGTTTGTTCTTGTCATTTACTGGGAGCTGACATGCTGTCAGCATTAATTGCAGTCATACAGTGTAAAAATGGGTAAGTGACTCTGATTTTGAAACCAGGAGCATTTGGCAATGTTGTATTTGACATTACACAGTTAATAATGAAATGTATTATGCTTGCAAAGCCCCAGAGCCCCCATTTTAATGAAGTTTTATCTCAGGTCCATGATGAGTTGTGGGCTAAAGTAAACATGGATGTGAGATTGTTACCTGTGCAGCCTGTTCAGATTAAATTGAAACCAAATGTACAGCCTGTTAAAGTTAAGCAGTACCTCCTAAGACCTGACCAAGTAATTGCTATCACAATTCAGAACCAGGATTATGTTTAGGCAGGGGTCCTTAAAGAATGTCATTCCAGTTGGAACTCACCTTTGTTTCCCATTAGGATAAAGACACTCAATCCTGATGGAACACCTTAATTTAGAATGGTGCATAATCTAAGGGAAAAAATAAAACTAATACAAGTAAATGCCCCCATAGTGCCAAATCCACACACACACTGCTAAACTCCATACCACCCACTTCTTGGTAATGCACAGTTATAGATCTTGCAAATGCATTTTTCTCTGTTACTATAACGAAACAAAGTCAGCAAATATTGGCATTTACACCCCAAGGGGTACAATATACTTGGACAAGATTGCCCCAGGTAGGGGCTAGTAGTTTGAGTGAATACTGACATTAGTGTTAAAAGACTGGTTACCTTTCAATCCAGCCATGGTGATCATACAATATATAGATGATCTCCAACTTGGCACAGATACATAGACACAGTGTTTGCAAGATACAATCTCTTTTCTTCACTTTTTGTATGACAAAAATTGCAATGTATCAAAGGACAAACTCTAAATATTTCAGCCAAAGGTTGTTTTTTTAGGTTACTGCATCTCCCACCAAGCTAAACACCTTACTGAGGAAAAAAAAATGTAATACAGTCTGCAAGTGTTCTCAACACATTTAAAGAATTTTTAGGACTCCTTACATATTGCAGAGAGTGGAGAGTTGCATAGTACTCTCTTTTAATGTCTTACATTTTTGTGACTAGTCAATTAAGATAATTCCTCTGGACTCTCAAAAAACAGTGGCCATCACCTTTATTGCCGACAACAGTCTTTACCTTAGTCGGTTCATTTTCACCAGGCATTGTCCACTCTTTTGACTGCTTTTTTGACCCTGGAGTGTAGTGGTGGATGCAAGTTTCAACCATTATTACAAATCATTGTCAGAAATCCTGTGTATTATGCTTATACATCACCAAATACTGCATTGAAATGTCCTTTGATGTGATATTTTGATTAAGAGTCATCAATTGTGGTACCCATCATGAACACAGCTTTTTCATGTGCAAATTGCCCTGCAGAATGTTATGTACTCATTTCTTCAATATGTCTGTCCTCAGCAATCTCATGCACCTTTCCTCGTTGATCTTTTGTAATGATACCATGAATTATTGCAACCATATCTGATGTGGTGTTTTCAACTGGGTGTCCGGAGAGCATATTGTCTTCAGTGCATGTTCGGCCAATTTAAAATATGTTTATCCATAAATAGATTGTCTATTGCAGTAGCAGATTCCACATAAACTTCATCTAACTCTGCTTTAATCTACTGCATGGAATTCGTTTTTGTTCATTATTGTAGCAACTGCTAAATGGCTCATTTCAAGCAATGACCACACAAGTGAATGCTTCAATTCTGACTCCAACTTGGCTTGTGGTGGTGGTGGTGGTGGTGGGGTGAGGAGTGTAGAAGCGTGGAACTTTCCAGGTGTCATGTCACCAAAGGAATTGTAGCACCATCTCATAGAAATTTACCACACTTATCGAATGATCTCATAATAAGCAACAGAATGCCTCCCTAAGTGCAGCATCCAATTTCAGGTAGCATTAAGTGATGGCAGGGACAGGGGTCACAAGCCCCCTGGAAGATCCAGCTGAACAGGTAGAGTCATCCTGTGGGAGATACTGACACTGAAGTGAAGGCACTAGCAGTAGAGAAATATCAGTCACTGGAGGTAAACACATACAATCTTTGTGAGCCATGGTCTAGATACAAGTTATAGAGGCAGTAAAGCCCAGAGCAGGAGAGAAGGGGGATGTCCCTATGGCATGAAGTGGCTGTTCAGCCTGATTATTGTACAGTGTTCTCCCAGTTTTTGACTCAAAACTATGAAATATATTCAATAAATTTGCCATAATAGTTCAAGAAATAAAATGAGTGCACAACTTTTGGGGGTGATCCACTCCAACAAACATTACATACATAATAATTAAACATGTACTAGCATATTTGATTAGTTCTTGACAAAGGCTGTTTGTGGCCAAAACACATTGGAAACAGATCCACACAAAGAAACTGCAAGCCTGCATTGCCTGTAAATCACCGGAGACCACATCCATACGATTCCTCACCGGCTGGCGAGTAGAGCGGCTATTGAGACCGCATAGGAAACAGGAAGAAGCAGAGCCTTATGGCAACGCAACTTCCGATGTTTAGTGCGGCTTCCGGTGGGTCCCAGTGGCCCAGCAGAAGAACCAGGAAGACATCCAGCACTGCATGCAGAGGATCACCACTGGAGATGGAGAGGGTTGAAGTTACGCAAGCGGCTACACAGAGGCTCACCACAGAGTGAACAACGGGAATGAGGCACCACATTGTGAGGGTAAGTTGCACCTGGAAGGCCGCGATGCCAACCTCATAGAACATGACCCCCATCAGAAACCAGACATTGAGAAATAACTGCTTTTGTGCACAGTTGATCAGACTCATACTGGGGGACATGGAAGTCCCTTTAGGAAAAGACTCTCAATGGAAATATCTGGAATAGAGACATTATTTGCTCTCAACACTGTTTATTACTGTATTCATCACACAACATCAAGTTTGCATTCATTTCTCTACACATCAGTTTGTTTACACTGAATGCATGCTACTGCTATGAACATGGATAATACTGTGTGATCACTCAAATTACATGTGTACTAATATATATGCAATATTGTACTGTCTGTTATACTGAGCATTGTGACTGCAAAAATAAAAGTATTTACAGACCATATAGACACTTGTTTCTCACATATAACACCAAGTACAGGGTTGGGTGCAGGTATCAAGAACCTGAACAGTATATGTGATTAGTATTGCAAAAGCCCTTTGCAATTAGTTCCGGTCACTTGACATATGTATTTTGGTCCGGGAGTCCCTCTGTGCATGTGCAGAGTGCCACCGTGGTCGAGTGGGGTGCTGGGATGGATCTGTTTGGAACCCTATCATGAAGGATGTGGATAAAATCTGGTGTTACATTCCACAACGTAGTCCCAATGTCCAGGGTTTAGAACATATGGAAATTGCGGACAATGTCACATAATTGACTTTGGATGCATTTTCCCTTAAGAACATCCCACCCATTATCTGACCTTCAGAAACCACTGGCCAGGCTACAAGTAACATTTCTAGACATGCCTTCTGGGAAGGAGTTCAAATGAAAATAGTTAATTGACCTTGCAGATGCCCTGGATGTGATCATTTGTATACAAACATGTGTATATACTGACCAACACTGTAACAGTACATTCCAGGGCCAGATTGCAGAAGATTAGGGGCCATCACTTTTCCACCTTCACCAGTTCTTCTAGGCAATGACCAATGTTGGATAACCTAGAGATGACGTTCTCACAGACAGATAAGAAAGTCAACTTTATGTTCTTCATTTATAGTTGATATTTTGTAACACCACCAGCCATTTTCTTATACTTATACTGTATATTATTAATGAACCTATCTGCTTCAGCTACATGACTATCATGGACAAGACAAGGAATGTGCAAATCAGAGAAAAGAAACCTCTTTCCCCTTTCCCTTCAAACAGTTTCAAGGATGATATGTTGACATTCTTGTACCAGTCTGTACCAAAACAAGGAACAGCTAGTAGATGCAGTTTCTTATCTTAGTGCTAGGCAGAATATCCAATGGGAGGGCTTGTTGGGGGATGTAATGGAACCAATGTAATTCAATGTAACTCAAAGTCTATATAACTGTAACTGAAATGGATGCACTAAAGTGAATCATCTGAAACCACTCCATTGCATGTGTGATTATTCTCCTACGATCGGTCGTATAACTTCTGATTCCTGACACATATGTTTGAGCTATGGCTGGGCCAATCCAGGGCCAGCAAGAACCAGATACAGCACAGAACATGTCAGGGGTGTGGAAACTACAATTAATGTGATGTTCTTTTCAGTGCACGTTGTTGGTGTATTGTTTAAATGTTAGTAGATTTTTATTTCTTGAACGATTGTACCACTCCTGTTCTGTACTACTATTTAAGCAAATGACATTTAGGTAGATGGAAGTTACCATATGTCACTGAAACATAAAGTACATAGAAAAATAGCATACAGTATATTCTTACATATGAAGAGCTGTGCCCATCATGAGATGCCTATGCATCATCATCACCAGCATTTTCATCTGGTTTACTTCATGTCATCATCCGTGTGTACTTGTACCTGCCCTTTATTACTTGTACATATGCTTTCTTCATGGTCTCCATGAGCTGTATTTGCAAGAATACACCCAGCAAAATGTTGTCAGAACTCAGCATTTACTTACTGTGTCCAGTGCAGTTGATGCCCACACCCTTGTGTTTGTACCAGCAGCCTGGGCTAGAGTGAATACACAACTCTCTTCTGGAAGGTCGTGTATGGGATGTCGACAGTAAGATTGCATAGTGGTCAGAATCCTGACACCAGCATCCCAACTATTAGAATCCTGAGACATTTTAGTAAGCAACCCTAGCCACCCCCCTTGTAGCCTAGACCTAACTCTCCCCTCCCACAGCCTAACCGTAACCTTCCCCTTACTTCCCCTAGTGACTAACCCTAACCTCCCCCCACAGCCTAAACCTTACCTTCCCCTTACTTCCCCTAGTGACAAACCCTAACCTCCCCCCACAGCCTAACCCTAACCTTCCCCTTACTTTCTCTAGTGACTAAACCTACCCTCCCCCCACAGACTAAACCTAACCTTCCCCTTACTTCCCCTAGTGACTAACCCTAACCTCCCCTCACAGCCTAACCATAACCTTCCCCTTACTTCCCCTAGTGACTAACCCTAACCTTCCCC
Source organism: Pseudophryne corroboree (assembly GCF_028390025.1). Classification (NCBI taxonomy): domain Eukaryota; kingdom Metazoa; phylum Chordata; class Amphibia; order Anura; family Myobatrachidae; genus Pseudophryne; species Pseudophryne corroboree. Next base: position 1,239,825,617 of record NC_086444.1, on the reverse strand, counting down.
TTACTTCCCCTAGTGACTAACCCTAACCTCCCCCCACAGCCTAACCCCAACCTTCCCCTTACTTCCCCTAGTGACTAACCCTAACCTCCCCCCATAGCCTAACCGTAACCTTCCCCTTACTTCCCCTAGTGACTAACCCTAACCTCCCCTCACAGCCTAACCCTAACCTTCCCCTTACTTACCCTAGTGACTAACCCTAACCTCCACCCACAGCCTAAACCTAACCTTCCCCTTACTTACCCTAGTGACTAACCCTAACCTCCCTCCACAGCCTAAACCTAACCTTCCCCTTACTTCCCCTAGTGACTAACCCTAACCTCCACCCACAGCCTAAACCTAAACTTTCCCTTACTTCCCCTAGTGACTAACCCTAACCTCCCCTCACTGCCTAAACCTTACCTTCCCCTTACTTTCCCTAGTGACTAAACCTACCCACCCCCACAGACTAAACCTAACCTTCCCCTTACTTCCCCTAGTGACTAACCCTAACCTCCCCCCACAGACTAAACCTAACCTTCCCCTTACTTCCCCTATAAACTAACCCTAACCTCCACCCACAGCCTAACCCTAACCTTCCCCTTACTTCCCCTAGTGACTAACCCTAACCTCCCCTCACAGACTAAACCTAACCTTCCCCTTACTTCCCCTAGTGACTAACCCTATCCTCCCCTCACAGCCTAACCGTAACCTTCCCCTTACTTCCCTAGTGACTAACACTAACCTCCCCTCACATCCTAAACCTAACCTTCCCCTTACTTCCCCTAGTGACTAAACCTGCCCTCCCCCCACAGCCTAAACCTAACCTTCCCCTTACTTCCCCTAGTGCCTAAACCTACCCTCCCCCAACAGCCTAATCGTAACCTTCCCCTTACTTCCCCTAGTGACTAACCCTAATTTCCCCCCACAGCCTAAACCTACCCTTCCCCTTACTTCCCCTAGTGACTAACCCTAACCTCCCCTCACAGCCTAAACCTTACCTTCCCCTTACTTTCCCTAGTGACTAAACCTACCCTCCCCCCACAGACTAAACCTAACCTTCCCCTTACTTCCCCTAGTGACTAACCCTAACCTCCCCCCACAGACTAAACCTAACCTTCCCCTTACTTCCCCTTGTGACTAACCCTAACCTCCCCGCATAGCCTAACCGTAACCTTCCCCTTACTTCCCCTAGTGACTAACCCTAACCTCCCCTCACAGCCTAACCCTAACCTTCCCCTTACTTACCCTAGTGACTAACCCTAACCTCCACCCACAGCCTAAACCTAACCTTCCCCTTACTTACCCTAGTGACTAACCCTAACCTCCCCCCACAGCCTAAACCTAACCTTCCCCTTACTTCCCCTAGTGACTAACCCTAATCTCCACCCACAGCCTAAACCTAAACTTTCCCTTACTTCCCCTAGTGACTAACCCTAACCTCCCCTCACAGCCTAAACCTTACCTTCCCCTTACTTTCCCTAGTGACTAAACCTACCCTCCCCCCACAGACTAAACCTAACCTTCCCCTTACTTCCCCTAGTGACTAACCCTAACCTCCCCCCACAGACTAAACCTAACCTTCCCCTTACTTCCCCTATAAACTAACCCTAACCTCCACCCACAGCCTAACCCTAACATTCCCCTTACTTCCCCTAGTGACTAACCCTAACCTCCCCTCACAGACTAAACCTAACCTTCCCCTTACTTCCCCTAGTGACTAACCCTAACCTCCCCTCACAGCCTAACCGTAACCTTCCCCTTACTTCCCTAGTGACTAACACTAACCTCCCCTCACATCCAAAACCTAACCTTCCCCTTACTTCCCCTAGTGCCTAAACCTACCCTCCCCCAACAGCCTAATCGTAACCTTCCCCTTACTTCCCCTAGTGACTAACCCTAATTTCCCCCCACAGCCTAAACCTACCCTTCCCCTTACTTCCGCTAGTGACTAACCCTAACCTCCCCTCACAGCCTAAACCTTACCTTCCCCTTACTTTCCCTAGTGACTAAACCTACCCTCCCCCCACAGACTAAACCTAACCTTCCCCTTACTTCCCCTAGTGACTAACCCTAACCTCCCCCCACAGACTAAACCTAACCTTCCCCTTACTTCCCCTTGTGACTAACCCTAACCTCCCCCCACAGCCTAACCCTAACCTTCCCCTTACTTCCCCTAGTGACTAACCCTAACCTCCCCTCACAGACTAAACCTAACCTTCCCCTTACTTCCCCTACTGACTAACCCTAACCTCCCCCCACAGCCTAACCGTAACCTTCCCCTTACTTTCCCTAGTCACTAACCCTAATTTCCCCCCACAGCCTAAACCTACCCTTCCCCTTACTTCCCCTAGTGACTAACCCTAACCTCCCCTCACAGCCTAAACCTTACCTTCCCCTTACTTTCCCTAGTGACTAAACCTACCCTCCACCCACAGACTAAACCTAACCTTCCCCTTACTTCCCATAGTGACTAACCCTAACCTCCCCTCACAGACTAAACCTAACCTTCCCCTTACTTCCCCTAGTGACTAACCCTAACCTCCCCCCACAGCCTAACCCTAACCTTCCCCTTACTTCCCCTAGTGACTAACCCTAACCTCCCCTCACAGACTAAACCTAACCTTCCCCTTACTTCCCCTAGTGACTAACCCTAACCTCCCCCCACAGCCTAACCGTAACCTTCCCCTTACTTTCCCTAGTCACTAACCCTAACCTCCCCCCACAGCCTAACCGTAACCTTCCACTTACTTCCACTAGTGACTAACCCTAACCTCCCCCCAAAGCTTAACTGTAACCTTCCCCTTACTTCCCCTAGTGACTAACCCTAACCTCCCCTCACAGCCAAAATCTAACCTTCCCCTTACTTCCCCTAGTGAATAACCCTAACCTCACCTCACAGCCTAACCGTAACCTTCCCCTTACTTCCCCTAGTGACTAACCCTAATCTCCACCCACAGCCTAAACCTAACCTTCCCCTTACTTCCCCTAGTGACTAACCCTAACCTCCACCCACAGCCTAAACCTAACCTTCCCCTTACTTCCCCTAGTGACTAACCCTAACCTCCCCCCACAGCCTAACCGTAACATTCCCCTTACTTCCCCTAGTGACTAACCATAACCTCCCCTCACAGCCTAAACCTAACCTTCCCCTTCCTTCCCCTAGTGACTAACCCTAACTCTCCCTTGCCACAGCCTAAAACTAACCTTCTCCTTACTTCCCCTAGTGACTAACCCTAACCTCCCCTCACAGCCTAAACCTAACCTTCCCCTTACTTCCCCTAGTGACTAACCCTAACCTCCCCTCACAGCCTAACCGTAACCTTCACCTTACTTTCCCTACTGACTAACCCTAACCTCCCCTCACAGCCTAAACCTAACCTTCCCCTTACTTCCCCTAGTGACTAACCCTAACTTCCCCCAACAGCCTAAACCTAACCTTCCCCTTACTTCCCCTAGTGACTAACCCTAACCTCCCCCCACAGCCTAACCGTAACCTTCCCCTTACTTCCCCTAGTGACTAACCCTAACCTCCCCTCACAGACTAAACCTAACCTTCCCCTTACTTCCCCTAGTGACTAACCCTAACCTCCCCCCACAGACTAAACCTAACCTTCCCCTTACTTCCCCTAGTGACTAACCCTAACCTCCCCCCACAGCCTAGCCCTAACCTTCCCCTTACTTCCCCTAGTGACAAACCCTAACCTCCCCTCACAGACTAAACCTAACCTTCCCCTTACTTCCCCTAGTGACTAACCCTAACCTCCCCTCACAGCCTAACCGTAACCTTCCCCTTACTTTCCCTAGTGACTAACCCTAACCTCCCCTCACAGCCTAAACCTAACCTTCCCCTTACTTCCCCTAGTGACTAACCCTAACTTCCCCCCACAGCCTAACCGTAACCTTCCCCTTACTTTCCCTAGTGACTAACCCTAACCTCCCTCACAGCCTAAACCTAACCTTCCCCTTACTTCCCCTAGTGACTAAACCTACCCTCCCCCCACTGCCTAAACCTAACCTTCCCCTTACTTCCCCTAGTGCCTAAACCTACCCTCCCCCAACAGCCTTATCGTAACCTTCCCCTTACTTCCCCTAGTGACTAACCCTAATTTCCCCCCACAGCCTAAACCTACCCTTCCCCTTACTTCCCCTAGTGACTAACCCTAACCTCCGCTCACAGCCTAACCATAACCTTCCCAGGCATACTTACTGTACATTTGGGATTCTGACTGTTGAAATTCCGGCATCAGGATTTTCAGCGGTGTTGGGATTCCGGCACCAGTCTTCTAACCATTGGCAACCTATCATCAGGATACCAACCAAATCCCCTTGTATATTTATGTGTGCAGTCATTTGCTACTCCGTGTTCTAATCTGGCTTGTTTCTGACTTTGCTTTCTGACTACTCCTTGAATACCTGTGTCTCTGATTCCTCTGGACACTTCTTTAGTACTACTCACACACTGGGGTAAATTTACTAAGATGGTAGTTCTATTTAAGATGGGATGTTGCCCATAGCAACCAATCCGATTTTACTTCTCATTTATCTAGCACCTTCTAGAAGATAATAACTGGTATCTAATTGGTTGCTATGGGCAACATCCCATCTTAAATAGAACTCCCATCTTAGTAAATATACCCCACTGTGCCCTCTGCATTTGTATAATCTCATTTTCTTAGCAGAGAAAATGTACACAATACACACTATACACAGTGACACACATGGAGCTCTACATCAGACCCTTCATCTGGAGCAATGAAAACCCTAATTTTCTGTTTATAAATTATATTAAACTCATCCTTGATTAAACATAAATCTTAAAATTAAGAAAATAAAGATATCTGATTATAAAATTACAACACAATCAAATATAGAAAAATTTTTTTCGAAGTTGAAGTTGGAATTATTACAGTTGTTTATTGTTCTGCAGCTGCAGCTCTGAGCCTATTTCAGTCCCAGATAATGTATATAAAGTGCAGCACTGAGGAGCTGCAGAGCTGTCAGCGATTATACTGACTGAGCAGAGCCTGTGTGTGACATGTCCTGGTCTCCTGTACACTCTGCCTGTTACCTGTGGTCAGTTATCCTGCTGATAATATATAATGGGATTATACTGACTGAGCAGAGCCTGTGTGTGTCATGTGCTGGTCTCCTGTACACTCTGCCTGTTACCTGTGGTCAGTTATCCTGCTGATAACATATAATGGGATTATAGTGACTGAGCACAGCCTGTGTGTGTCATGTCCTGGTCGCCTGTACACTCTGCCTGTTACCTGTGGTCAGTTATCCTGCTGATAATATATAATGGGAGTATACTGACTGAGCAGAGCCTGTGTGTGTCATGTCCTGGTCTCCTGTACACTCTGCCTGTTACCTATGTTCAGTTATCCTGCTGATAATATATAATGGGATTATACTGACTGAGCAGAGCCTGTGTGTGTCATGTCCTGGTCTCCTGTACACTCTGCCTGTTACCTGTGGTCAGTTATCCTGCTGATTATATATAATGGGATTATACTGACTGAGCAGAGCCTGTGTGTGTCATGTCCTGGTCTCCTGTACACTCTGCCTGTTACCTGTGGTCAGTTATCCTGCTGATAATATATAATGGGATTATACTGACTGAGCAGAGCCTGTTTGTGTCATGTCCTGGTCTCCTGTACACTCTGCCTGTTACCTGTGGTCAGTTATCCTGCTGATAATATATAATGAGATTATACTGACTGAGCAGAGCCTGTGTGTGTCATGTCCTGGTCTCCTGTACACTCTGCCTGTTACCTGTGGTCAGTTATCCTGCTGGTAATATATAATGGGATTATACTGACTGAGCAGAGCCTGTGTGTGTCATGTCCTGGTCTCCTGTACACTCTGCCTGTTACCTGTGGTCAGTCATCCTGCTGATAATATATAATGGGATTATAGTGACTGAGCAGAGCCTGTGTGTGTCATGTCCTGGTCTCCTGTACACCCTGCCTGTTACCTGTGGTCAGTAATCCTGCTGATAATATATAATGGGAGTATAGTGACTGAGCAGAGCCTGTGTGTGTCATGTCCTGGTCTCCTGTACACTCTGCCTGTTACCTGTGGTCAGTTATCCTGCTGATAATATATAATGGGATTATAGTGACTGAGCAGAGCCTGTGTGTGTCATGTCCTGGTCTCCTGTACACTCTGCCTGTTACCTGTGGTCAGTTATCCTGCTGATAATATATAATGGGATTATACTGACTGAGCAGAGCCTGTGTGTGTCATGTCCTGGTCTCCTGTACACTCTGCCTGTTACCTGTGGTCAGTAATCCTGCTGATAATATATAATGGGAGTATAGTGACTGAGCAGAGCCTGTGTGTGTCATGTCCTGGTCTCCTGTACACTCTGCCTGTTACCTGTGGTCAGTTATCCTGCTGATAATATATAATGGGATTATACTGACTGAGCAGAGCCTGTGTGTGTCATGTCCTGGTCTCCTGTACACTCTGCCTGTTACCTGTGGTCAGTTATCCTGCTGATAATATATAATGGGATTATACTGACTGAGCAGAGCCTGTGTGTGTCATGTCCTGGTCTCCTGTACACTCTGCCTGTTACCTGTGGTCATTTATCCTGCTGATAATATATAATGGGATTATACTGACTGAGCAGAGCCTGTGTGTGTCATGTCCTGGTCTCCTGTACACTCTGCCTGTTACCTGTGGTCAGTTATCCTGCTGATAATATGCTATGGGAGTATAATACAGAACTCGGCCAATCAGTGTCACCTTGCGGCAGAAAAGTCTGCATTTGAGTTTAAATATTACCAAGATGGAGACATCATTATCGGAGGACTAATATCTGCTCATTCCAAAACCATAGAGTATGAATCTGCATATGACATGTCTACATTCCGCACTATATGTTTAGCGTAAGTCTTTCTTTGTGTATTTTCTATATTTTAACTATATACTGTAATTGCTTATTGGATTATTTTCAGGGGTCTTTCTGTTCGTTTTGTTATCCAGGAAAAAAATATTACAATAGTGAAATAGGGACACACATTTCCTTCCTGACATGCCTCCTATTACATACTAGAGATGAGCGGGTTCGGTTCCTCGGAATCCGAACCCGCCCGAACTTCATGTTTTTTTACACGGGTCCGAGCGACTCGGATCTTCCCGCCTTGCTCGGTTAACCCGAGCGCGCCCGAACGTCATCATGACGCTGTCGGATTCTCGCGAGGCTCGGATTCTATCGCGAGACTCGGATTCTATATAAGGAGCCGCGCGTCGCCGCCATTTTCACACGTGCATTGAGATTGATAGGGAGAGGACGTGGCTGGCGTCCTCTCCATTTAGATTAGAAGAGAGAGAGTGAGATTGAGACAGAGACACTTGATTTACTGGAGCTTAGGAGTACTAGAGAGTGCAGAGTTTACTAGTGACTGACCACTGACCAGTGACCACCAGTGCAGTTTTATTTAATATAATCCGTTCTCTGCCTGAAAAAAACGATACACAGTGACTCAGTCACATACCATATCTGTGCTCAGCCCAGTGTGCTGCATCATCTATGTATAATATCTGACTGTGCTCACACAGCTTAATTGTGGGGGAGACAGGGGAGCAGTTATAGGTTATAGCAGGAGCCAGGAGTACATACTACATACATATTATTAAAATTAAACAGTGCACACTTTTGCTGCAGGCAGGAGTGCCACTGCCAGTGTGACTGACCAGTGACCTGACCACACTGACCACCAGTATAGTATACTATATTGTGATTGCCTGAAAAAGTTAAACACTCGTCGTGTGACTTGTGTGGTGTTTTTTTTTTTATTCTATAAAAAACTCATTCTGCTGACAGACAGTGTCCAGCAGGTCCGTCATTATATAATATAATTATATACCTGTCCGGCTGCAGTAGTGATATATATATATATTTTTTATATCATTATTTATCATCCAGTCGCAGCAGACACAGTACGGTAGTTCACGGCTGTAGCTACCTCTGTGTCGGCACTCGGCAGTCCATCCATAATTGTATACCACCTACCCGTGGTTTTTTTTTTCTTTCTTCTTTATACATACTACATCTCATTATCATCCAGTCTATATTAGCAGCAGACACAGTACAGTACGGTAGTCCACGGCTGTAGCTACCTCTGTGTCGGCACTCGGCAGTCCATCCATAATTGTATACCACCTACCCGTGGTTTTTTTTTCTTTCTTCTTTATACATACTACATCTCATTATCATCCAGTCTATATTAGCAGCAGACACAGTACAGTACGGTAGTCCACGGCTGTAGCTACCTCTGTGTCGGCACTCGGCAGTCCGTCCATAATTGTATACCACCTACCCGTGGTTTTTTTTTCTTTCTTCTTTATACATACATACTACATCTCATTATCAACCAGTCTATATTAGCAGCAGACACAGTACAGTACGGTAGTCCACGGCTGTAGATACCTCTGTGTCGGCACTCGGCAGTCCATCCATAATTGTATACCACCTACCCGTGGTTTTTTTTTCTTTCTTCTTTATACATACTACATCTCATTATCATCCAGTCTATATTAGCAGCAGACACAGTACAGTACGGTAGTCCACGGCTGTAGCTACCTCTGTGTCGGCACTCGGCAGTCCGTCCATAATTGTATACCACCTACCCGTGGTTTTTTTTTCTTTCTTCTTTATACATACATACTACATCTCATTATCATCCAGTCTATATTAGCAGCAGACACAGTACAGTACGGTAGTCCACGGCTGTAGCTACCTCTGTGTCGGCACTTGGCAGTCCATCCATAATTGTATACCACCTACCCGTGGTTTTTTTTTCTTTCTTCTTTATACATACTACATCTCATTATCAACCAGTCTATATTAGCAGCAGACACAGTACAGTACGGTAGTCCACGGCTGTAGCTACCTCTGTGTCGGCACTCGGCAGTCCGTCCATAATTGTATACCACCTACCCGTGGTTTTTTTTTCTTTCTTCTTTATACATACATACTACATCTCATTATCAACCAGTCTATATTAGCAGCAGACACAGTACAGTACGGTAGTCCACGGCTGTAGCTACCTCTGTGTCGGCACTCGGCAGTCCATCCATAATTGTATACCACCTACCCGTGGTTTTTTTTTCTTTCTTCTTTATACATACTACATCTCATTATCATCCAGTCTATATTAGCAGCAGACACAGTACAGTACGGTAGTCCACGGCTGTAGCTACCTCTGTATCGGCACTCGGCAGTCCGTCCATAATTGTATACCACCTACCCGTGGTTTTTTTTTCTTTCTTCTTTATACATACATACTACATCTCATTATCATCCAGTCTATATTAGCAGCAGACACAGTACAGTACGGTAGTCCACGGCTGTAGCTACCTCTGTGTCGGCACTCGGCAGTCCATCCATAATTGTATACCACCTACCCGTGGTTTTTTTTTCTTTCTTCTTTATACATACTACATCTCATTATCAACCAGTCTATATTAGCAGCAGACACAGTACAGTACGGTAGTCCACGGCTGTAGCTACCTCTTTGTCGGCACTCGGCAGTCCATCCATAATTGTATACCACCTACCCGTGGTTTTTTTTTCTTTCTTCTTTATACATACATACTACATCTCATTATCATCCAGTCTATATTAGCAGCAGACACAGTACAGTACGGTAGTCCACGGCTGTAGCTACCTCTGTGTCGGCACTCGGCAGTCCATCCATAATTGTATACCACCTACCCGTGGTTTTTTTTTTCTTTCTTCTTTATACATACTACATCTCATTATCATCCAGTCTATATTAGCAGCAGACACAGTACAGTACGGTAGTCCACGGCTGTAGCTACCTCTGTGTCGGCACTCGGCAGTCCATCCATAATTGTATACCACCTACCCGTGGTTTTTTTTTCTTTCTTCTTTATACATACATACTACATCTCATTATCAACCAGTCTATATTAGCAGCAGACACAGTACAGTACGGTAGTCCACGGCTGTAGCTACCTCTGTGTCGGCACTCGGCAGTCCGTCCATAATTGTATACCACCTACCCGTGGTTTTTTTTTCTTTCTTCTTTATACATACATACTACATCTCATTATCATCCAGTCTATATTAGCAGCAGAAACAGTACAGTACGGTAGTCCACGGCTGTAGCTACCTCTGTGTCGGCACTCGGCAGTCCATCCATAATTGTATACCACCTACCCGTGGTATTTTTTTCTTTCTTCTTTATACTTACTACATCTCATTATCAACCAGTCTATATTAGCAGCAGACACAGTACAGTACGGTAGTCCACGGCTGTAGCCACCTCTGTGTCGGCACTCGGCAGTCCGTCCATAATTGTATACCACCTACCCGTGGTTTTTTTTTCTTTCTTCTTTATACATACATACTACATCTCATTATCATCCAGTCTATATTAGCAGCAGACACAGTACAGTACGGTAGTCCACGGCTGTAGCTACCTCTGTGTCGGCACTTGGCAGTCCATCCATAATTGTATACCACCTACCCGTGGTTTTTTTTTTCTTTCTTCTTTATACATACTACATCTCATTATCATCCAGTCTATATTAGCAGCAGACACAGTACAGTACGGTAGTCCACGGCTGTAGCTACCTCTGTGTCGGCACTCGGCAGTCCATTCATAATTGTATACTAGTATCCATCCATCTCCATTGTTTACCTGAGGTGCCTTTTAGTTGTGCCTATTAAAATATGGAGAACAAAAATGTTGAGGTTCCAAAATTAGGGAAAGATCAAGATCCACTTCCACCTCGTGCTGAAGCTGCTGCCACTAGTCATGGCCGAGACGATGAAATGCCAGCAACGTCATCTGCCAAGGCCGATGCCCAATGTCATAGTACAGAGCATGTCAAATCCAAAACACCAAATATCAGTAAAAAAAGGACTCCAAAACCTAAAATAAAATTGTCGGAGGAGAAGCGTAAACTTGCCAATATGCCATTTACCACACGGAGTGGCAAGGAACGGCTGAGGCCCTGGCCTATGTTCATGGCTAGTGGTTCAGCTTCACATGAGGATGGAGGCACTCAGCCTCTCGCTAGAAAAATTAAAAGACTCAAGCTGGCAAAAGCAGTAGCACCGCAAAGAACTGTGCGTTCTTCGAAATCCCTAATCCACAAGGAGAGTCCAATTGTGTCGGTTGCGATGCCTGACCTTCCCAACACTGGACGTGAAGAGCATGTGCCTTCCACCATTTGCACGCCCCCTGCAAGTGCTGGAAGGAGCACCCGCAGTCCAGTTCCTGATAGTCAGATTGAAGATGTCAGTGTTGAAGTACACCAGGATGAGGAGGATATGGGTGTTGCTGGCGCTGGGGAGGAAATTGACCAGGAGGATTCTGATGGTGAGGTGGTTTGTTTAAGTCAGGCACCCGGGGAGACACCTGTTGTCCGTGGGAGGAATATGGCCGTTGACATGCCTGGTGAAAATACCAAAAAAATCAGCTCTTCGGTGTGGAACTATTTCAACAGAAATGCGGACAACAGGTGTCAAGCCGTGTGTTCCCTTTGTCAAGCTGTAATAAGTAGGGGTAAGGACGTTAACCACCTCGGAACATCCTCCCTTATACGTCACCTGCAGCGCATTCATAATAAGTCAGTGACAAGTTCAAAAACTTTGGGTGACAGCGGAAGCAGTCCACTGACCAGTAAATCCCTTCCTCTTGTAACCAAGCTCACACAAACCACCCCACCAACTCCCTCAGTGTCAATTTCCTCCTTCCCCAGGAATGCCAATAGTCCTGCAGGCCATGTCACTGGCAATTCTGACGAGTCCTCTCCTGCCTGGGATTCCTCCGATGCATCCTTGCGTGTAACGCCTACTGCTGCTGGCGCTGCTGTTGTTGCTGCTGGGAGTCGATGGTCATCCCAGAGGGGAAGTCGTAAGCCCACTTGTACTACTTCCAGTAAGCAATTGACTGTTCAACAGTCCTTTGCGAGGAAGATGAAATATCACAGCAGTCATCCTGCTGCAAAGCGGATAACTGAGGCCTTGACAACTATGTTGGTGTTAGACGTGCGTCCGGTATCCGCCGTTAGTTCACAGGGAACTAGACAATTTATTGAGGCAGTGTGCCCCCGTTACCAAATACCATCTAGGTTCCACTTCTCTAGGCAGGCGATAACGAAAATGTACACGGACCTCAGAAAAAGACTCACCAGTGTCCTAAAAAATGCAGCTGGACCCAATGTCCACTTAACCACGGACATGTGGACAAGTGGAGCAGGGCAGGGTCAGGACTATATGACTGTGACAGCCCACTGGGTAGATGTATGGACTCCCGCCGCAAGAACAGCAGCGGCGGCACCAGTAGCAGCATCTCGCAAACGCCAACTCTTTCCTAGGCAGGCTACGCTTTGTATCACCGCTTTCCAGAATACGCACACAGCTGAAAACCTCTTACGGCAACTGAGGAAGATCATCGCGGAATGGCTTACCCCAATTGGACTCTCCTGTGGATTTGTGGCATCGGACAACGCCAGCAATATTGTGTGTGCATTAAATATGGGCAAATTCCAGCACGTCCCATGTTTTGCACATACCTTGAATTTGGTGGTGCAGAATTTTTTTAAAAACGACAGGGGCGTGCAAGAGATGCTGTCGGTGGCCAGAAGAATTGCGGGACACTTTCGGCGTACAGGCACCACGTACAGAAGACTGGCGCACCACCAAAAACTACTGAACCTGCCCTGCCATCATCTGAAGCAAGAAGTGGTAACGAGGTGGAATTCAACCCTCTATATGCTTCAGAGGTTGGAGGAGCAGCAAAAGGCCATTCAAGCCTATACAATTGAGCACGATATAGGAGGTGGAATGCACCTGTCTCAAGCGCAGTGGAGAATGATTTCAACGTTGTGCAAGGTTCTGATGCCCTTTGAACTTGCCACACGTGAAGTCAGTTCAGACACTGCCAGCCTGAGTCAGGTCATTCCCCTCATCAGGCTTTTGCAGAAGAAGCTGGAGACATTGAAGGAGGAGCTAACACGGAGCGATTCCGCTAGGCATGTGGGACTTGTGGATGGAGCCCTTAATTCGCTTAACAAGGATTCACGGGTGGTCAATCTGTTGAAATCAGAGCACTACATTTTGGCCACCGTGCTCGATCCTAGATTTAAAGCCTACCTTGGATCTCTCTTTCCGGCAGACACAAGTCTGCTGGGGTTGAAAGACCTGCTGGTGAGAAAATTGTCAAGTCAAGCGGAACGCGACCTGTCAACATCTCCTCCTTCACATTCTCCCGCAACTGGGGGTGCGAGGAAAAGGCTCAGAATTCCGAGCCCACCCGCTGGCGGTGATGCAGGGCAGTCTGGAGCGACTGCTGATGCTGACATCTGGTCCGGACTGAAGGACCTGACAACGATTACGGATACGGACATGTCGTCTACTGGCACTGCATATGATTCTCTCCCCATTGAAAGAATGGTGGAGGATTATATGAGTGACCGCATCCAAGTAGGCACGTCACACAGTCCGTACTTATACTGGCAGGAAAAAGAGGCAATTTGGAGGCCCTTGCACAAACTGGCTTTATTCTACCTAAGTTGCCCTCCCACAAGTGTGTACTCCGAAAGAGTGTTTAGTGCCGCCGCTCACCTTGTCAGCAATCGGCGTACGAGGTTACATCCAGAAAATGTGGAGAAGATGATGTTCATTAAAATGAATTATAATCAATTCCTCCGCGGAGACATTGACCAGCAGCAATTGCCTCCACAAAGTACACAGGGAGCTGAGATGGTGGATTCCAGTGGGGACGAATTGATAATCTGTGAGGAGGGGGATGTACACGGTGATATATCGGAGGGTGAAGATGAGTTGGACATCTTGCCTCTGTAGAGCCAGTTTGTGCAAGGAGAGATTAATTGCTTCTTTTTTGGGGGGGGTCCAAACCAACCCGTCATATCAGTCACAGTCGTGTGGCAGACCCTGTCACTGAAATGATGGGTTGGTTAAAGTGTGCATGTCCTGTTTTGTTTATACAACATAAGGGTGGGTGGGAGGGCCCAAGGAAAATTCCATCTTGCACCTCTTTTTTCTTTTCTTTTTCTTTGCATCATGTGCTGATTGGGGAGGGTTTTTTGGAAGGGACATCCTGCGTGACACTGCAGTGCCACTCCTAGATGGGCCCGGTGTTTGTGTCGGCCACTAGGGTCGCTAATCTTACTCACACAGTCAGCTACCTCATTGCGCCTCTTTTTTTCTTTGCGTCATGTGCTGTTTGGGGAGGGTTTTTTGGAAGGGACATCCTGCGTGACACTGCAGTGCCACTCCTAGATGGGCCCGGTGTTTGTGTCGGCCACTAGGGTCGCTAATCTTACTCACACAGCTACCTCATTGCGCCTCTTTATTTCTTTGCGTCATGTGCTGTTTGGGGAGGGTTTTTTGGAAGGGACATCCTGCGTGACACTGCAGTGCCACTCCTAGATGGGCCCGGTGTTTGTGTCGGCCACTAGGGTCGCTTATCTTACTCACACAGCGACCTCGGTGCAAATTTTAGGACTAAAAATAATATTGTGAGGTGTGAGGTATTCAGAATAGACTGAAAATGAGTGTAAATTATGGTTTTTGAGGTTAATAATACTTTGGGATCAAAATGACCCCCAAATTCTATGATTTAAGCTGTTTTTTAGTGTTTTTTGAAAAAAACACCCGAATCCAAAACACACCCGAATCCGACAAAAAAAATTTGGTGAGGTTTTGCCAAAACGCGTTCGAACCCAAAACACGGCCGCGGAACCGAACCCAAAACCAAAACACAAAACCCGAAAAGTTTCAGGCGCTCATCTCTAGTATATATGATGAGACTCTAGCAGGGAACATCGCTGCAGCCTGATAGATCTGGAGTGAGTATTACACTATAATGATCAGTGACAGGTATATATGATGAGACTCTAGCAGGGAACATCGCTGCAGCCTGATAGATCTGGAGTGAGTATTACACTATAATGATCAGTGACAGGTATATATGATGAGACTCTAGCAGGGAACATCGCTGCATCCTGATAGATCTGGAGTGAGTATTACACTATAATGATCAGTGACAGGTATATATGATGAGACTCTAATAGGGAACATCGCTGCAGCCCTGATAGATCTGGATTGAGTATTACACTATAATGATCAGTGACAGGTATATATGATGAGACTCTAGCTGGGAACATCGCTGCAGCCTGATAGATATGGAGTGAGTATTACACTATAGTGATCAGTGACAGGTATATATGATGAGACTCTAGCAGGGAACATCGCTGCAGCCCTGATAGATCTGGAGTGAGTATTACACTATAATGATCAGTGACCGGTATATATGATGAGACTCTAGCAGGGAACATCGCTGCAGACTGATAGATCAGGAGTGAGTATTACACTATAATGATCAGTGACAGGTATATATGATGAGACTCTAGCAGGGAACATCGCTGCAGCCTGATAGATCTGGAGTGAGTATTACACTATAATGATCAGTGACAGGTATATATGATGAGACTCTAGCAGGGAACATCGCTGCAGCCTGATAGATCTGGAGTGAGTATTACACTATAATGATCAGTGACAGGTATATATGATGAGACTCTAGCAGGGAACATCGCTGCACCCTCTATAGATCTGGAGTGAGTATTACACTATAATGATCAGTGACAGGTATATATGATGAGACTCTAGCAGGGAACATCTCTGCAGCCTGATAGATCTGGAGTGAGTATTACACTATAATGATCAGTGACAGGTATATATGATGAGACTCTTGCAGGGAACATCGCTGCAGCCTGATAGATCTGGAGTGAGTATTACACTATAATGATCAGTGACAGGTATATATGATGAGACTCTAGCAGGGAACATCGCTGCAGCCTGATAGATCTGGAGTGAGTATTACACTATAATGATTAGTGACAGGTATATATGATGAGACTCTAGCAGGGAACATTGCTGCAGCCTGATAGATCTGGAGTGAGTATTACACTATAGTGATCAGTGACAGGTATATATGATGAGACTCTAGCAGGGAACATCGCTGCAGCCTGATAGATCTGGAGTGAGTATTACACTGTATAATGATCAGTGACAGGTATATATGATGAGACTCTAGCCGGGAACATCGCTGCAGCCTGATAGATCTGGAGTGAGTATTACACTGTATAATGATCAGTGACAGGTATATATGATGAGACTCTAGCAGGGAACATCGCTGCAGCCTGATAGATCTGGAGTGAGTATTACACTATAGTGATCAGTGACCGGTATATATGATGAGACTCTAGCAGGGAACATCGCTGCAGCCTGATAGATCTGGAGTGAGTATTACACTGTATAATGATCAGTGACAGGTATATATGATGAGACTCTAGCAGGGAACATCGCTGCAGCCCTGATAGATCTGGAGTGAGTATTACACTATAATGATCAGTGACAGGTATATATGATGAGACTCTAGCATGGAACATCGCTGCAGTCCTGATAGATCTGGAGTGAGTATTACACTATAATGATTAGTGACTGGTATATATGATGAGACTCTAGCAGGGAACATCGCTGCAGTCCTGATAGATCAGGAGTGAGTATTACACTATAGTGATCAGTGACAGGTATATATGATGAGACTCTAGCAGGGAACATCGCTGCAGCCCTGATAGATCTGGAGTGAGTATGACACTATAATAATCAGTGACAGGTATATATTTTAAGACTCTAGCAGGGAACATCGCTGCAGCCCTGATACATCTGGAGTGAGTATTACACTATAGTGATCAGTGACTGGTATATATGATGAGACTCTAGCAGGGAACATCGCTGCAGCCCTGATAGATCTGGAGTGAGTATTACACTATGATGACTGTGGTCTGTACATGAGAAGCTTACGCTGTAAGTATCCTGATGGTCATAGTTGCTGCACATTTTTATGGATCCAAAATTTTATCCTGATATTTACCCAAATTAATTGTTGACAATATTTTTAACACTGAAATTTATTTTGTCTGTTTTTCTTTGTTTTTATAATATGAATCATAGAACAGTATAATGATTTGTGCTTAGCAGTAATGAGGTTCTGCAGCTGCTGTACTAGACACCTACTGTACATAGGAACAATTGCTAGCTGTATAACCAACATAGGGGCTGAACCATCATTTTACAGCTGAAAAATGCAACTTCCAAAAAAGAGAACCACAACAATTACACAGCGTCAAAATTCTGAATATGTACTAAAAAATAATCATATATCAGTGACTGTGAAAAATATTAACACATTTATACAGAATATGGTGAAGAACAAATAAAAATGTGGATCAGATTGCAGATACGAGAATATATAGATGTGTCTGAATTAGCTCCAAATAGTGACATTTGCAAGAAACAGACTTTGAGACTCAGCAGAGCTAAGTATATTTTTCCTTATATATAGATCTCAGTGGCATCACTAATGCAACAAAAGTACAATGTAAGGGTGCAGTGACCACTGGGGCTAGCATGTTATGTACTTCTTGGATGCAGTCACAATGCTTGCAGTCAGGATTATGGCGTTCAGGAGACCAGCGACGGTATCCAGACAGCCGGCATTTTGCTGAAGGCTAGCATCCTGACACCCACCAATGATTCCTACTCGGATGGTGGGTCCACGCCACCAACTGAGTGGCAATAGAAACTGTGATGAGCAAAGCTTGCCACCAGGCCCGCAGCATTGCGAGCACATAAGGGGACTCGCTGCCTCACAGCCGGCATCCCATTTCCTGGAATATCATACCAGACCCGTACTTATGTGTGAGATGAAGTTGCAAAAAATGCAAAAGAAGAATTCTGCACCAAATATCATTATGCTTTATTTGTGACTTTATACTCACTATGTACTTTTTCTTATACAACATAGAGTAAGGGTAAGTGGTTGGCACAAGCAATACTTGGATAACTATAGTAAATAGGAAAAGAATGGATAAGAAAAGACAAAAGAAAGGTGATAGGAAATATGGGAAGGAGAGGGTCAGAAGTCAGAAGGGGAAGAGAGTCATTCGAGTTAATCCCGCTGTGTAGATGAGTAAAAGAAAATGTGTTCATCGTATTGACTGGTTTCTTTAAAGGCTAACCAGTTATTCCAGGTAGCCGCAAAATCAGAAGAAGGAAGCTTTATGAAAGAGGTTAGGTCATCCATGAGCATGTAATGGTCTCTGCTCTGGAACCACCGAGACACAGGAGGGCAAACTGAGGCTCTCTGCAGCGTTCATCAGATGCCAGAGTAGGAATTTTGTTAATATATTGAAACAGGAAAGCCCATGAAATTGTATAGCCAAATCTCAGGTGTATCTGGTAGTGATCCTTATAGACACTTCCCGCAGAAATTGTGCAACTGTCCGCCATGAATTATTGTCCTTGAGTGTACTAACTAAACATTGGGCTACAGAAACTAAACATCTGCAGTTAGTGATTGGCTTACTAATTGTGGCACATACTCAACATTTTGCAGACCTGACATTGATGAGTACAGAAGTATCCTGGCATTTATCTTTGCAATTGATGAAATTAACAAGGACCCCAACCTTCTCCCCAATGTGACTCTGGGTTATCACATATATAACACCTGTGGGGATCCAAAGAAAACCTTACGCTATGTCATGCAGATATTGTCTGGAGAAATGATGGAGGCTCCTAATTATTCCTGTATGAAACATGAGAAAGTGTTTGGATTTGTTGGTGATTCTGATTCTCTTACAAGCCATGTGATGGCCCAGTTACTGAGTCTGTACCAGTACCCACAGGTAAGTGATCTCTGTATTTTATCTGTATTTTATTATACAGTACCTGCCAATATCCTCACCTTTCTCCCTAAAATGTGCCTCTCTCTCATTGGCTGCTGTTCTTCCCTATGCCTTTTGGGGCTGCTGAATATATCCTGACCATTGTATTTTTCTCATGGAGGTGCATTTATATTACAAATAGAGGTATTTCATCATTGTGGCACATACTTCCTGAATAATATGAGTAACTCTGGTACCGGGGGTCTTGGGTTTCAATACTTTGCTTTATGCATGTTATCATAGTGGAATCAAGTCTATAATACACATTACTTATAAGGGCACACACATCCTGCAATAATACAATTGTCCTGTGAGTTCTTTAATTGCTCATGAGACCTTACAGTATTTAATACGTATTGCAATTTCTACTACAAAGTAGTTGCTGCGATCAAATAGTTGCTGCCCAGAAATAGTGAAAAAATACCCATTGCAGAAATTGTGAATGCATCACAATATGCCGTCTGATCACAAAAGCACACACAATTTCCTATCAGTGCCAGGCAAGGTCATTCTTGTGACACAAGAGGCTGAATGTGGTCATCGCTGATGTCAGAGGCACTCTTAAAAATACCTGGGCACAACTGTGTTTTTGCTGACACACCCAGAAAACCCAAAAGAAAACCCCACCATGGCTGAATAGTTGGGAGGGGGTAATGCAATGGCCGCAGGGGCCTGTATAAATGTGTCCTTGTGTCAAGATCTGGGTTATTAGCCCCCATTATTTACCTGCTAAGTGCCTCCTGAGACTGGCCCGGTATTCCACCTGCGCTATCTGCGGGCAGCGCGCTGCATGTCTGTGTCTCAAGGTTCTCTTCAATGATCGCGGCAGTGCTTTCATGGCAACATTATACAAAATATCCATATATTTAAAGTATGGTGTCTCCTGTCCTCCATGACCTCCGCCGCCATTACTACCGATTCTCTCATGTAAACTACAAACAGACTTTCCCTCCAGTTTCAAACATGGTCTCAGCCATGTTTGTTTATCATCACATGTTGTTTTCAGCCTATCCGCTGCAGTCTGGACTCTGCCTTTATTATCCAGCCAATCCTTGCTCACCAGCTGGTACAAGTAACCTGCTCCAGGACTGGATAATCGTCAGTGCCTTGGTTGTCAATCCTGCATACATGACTCTCCTGTTTGGTGAATTCTCAGCTTGTCTTTCCAGGTATTCCAGCTCCTGTGATTCAGCTTCTCCAAGAGACCAGCACCAATTACCATCCTGTGGTGCAGCCTGACTCCTGCAGTGTTCCAGCTCTGCTTCCTGGCTTTCTACTGCTGCGGTCCTGACATCGGCTTCAAGCGTTTGTTCTATTCTGCCTCCAGCTTCCAGTGGTGTCCTGGTATCATTATTGCTTCCATTATCTATGGCATCACTTACTAGCTTCTGTGGTAAAGTGTCACTGGCTTCCAGCTTCCATCTTCCAGCATGTCACTTATATCGCTTTCAGCTTCCAGCAGTGATTGGTGTTACCATCTGCCTACAGCGGTGCTTCACGTTATCTCTAGCGGTATTCATATATCGTCCAGCATATCATTCCACACAACATCAGACCACAGTACCCATCGATGCTCACCATCGAACTGTTGCTCCAGTGGTGAGTTCAGCACATCTTTCCTCACACCAGTTCCGTCCGGTAGTCTCTGGCAATCCTATCTACATCTCTATAACCTCAGTGTATCAGTGCCTATCCCAGTCTCCTGTCTACCACCTACTGGGCAGTACTTGCTCATTCCTCATTACAATGGTTAGCTGTGGCCACGGACTTTCCAACTCCGGATTTTGGAAAGGACTTTGTTATCTTGTTCTGCATAGCGACAGTCTCAAATACCAGTTGCATTCCCAGGAACTGTACTGCATTTTCATTCTGCACTCACTGTTGAAGATATCTCATTGCCAAGATTTATACGTGAGTTCAATAAACTGAGAAAACTACTTGTACAGCGCCTCACCCAAATGAATACATAGATATAACCAATTAAATTTTAAATAAGCTCCTGAGACACTGCGCTAGCCAAAACCACTATGTGAAAATGGATTAACGAACTGGAAAAACAAAAGAATGGCTGCGCTGTGTGTCAGCAGCTGTATATAAACAGAGAGCACAACGTGTAATAAAATTGTATATTTAATCTTATAATAAGAACAATTAAAATATATATAATTAACAGCACACCTATATCTGTCTCAGGTGATATCGCAAAGTTCAGCCTTATAATCAAAAGTGGCTATCCATAACGATGCTTCCTATTATACAGTGCAAGGGAAACAGGAGGATTATTGAGTGCAGTTCCAGATGATAGGTTCTATTGTTAACTGGATAGATAATTAAGCATGTAATACCTCTCCAAAAGGGCTGGTGTATACTAGCCGAGCGTCCCCGGCTAATAGGTCCTGCGTTGCCCAATATACTGCACAACGGAGAGGAAATGTCGGAAGCCCGATGCTTAGCAGCTGCCGCTGTGGAAGATTATGTGGCAGTCTACTGTTTTCGTAGTTGCTGACCGGCAGTAATGACGAGCCGCAGTGATGAGATGGAAAGCGGCCTCTTGCAGTAGTCAGCCAGTCAGCTGGTGGAGATGGAACAGTGTGGATTGCACAAGGATAAATCACCTAGACTAGGTGTGCAGAAGGCTGAGTCCTGATGCGTTTCGTCACAATCACGTGACTTTATCAAAGGTATGCAATATCACCTGAGACAGATATAGGTGTGCTGTTAATTATATATATTTGAATTGTTCTTATTATGAGATTAAATATACAATTTTATTACACGTTGTGCTCTCTGTTTATATACAGCTGCTGACACACAGCGCAGCCATTCTTTTGTTTTTCGTGTTCAATAAACTGACTGTTATATTTTTCTCCGTTGTTGTGGTCACGCCTTCGGGTTCATGGTGTTCTAACATCCTGTATGTCTAGGAACCTAATCTTATCTTAATGGTTCACTTACATGCCAGCCCCTATATCTGAGGTTCCCCTCAGTCAGACTAGGCCCTCAGTTGTGACACTTGGCTGTGGACTAGTGAAGCCTTATGCTAGTTTTCAAAATTCAGGGTGCTAATACATCTATTTTTCCAAAAATTTTGAAACCAGAGGCAAAATTTACTAAAGTTGGATTTTGGTGATTTAAGGGATTTAGCATTCTGTTTCAATTTGATTTCCATTCAATGTGGGTTGTACTTGATTTACTAAAGACCAAATAGAATGTCAATTATAAAGGCAGATTCAACTCATATCCCAATAGAAATCACATTTCTGAAAAAACATCAATGTTTTCCCATAGACCAACATGAAATCCCCTAATTTAAGAAAGTTTGATATGAAATTGAACTCTAAATCGAACTCCAAATGAAACCCCAAATCCCAAAATGTTTAGACTGATCTTAGATGATCAATTTTGATTTGTAAGCCCATTCTAATAATAGGAAATTGTTAGTAATGACTTTTTGAGTACCCAAAAACATATGGGACAGTGTAGAAGTATCAAAAATGGGTGGCCAAGGATATGGTATGTTGTGTTCCTACCTACACAATACAATTCATCACCTGACTGAGATAACCCTGCAGGAACAATCAGAGCACCAGCAGCAGCTTAATGAGCTGAATAGAGCACATATTTATACTTATAAACATCAAACGTAATTTATTACTATGCAATAGATAGCACCAGAGCACAATATTGGGCAATTTGTCTGATAAATATAATGACATTTATAAACATGAGTGAAGTAACCGGCTATCCTGATTCAGCCCATGATGTATACATCCTCAGCAATTCATCCCTGTCTGCAATAATTCTTGTGGGACAGATGCCAGAGGGATGGTTGTTGTGTAAGATACCAGTATGTGCTAATAAAGCAACTAATAAAGATGCACAATAATATAGAGACCCAATCCATGTCACAATGCATCTTTGTGTTTATCCACGTGGACTACGATTGGGACCAGTAACGTGTGCCGAGCACTGCGGTAACAGAGCGAGGCACCTAGCCCGAAGTGAAGCGAGTCATGCGAAGGGACACGGGGCACTAAGTGGGGTTCCCGGTCACTTTACGAAGAAAACAACACAAAAAAACATGAAAAACCCGTCATCCTTTTTTCTTGCTGACCTTGTTCATGTTGACCTAATGGTCATGTCGACCTATTTCTAGTGTCGAGCTAGCCACTGTAGACCAATAGGTGTCAACCTACTGGGTGTCAACCTAGACACTATCGACCCTGAGTCCCATACCCCTATAATGACCCTGGTGTAGCTATGTTAATAAGTTTTTTTGTAAATACATTTTATTGATTTTCCATCAGAAAAGCGGATACACAATAACAGAACCATAAAATAGAAAAAGTACATATATAAGTAAAGAATGCACGATGGTGGAGAGATACATATACATCATTGTTCAAAAGAACTAAAGCAAGGGGGTTAACGAGAACACATCTCTCTAACCTATCAACATACAAGTAATAGAACAATGTATACATACAGCAACAGTCATAATGAGACATTGCAGCAACTGTTGCAAAATCAGAAAAAGTTAAAAAGATAAACAAGAAAAACCTAAAAAAATAAAAAGGGTAACACTAAACATATAAGGGAAGAGGGACAGGGAGAGGAGGGGGCAGGTATGTCATCGAAGCTCAGAGGTTCAGAATTGAGTCTGAAAGAGCATTTACAATAAGCATAAATGAAAACCATCGTTTAATACCATCAGAAATCCTCCTAAGTAAATTCCAGGGAGTGTTTTCAAATAGTTTGAGAATATGAATTTGCGAATGAACGTCTAGAGTATTAATACAAAATTCCCATTTACAGTAATATTTTTCAACACCCTCATTAATATCAGGAATGGTAGCCCGTCTTTCATAATACAATATTTGTAGTCATTTTTGTTTGACTTCCAATAAAGAAGGAGTAGAAGGACGTATCCAATGAATGAGAATATTTTATTGGGCAATTGTAATAACTACAGTATAATAAGTAATTGATATTTAAATTTCCTATTGGGGCCCAGGTGCCAAGTCTTAAAATTACCACAAAGACATGCCAAGGGGTCTGGACTCACATGAGAGGAGTACATTGAATTGATGAATTGGACTATTTTATTCCAAAACTTTTTAATTTTGCCGCATTCCCAAATGCAGTGAATAAACATAGCATGAGACATTTTACATTTAATACAGGTCCCATATTCTATGGGTGTCATATATCTCCTCTGTGCAGGGGAAATATATGCCCTGTGTATCATCCTAACATGAACTTCTTGTAAATATGTAGAGTGTAAAAATTTAAGAGTAGTGTTATATGAATATATAAGGTCCGGCAGTAATCTGATACTTGCAACGTCTAAGGACCATTTTTTCAGAGTGGGATCCCAATGAGACGAAGCTGATAAAGAAGCCAACGGGTCATATAATAGACTTATTTTATAAGGAACCAAGGAAATAAGTGTGAGAAGAGAAATAAATGTTGATGATGTATTTACAGTGGACGATGGAGTGTGTAGGGATTGAACGTAGTGACATGTTTGAAGGAACATATAGAAGTGATGAGCTGGAATAGAATATCGGGATTGTAAATCAGTAAATGAATACAAATGGCCACCAGGGTCAAAGAGTTTCTCTATTGAGGCTAAGCCCCTTTCTTTCCATTGCAGAAAGTTCATATTAGTTAACGAGGGAGGGAAAGCAGGATTACCCCACAATGAGATGTACGGGGAATTGCCAGGATTACCATGAAAGATTTTTTCAACAGAAATTCAGGCACAATAAGTGTCCATAAATAAGGGATTTTCTTTAATGGAGGTAGGAATGTCTGACAATTTGGAGTGTAGAAGAGCATTTGGAGAGTAAGGGTTAAATAAAGCAGAATCCAACTGATTATCTGTGTAAGAGATAGTATGGAGCAACCAGTCACTGATATAACGAATAAATATCACGTCTGAGTAGAGGGACAGATCAGGGAAACCTAGACCCCCCTTCAAACGGGGCAATCTTAATTTGAAATAAGCAATTCGTGGACGTTTTCCCTGCCATAGAAAACGGGAAAAAAGGGTTTTCAGATATTAGATATCTTTGGAGAGATGTCGAATTGGTAACATCAGCATAATGTAAAAATATTTTGGAAATAGAACACTTTTTATGGCCGCTATTCTGCCTAACAGAGAAATAGGTAGGGATTTCCAATTGTCAAGGTAGGTTTTTAGCTTGGCAATGATAGGGATAAAGTTAAGATTGTAAAGTTCAGCTAAGTCTGATGGTATTTGAATACCTAAGTACTTAAAGGAAGATCTAGAAATATGAAAGGATTGAAGGATGGGTTTTGATTGAAAATAAGAAGAGGAGCCACGAATAGGGAGAATATTTGATTTGTCTAAGTTAACCTTATAGCCAGGTATAGAGCCAAAAGAGGAGATGAGATTCAGGACAGCTGGGAGAGAAGATGCTGGATTAGAGAGAAAGAGTACCATATCATCAGCGTATAGTGATAGTTTGAGTAGTTTGGAGTGGATACTAATACCTTCAACCAATGCAGAATGATGTATTGCAATTACTAGTGGTTCTATGGCTAGAGCGAATAATAAGGGGGATAAGGGACAACCTTGTCGTGTTCCACGTAAGATAGGAAAGGATGTCGACAAAGAACCACTGCAAGAAACTTGTGATAGGGGGGAGTGCCATAGTGTTTGTAATAAAGAGATGAAAGTAGAAGGAAAACCAAACAGGTGAAGAGAAGTGAAAAGGTAATTCCAATCTACCAAATCAAAAGCCTTTGCGGGCATCAAAATAAACTATTAAACTAGGAGGAGCAGAGTCAGAAGAGTTAGAATGATGAATCATTGCCAAGATTTTCCGAACATTAACAACCGAATGCCTACCTAGTATGAAGCCGGTCTGATCCGGATGTGTAATCTGAGGAAGATACACTTTTAGCCTGTCAGCAAGGATTTTAGTAAATAATTTAGAGTCAAAATTTAGTAAAGAAATAGGCCTATAAGATCCAGGTAAAGATACATTTCTGTCCGGCTTAGGGAGCAGCTTAATAATAGCTGAATTAAAATATAGTGGGATAGAGCGAGTAGATATAATATTGTTATAAAACGCAACCAAGTTCTCCCTGAACCTAGGCAACAAAATCTTATAAAATTCTGCTGACAGGCTATCTGGACCAAGGGCTTTCAATGGTTTAGACTGCTGAATAGCTCTTGTGACTTCGTCAAGGGAGACAGGGGCCTCCAATAGTTGGGAGAATTAATCCGGGAATTGGGGAAGGGATGGAAACGTCCAGGAATGTGAGGGATCATCATCAGTAGAAGCAGAATCCATGCCACGAGGGTTGGAATAAATTGTTTCAAAAATGTTTCTCATAACATCAGGGAGCTGGTTGCTCGAAACTACCATGGAGCCATCCTCACAATGTAGGGGGTGAACTAACATAGGCGGTTGTGAGCCTCTTAATAAATTAGAAAGAAGTTGCCTGGTCTTGTTCCCAAATCTATGGAATTTATAGTTAGTGGAGAAAAGTAAGCGATCACTTTTGATTTTAAAATATTCATCAAAGTGAATCTTTGCAGTGTAATACGCTTACTTTGTAGATGGGGTAGGGGTAGACTTAAAGGACTGGTAAGATTCAGTCAATTTGGCTTGTAAGTCAAGGTAAGTGGCAGCTAAACGTTTATGTTCAGCCGCCAGGTAAGAGATTATGACTCCTCGGAGGACCGCTTTACCTGTTTGCCAGAATAAAGCAGGGTCCGAGGTCTCACTATCCACATTGGCATGTTAAAAGTCCATCCAGGCGGATTCAAGTTTTTGACGGAAACAAATTGATTGGGATAAATAATTAGGGAATTTCCAAAGTCTATAAGGGCCCCTATCCATAGTGGTTTGAAGAGTCATCCATACTAACGCATGATCAGATAGACCGATGGGTTCGATGGTAATATCACGTACTTTGGGGAATAATGAGGCAGACAATAAAATGAAGTCAATACGAGAAAGGGTGAGGTGGGCTGCAGAAAGGCAAGTGAATTATTTTTCAGTTGGATTCATAGCCCTCCAAGCATCAATTAAACTAAGTTGTTTGGAAAGTGCTGGTATTCCTAATTTTGGGAGGGAAATAGGAGTTTTCAGTGTAGAGGATTTATCAAGAATAGGAGAGGAAACAAGATTAAAATCTCCCATTAAAATCAAAGAGTTAGACTATATTTCAATAATTTGGCCAGTAAGGTAGTGAAGAAGGATTTTTTTTATAGATGTTTGGCGCATATATTGAGCAAAGGATATATACGAGGAATTATTAAGTAAAACATCAGTAATCAGATAACGACCTTCCGGGTCAATTACCGAATTGGTGACAGAAATGGATAGGGATTTCTTGGTCAATATGTCTACCCCACGGGACTTGGAGTTTTAAGGGGCTGCTGCTAATAATCTACAACCTAACATCTGTAGCTTCAGGGATTCACTATGCGTTAAATGAGTTTCTTGGAGACACACAATGTCTAGGTGTAATTTGGAAATATAAGTAAGAATCTTCCGTCTTTTGGCTGGGGAATTGATTCCTCCTACATTACACGTTCCTATGCGGATCGACATTAAAGTAGTGGGTGAGTGGAGTTGCGGCCAGTAAAGAACATCCTGATTCATGCTGTCAATTAAAGAGAGAATGGGAAAAGGGGAGGGAGGAGACACAAAAGGAAAGGAACACACAAACAAACAGGGGGACAACAAATGAAAATGCATAGAAAACCACAAAGTAAACTTAGTTAATATTGCGAGCATGGTAAGCAATAAACAGATCTATCTGTAAAATACAATGGGCATGATGAGCCTTTGTTTTCTAAACAGGGAACGGTAAAGAGGCAACATATAGGCCTCTATCTCAGGCATTAAACACAATATCAACATTATATCAGAAATAACATGAAATGTGTGATGGTCGCAAAACTTTATGTTGTCAAATTCTGACGAGAGCGAAATGTCCCGCCAGAAGTAAGACACAACCAACAGGTCTATGAATCAAAAAACTAGTAGATCAGCTAAACATGAAACTAATCAAAAACAGG
This sequence comes from Pseudophryne corroboree, assembly GCF_028390025.1. Lineage (NCBI taxonomy): Eukaryota > Metazoa > Chordata > Amphibia > Anura > Myobatrachidae > Pseudophryne > Pseudophryne corroboree. Next base: position 1,239,797,773 of record NC_086444.1, on the reverse strand, counting down.
GGGAGTCCTATGTCTCAGGAGCAATGAAGCAGTTCCATCAGGCTAAAACAGATAGGTGGAAGTGTGGAATCCACATAATGACGTTGAAATTAGCGTGGAGATGGGGGAGGATCAGCAATGTCCCCTGGGGGTGCGGAGCGACCTTCTTCTGCTAAATAGGCCTCTGCATCAGCAGGCGTGTTGAAATCTTTGTAGGATGATCCATCGAACAGCCTGAGCCTTTCAGGGTAAATCAGGGCAAATTTTCGTTGCTCTGCCACCAAGCGGGAACACACTGGAGAGAAAGCCTTGCGGGCTCGAGATAGCTCAACTGAGTAATCTTGAAAGAGGTATAATTTTGATGATTCCCATGCAATGAACTTCTTATTGCGGGAGGCGGACCATAACAACTGTTTATGTAAATAGTTGAGCCAACGGAATAGAACAACTCGAGGGCGATTAGAAGCAGTTGAAGAGAGGTGACCCACTCTGTGTACTCTCTCAATGATGAGGTCACGGCATTCAGTTTCAATCCCTAAGAGGGTCGGGAGAGTGTTGCTCACAAAGTGGGCTAGAGCTGGTCCTTTCACCAATTCCGGGAGCCCTATGAGATGGATGTTATTTATCCTGGCCCGATTTTCAAGGTCGTCTACCTGATTACAGAGATGATAATTGTCTTTTTCCAACTTGGGAACTACTCGGGTAAGTCGAGAAACATCCTGGAACTGATTGCCGACTCTATGTTCAGTCTCGGCAACACGATGAGTGAGGCGCTGTAATTGAGAAGTTATATCTGAGACCGCTTGTGACAGTAGTGGGCCCATGGTTGCTTTAATAGCTTCCACCACATCATTATAGGTAACATACGAGTCCTGAGGAGCCACTAATTTTTTGGCAGTGGGTGACAGTGCCATAATCGTAGAGTCAGAAGACATGGTGGGATCCGCCCTCCTTTTTTCCTGACGTTGTTGAAGAGGCTGTGTAGATGCAGATGGTGTAAGATATTTTTCCATATAAGCAATAACCGAGACAAAAAGCTTTGGAGAGACAAGAAAGGTGTTGATATCAAAATATTAAAATGTTCCTATAGAAACGACTGAGATGAGGCCTGTGTGGAAGGCTATCAGCACATTGTATAAACAAAATCACATTTCAGCTCAGATAGAGAAATTTTCCTGTGATAGAGCCCCTTGAATCATATGCAAATCTCACAGCTAGTATTAAGGTGCAAGGCAGCAGCCTGACCAGCAGCACTACAGGAACCCTTGACAAATATGTAGAACTTCAGGGGAAACAGTCAGTAGATCAATTATATGATCATGGAGATCACAGGCAAAGCGGGGATGCTGTGGAAGATGGCAGGATCCACAGGTAGCTACAGACCGGCTGTATAGGGAAGTAACAGAAGAGATAATTGCACAGAGAGAAGAAGTGAGAGTCCAGCCAAATTATAATGAAGTATAATGATATTTGCAGAGGCTCCTCCAAAAAGTAAATCAATGCTGTGGTCTAGGCTATTGAAAATGGACAGGGAGATAGTGTTCTGATGAGAGACTCAGAAAATGGCCAACGCAATTATAATGTATAGCGTACAGGCCGCGGTATGTAATGTACTCCTCACCTCCTTTGTAGCACAGAGAGGGAGGCTACTTGATATGATCCAGGAGACTTGCGGGTCCAGGGAGGAAAGGCCGGAGCTGTGCAGTGGACGTTCAGAGCAGGAGCGGCTTCCGCCGCTCCTAATACCTGCTGTTTCCACTGTGGAGCTCAGCCGCCGGTCAGATGAAATAATCGAGGCCCCGGCTTCACCGGCGTGGCAGGCCGCAACTCGCCGAGACCTGTCACAGCATCTCGCGGCATCGCAGCGCGCCCCACAGAGCCCCGTAGGCGGCAGGAGGTAGCTGAGTCCCAGAAAGGGAATCAAAGAAGGGTTAGAAAATATGCAAAATGGCACTTTGAGAGCTAAGGAAGGGACAGCTCAGAGGAAAGGCAGCTGTCCACTATCCCGGTCAGGCCATGCCCCTCTATGTTAATAAGTTTAACTAACAACTATAATTCACAATATTTCTAAAACATGTTCTTTTTTAAATGCTATATCTTAGGATATTTCTTTTGGATAGGAATTTATCTAATCCATTTTTAACATATTGACTAAGTCCACTAATACTACCTTCTCTGGCAGAGAATTCCAAATCCTTACTGCACTTACTGTGAAGAATCCTTTCCTGTGTTGGGTATGACATTTTCTTTCCTCTAACCTCAGAGAGTGACCGCGAGTTCAGTGTCCAGATTTTTTTTTAAAAACGCCTTGATAGCTCTTTGTATTGTCCCGCTATAAATTTGTAAATATTAAGAATGTCTCCTCTTTGACGCCTCTTTTCGAGTGTAAACATATCTAACCCAGCAAGCCTTTACTCATAATCCAGTGCCTCTAACCCCTTAATCAATTTGGTGGCTCGCCTCTGAACCTTTTCAAGTTCCAAGATATCTTTTTTATAGTATAGCCCCAGAACTGTACACAATAGGGGTCATTCAGACCTGATCACACGCTAGGATTTTTTGCTGCGCTGCGATCAGGTCAAAACTGCGCATGTGCATGCACCGCAATGTGCAGGCGCGTCATACGAGTACAGAGCAGCCCTTTTCTGGGTGATGGATTGTACGAAGAATCCATACGCACAGCCGATCGCAAGGAGATTGACAGGAAGAAGGTGTTTGTGGGTGTCAACTGACCGATTTCTGGGAGTGTTTGGAAAAACACAGGTGTGTCCAAGCATTTTCAGGGCGGGTGTCTGACGTCAGTTTCAGCCCCGGACAGGCTGAAGTGATTGCAGTGGCTGAGTAAGTCCTGGGCAACTCATAAACTGCAAAGCAAAAATACACTCTCCCTATGGGCGGCAACTATCTGCTCACAGCAGTGCAAGAAACCCCTAGAGAGCGATCAGCTCTGATTGACCCCCAATATGCAAGCTGTGGCCTTACCAATGATTTATACAGTATCAGGATTACACTCTCTTCCCTTGTCTCAATTCCAGTTTTATACATGCTAACAATGAGTACCCCCAATTCTTTTTCAACCTCCATTTCCCCTACCTCTTCCCTATTCAGTTTATAGGATGCATGATTATATTTTGTCACCAAGTGCATTACTTTACATTATCCTATATTGAACCTCCATTTATCTGCCCACACTTCCAGTTTAAATAAATTGTACTTAGGAGACTCAACATCTTTGTCTGAATTCATTTCTTTGCACTGTTTAGTATCATCTGCAAAAATAGACACGGTGCTTTCCAGACCCACTCCTAGGTCATTACTAAATATGTAAAACAGTAGTGGCCCAAGTACAGACCCTTGTGATATTCCACTGAGTACTGAGACCCAGTTGGAAAACATCCCATTTACCACCATGTGCTGCTCTCTATTACCCAGCCTGTAATTTACCCAAGTACAAATAGTGTTTCCTAAACCAAGATCTCTTAGTCTGAAAATCAGTCTCATGTGTGGCACTGTGCTAAAGGCTTTAGTAAAGTCTAAATAGAATACATCCACTGCTTTTCCCTGATCTACATTATCACTCTCTTTTCATAGACACTAATTAAGTTAGTCTGACAAGACCTAGTCCTCACAAAACCGTGATGGTTCCTATTAATAAGTAACCTTTGAGTTCTCCAAGAACTCCTGTATGCTATCCCTTATTATACAGTACCTTCCAATATTTTCCTCACTATATATGTCCAACGTACAAGTATATAATTTCCGGGATGAGTTTTAGTTCCCTTTTTAGATATTAGGACTACCTCTGCTATACACCAGCCCTTCCGTACCAAGACTGATTTAATTAAATCATAGAAAATCAAATATAAAGGCTTTGCTAATTCTGAGTGAAGCTCCATAAGAATCACTGCATGAAGACCATCGGGACCCAGAAATGTATTTATCTTAATTTTACTTACTTACTCTCCTGGACTACTTCCTCATTTAACCAAGCACTTTGCAACGGGACCTTACCATGGCTTTTGTTGTGCACTACTCCAACAAACTGGACCTCTCTAGTAAATACTGATGAAAAAAATGTGAAATAATTCTGCTTTTTCTTTGTCCTCGCTAATCAAGACACCCAACTCACCCTTTAATGGTGCTATGTTCCCATTTTTTAACCTTTTACTGTTTGAATACAGTACTTTAATTGTTTTCAATTTTAGCAGCTCTGATTTCTTTTTTGCATTTTTTGTTACATTCTTTTTAGTATTGGAATGATTCTGCCTTCCCGGCGGATTTAAACGATTTGAATGCACGCCTCTATTAATCTATTTGTTCCTTAACCTTTTTATAAAGCCACATTGGTTTGAATTTACTACTCCTAAGTTTGCTGCACATGGGAATGAACTTTTGAATGTTCTTATTCAGTAAAGTTTTGAAAGCCTCCGACATTTCATCTGGATTCTTACAATGAAACAAAGGGCCTATTTCAGAGTTGATCGCAGCAGCACATTTATTAGCAGTAGAGCAAAACCATGTGCATTGCAGAGGGGTCAGATATAACATGTACAAAGAGTTAGATTTAGGTGATGGGTGTTAAACTGAAATCTAAATTGCAGTGTATAAAAAAAGCAGCAAGTATTTACCCTGCACAGAAACAAAATAACCCACCCAAATCTAACTCTCTCTGCAAATGTTATATCTGCCACACCTGCAGTGCACATGGAGGGTCATTCCGAGTTGTTCGCTCGCTAGCATTTTTTAGCAGCTGTGCAAACGCTAAGCCACCGCCCTCTGGGAGTGTATCTTAGCTTAGCAGAATTCCGAATGAATGCATCGCAGAACGGCTACAAAAAAATATTGTGCAGTTTCTGAGTAGCTTCAGACCTACTCAGCGCTTGCGAACACTTCAGACCATTCAGTTCCGGATTTTACATCACAAACACACCCTGCGTTCTTCCAGCTACGCCTGCGTTTTTCCTGGCACGCCTGCGTTTTTCCGAACACTAGCTGAAAGCGGTCAGTTGACACCCTGAAACACCCACTTCATGTCAATCACTCTGCGGCAGCCATTGCGACTGAAAAGCTTCTCTAGACCTTTTGTGAAACTACATCGGCCGTTGTGAAAGTACTTTGCGCGTGTGCACTGCACCGCATACGCATGCGTAGAAGTGCCATTTTTTTTACTTAATCACAGCGCAGCAAACATTTTCAGCTAGCGATCAACTCGGAATTACCCCCATGGTTTTGCCCATCTGCTAACAGATTTGCTGCTGCGATCAACTCTGAATTACCCCCAACGTTTTCCAATTATTGTCCTTTAGTGTATGATTCAGCACTTTGAATTTTGCTTTTCTAACGTTTAAGATCTTAGTTGTGCCCTTATAGAGTTGTTTTTGAAACTATTATCAAATGTAACCATTCTGTATTATGATCGCTTTTTCCCAAGGTCTTCCCTTCTTTAGTATTTGATATTATCGCCACATTATTAGTTAGTACCAGATCCAGTATAGTCCTTAGTCTAGTTGGTTCCTAGATTACTTGAGACAAATAATGATCTTTTAGCATAGTTAGGAACTTGTTTTCCCTGGCTGTGTCATCTGATTTGTTTTACAATTTGTATCTAGATAGTAATAATCCCTAATGATTAGGACCTCCCCCAGTCCTGCAGCATTTTTGATTTGCTGCAAGAGTTGTAATTCCTCATTCACACTAATATCCGGTAGTTTGTAGCATGTCCCTATTAGTAACTTTTTTGTGCAGATGGAGCCGCGCTCATCTGATGCGGCTCCATCGCATATCAGCGTTCTCGCATGACTAAGCGAACCATCCGCCTATTCATGCTGGGAGCGCACAGAGACACTTCCATTAAAGTGAATGGGGCGCGTGCGCATCATGGACACGTGCGCGCCCAGGCACAGATGGAGACAGGGTTAGTATGGCTCCATCTGTATCTTTACACTGCACTAGAAATTTCGACCCAAAGCGACTCTACATCATCACCAATCCCCTTGTAAATAACCTTCTTTACATACGGTTTTACAAATGGTTTAACATAAAGAAATACACCTCCTCCATTTTTGTTAGCCCTGTCTCTCCTAAAGAGAGTAAAACCTGCAAGTTTACTGCCCAATTGTGAGAATCATCCCACCATGTCTCCATAATGCGTATGATATCATATTGTTCATTTAGTGCAATCATTTCTAATTCTGTTATTTTACTAGTTAGGCTTCTTGCATTTGCAAGCATACTGAACACTTTAGTTTAGAAATCCCCTGATCTGTATGTTTTATTGTTGATATTGTTACTTTAGTTACTTGAGTTTTCCTTGATTTACCATTTCTGACTATTTTTCTCCTCCCCCCTCTCCACTCCCATTATACTTTATAGATCACACTTTTCTGCCCTCTCTGATTGTCCCATTACATCTTTCTAATCTTTCCCCTCAGATACTTAGTTTAAGATCTACAACTTACTAACCATCCTTCCCCCCAGCACTGCTGCCCCCTCCTTAATCAGGTGCAATCCATCATGAAAAAAAAGATGGTGCATAACCAAGAAGCTTGCCCAATGTTCCAGGAAAACAAAACACTTCTTCCTACACCAATCTCTTAGCCACACATTTACCTCCTTAATCTCCCTCTATCTCCCTGAGCTAGCACGTGGCACAGGTAATATTTCATAGAAAATTACCAGAGATGTCCTTGCCTTAGGTCTCTATAATAATTTTTAAGAACATCCCAACTACCATAAACTTTGTCAGTGCCAACATGCACCAAGACCACCTGGTCCTTCCCAGCACCTCAAAACAATCTGTGTACCCGATCTGCAATGTGTCGTAACTGAGCACCCAGAAGACAACATACTGTACGATGATTGCGGTCCCAGTAGCAGATTGCCCTAGCTACCTTTCTAATGATTGAATTCCCTACCACCATAATCTGACTAAGAACCTTGCTGACATCTTTCCCCTCTGTGCCGGAGTGACCATTCCTCTGGTTGCTAAAGGAAACCATCTCTGTCCGCTCCACCAAATCTGCACTGCCATTCACAGTAGCTACATCCAGTTGGGCAGATCTGCTGGGATTTGGCAGCTCAGCGCTGGCCTGCCTCTTTCTCCCACCTCTACCCCTAATAACTGTAACCCAACTACCTACCTGTTCCTCATCCTCTACCTCAGGTCCACCCTGCACGCATAATGCATCCAAAGGGAGCTGCAGACTTTACTCAAGATTGGCAATCTCCCTTATTGTTGCAATGGTAAGCTTTAGAGAAGGTATTTGGCCTTCCAAAGAGACCATTTGCCCACATGTCGTGCAGAGGTTCTAACCCTGGAACAGTTGTTCCATGTATGCATACATCCGACAAGATATGCACTCAGTGAGATCATCAATCTTTTTCCCACTCATTCTGAAATGGGTTACCTAACTTCCACTAATATGTAATTAACCTTATGTCGATATATAACCCTTCTTATATGTAGAGACCTAAGACACTACACTACAATCCCTCCTCTATACAATAATGTGTAACAGGAACTTTAAATAGTACAGCAGTAATGATACTTGCGTGCCAGGGTGAATATGGAACTCCTGCAACTGCACCCTCTCACTGATCTCTGCCTCTCCTATGCAGACTCTGCCCTAAGCTAGCTACCAGCTCCTTTGTCCCACTACCGGCTCCTTGTCTCTCCGTCCCTCTCTGGGGTCCCAGCTCTCATCCCGCTTCAAGCTGACTGCTCTCATTGCCATACCCAAGGCATGTGGGTCTGGCTACCATCCTGCTCTGGCTCCCTGCTCATGGCACCTTACCCCTGGCAACCAGCACCTGGCTATAGCTCCAATTCCTGTTCCCGCTCTAGCTCCCCACTCTCAGTGGCTTACGTCCGGCACCCAGCCCCCATCCCACTCTGTCACTCAACTCTCAGTGCCTTTACCCCGGTACACAGCACCCAGCTCCTGCTCTGCCCATGTGTGCTCTCACTTGTATGCGTAACTTCCGCTTCCGGTCACTTCAGCATGTCACAGCTTCCTCACTTCAGTCTTTGTAATGCAGTAAACTTGAAGATGAATTTGAAGTACATCTGAAGAAATTATAACTAGGTGATATCAAGAAGAAAATACAGCACTGTGCAAATGTTTTAGGCAGGTGTGAAAAAATAACTGCAATGTAAAAATGCTTTCAAAAATATGCTTTCAAAAATAGACAGAGGTAATAGTTTATTTTTATTAATTAAATAAATGCAAATTGAATGAACGGTGAGAAATCTAAATCAAACCAATATTTGATGTGACCATCCTTTGCCTTCAAAGCATTATTCATTCTTCTAGGTACACTTGCACACAGTTTTCGAAGGAACTCTGCAGGGAGGTTGTTCAACACATCTTGAGGCACTAAACAGATCTTCTGTGTCAAAAAGGGTTTTTGTCCTCACCGTATGCTCCTATTTCTACCTCTCCAGCTGCTGGTTTTTTAAAAAAAGGCCAACACCTATTCCTTAAAAAACATGCAATATCCAACAACTTAAAAAAACCTGCACTGTGAGGTGCAAACAAGTCTAAACATCTTTCTACAGTACCAAGAAAAGACTACGGTCTTTCAAATGGATCTAAATACAATATATAAGTTCACAGATCCAACTCCTTCCCCTTCCGGATAATCCCCAGTGTGTCCACTGTCCAGAGGCCTCCGTATGCAACTCCCTTCGAGTGTTCAGAATTAAATCCTTCTACTTGCATCACATTTCTATCCCGCATGCACAAAAAGGTTTCTTTCAATCAGCACCACATAAACTGCTTATGTTCTCAAATGGAGTAACACATCATATTTCATTCCCGCATGCGTGCAAAGGTATATTTTTTCTCAGACATGGTAGGTATAAATACGGTGTATTTTAATCAATCCACATAAAAACTTCATCCATAACTGGACTGTTAAAAGTTCATAACATGATAAATAATCCCTTTCAATACCGGACCGGACCTCACAGATGAAGGGTGCGGGATATGTCCGTGTGCCCGCCTGCTGCAGTCAATGGACACGGGCGGTTGCTTGATGGATAAGGCACCTGGATACTCCTAAGTAATGTAAATGTGCAGTTCCGCATTAACTACTCATATATATGCAAATCAAGAATAATCACAGTACCAATGTAAATACTGCTGATATTTCTTATCAATTCACAGCGGTTAACTATTGGTGGTGCTCCCAAACAGCGGTGAAACGTACGTCGGGACCGACATCATCATGTGACGTCATCGCGGCCACGCCCCCTTTCGAAACGGGTGGCCGCGCTACAGAGACCGGGACAGGGAGCACGAGCAGGGAGATGCAGGGGAGACACGGTAGCACAGCTGATCAGTGTGTGCCACACACGGCTCCATTTAGATGACAAGCATCCATGCGATCAAGGCTCAGTATACCATCTCCTATAAATTCCCCTTCTCCCTCATATTTCAGTCTCAGCCTCCTCGCCTCCCCTCTCGTATGTGTCTTAGCTTACATAAAGATAGTTATCAGCAACTGCAGTCCCATCCATACTGATATCAAGCCGTTACCTTGCATTATCAATGTTAATGTCTCTTCTATTATTGGTTAACTAGTAATGGTGACTGCAGCTCTGTTTTTATGCACATGAAATTGCCACTCTGTATCACAGCAATGGCAGTCCTATCTATATTGATACTAATTTGTTATCTTGTATCAACAATGTTTCTATAACTTAGCTAACAAGCAATGATGACTGCAGCTCTGCTTACATACATGAATTTACTACTCTGTATTAATTCTGGATAATGATTCCCTGCATAGCTGACACATTTATATCAGGATGCACAGACACTTTGAAGAAGTGATCTGACCAGATAATTATTATATGACATTTTTTATATGATTTTTGCCTATTTTCAAAAGGTGAATCCAATGGACCAGAAATTGACACAGCTGATGTAGAATATGTGATGACATACTGTATATATGATAATTTTCACTCATTTGATGTAGAATATGTGAGGACAATTTTATGTGTGAGCATATGAGATATGCCTTATGGGATATAATGGATTTTGCACTCTAAAAATCTCTAACACATGAAAATGTATTAAATAAATATATATATTTATTTCTCACTCTCTCATCTGGCTGACAGCAGTACTGATTTGAGCTTTGCTCCTTTCAGTGTACAATTTGCAGTCACAACAGACAGTAGAAGTGCTTGTACATCCTTCAGGCCTGGTGGGTAGGATTGGACCACCAAAGCCCTACTTTTGAATTTTTTCTCATTATTTTGGAACTCGCTCCTTATATGTAATTTTCCAAAACTCTCTCATCTGGAAAAGCTCTGGAACCGGCGCATTTATACTCTGGATCCAGGCCCAGACAGACAACAGAAGTGGGTACTCTCTTCTCTCTGAACTTTGAGTGTGACTGTCTACAGTCAATATATTCTCTTTATGTCTGCAGGATATATTCTGTGTGAGCTCATGAGATATACCTATCTCTCTCGACTTCCCCATCTCTACCTCCCAAGACTTCCATCACTAAGTGTAACATTGAGGCTATTGACACCACATTCTTTTCCTCCCTGTTTGACTCACTTCTCTCTCCTATTCTCTCTCTCTCATGCCCTGAACAAGCCACTTCCACATACAATGCATCCCTTACTTCTGCTCTTGACTCTGTTGCTCCACCAACCACTATTCACCCTCACAAATTAACACCTCAACCCTGGCACACCAAATGCACCAGATATCTGCAAAAATGCTCACGTACTGCTTAGCGACACTGGAGGAAATCACGCTCTAAGGCAGACTTCCTCTGTTTCAAACTTATGCTCTCATCCTTCAGTGCTGCCCTTTCTCTTGCTAAACAGTCATACTTCAAGAACCTCATCTCCTCCCAGTCTTCCAACACCCAGCGCCTCTTTGCCACTCTCAACTCACTCCTCTGCCCACCTCCACCTCATCTCCCTTCATCACTCTCTGCTCTGGACTTTGCCACTTACTTCACATCCAAAATTGACTCCATACGCAAGGACATCACACTAGACCATCAGTAAACAGCTTTCTCCCATCCCTTACCACCCCTCCCCATCCCTCCCACCAACTCTGACATCTTTCTCCCATGCATCTGGAGAGGAAGTCATGGCCCTCATTCATTCCAGTCCCCTCACCACCTCCCCACTTGACCCTAACCCCTCCCGCCTACTCTGCTACCTCTCTCCTTCTGCTTGTTCCCATCTTTCCCACCTTCTCAATCTCTCCCTCTCATCAGGCACTTTCCCCTCTGCCTTCTAGCATGCACTAATCTCTCCTATTCTTAAAAAACCTACCCTTGATCCAAACACTCTCTCCAACAACTGACCCATCTCTCTCCTACCTTTTGCCTCCAAACTCCTTGAGCATATTGTCTACAACCACCTTATTTCCTTTATTTCCTCACACTCACTACTTGACCCATTCCAGTCTGGCTTCCATCCTCTACACTCCACTGAAACTGCCCTTACAAAAGTATGCAATGACCTATATGTTGCTAAGTCTAAGGGACACTACTCTCTACTTATTCTACTTGATCTCTCAGCTGCTTTTGACACTGTGGACCATCCTCTCCTACTGCAAATCCTTCACTCCATTGGTCTGCGTGACACTGCCCTCTCTTGGCTGTCTTCCTACTTATCTGACCGTTCATTCTCTGTCTCCTCTCATGACTCCACCTCCCCCTCACTTCCACTAACTGTAGGTATACCCCAAGGTTCTGTCCTTGGTCCTCTTCTCTTCTCTCTCTATACATCCTCACTAGGTAAGCTCATTAGTTCTATTGGTTTCCAATATCATCTCTATGCTGATGACACCCAAATTTATCTTTCCTTTCCAGACCTCTCCCCTGCTCTTCTCTCTCGTATCTCCAACTGTCTCTCTGCTACCTCTTCCTGGATGTCCCAGCGCTTTTTTAAACTTAACATGTCTAAGACCGAGCTGATCATCTTCCCTCCCTCCCGCATAACCTTACCTCCTACAATCTCACTATCTATTGATGGCACTACTATCTCCTCTAGCTCCCATGTGCGCTGTCTTGGAGTAATCCTTGACTCCTCCCTCTCCTTCAAACCACACATTCAGCACCTCTCACAAACCTGCCATTTTCATCTTAAAAATAGTTCCAGGATCAGACCCTTTCTGACCCAGGATCCTACTAAGACTCTTATCCACTCACTGGGCATCTCCAGACTGGACTACTGTAATCTCCTCCTGACTGGCATTCCTGACAAACACCTCTCTCAACTCCAATCTATCCTCAATGCTGCTGCCCGGCTCATTTTCCTCACCAAACGCACTACGTCTACCTCTCTTCTCTTACTAGACCTTCACTGGCTTCCCTTCCCTTTCAGAATCCATTTCAAGCTTCTCACACTCACTTACAAAGCCCTCATCCACTCCTCTCCCATCTACATTTCTGATCTTATCTCCCTTTACACTCCCACCCGTCCTCTTCGCTCTGCTAATGCATGCTGACTCTCCTGCCTACGGATTACTTCCTCCCACTCCTACCTCCAAGATTTTTCACGTGCTGCTCCAGTTATCTGGAATTCCCTACCTCTCCCCCTCAGACTCTCCACCTCTCTACAAAACTTCAAATGGGCTCTCAAGACCCACTTCTTCACGAAACCCAGCCAAATCTCATCCTAACCCTCTGTTCCACGTTCTCTATGTACCCCATCTGTGTCACCCCTGTCTGTCTACCCCTCCCCTTTAGATTGTAAGCTCTCACGAGCAGGGTCCTCTTCCCTCATGTGCTAATCCTTTGTCTTACTTTAATAATCTTCAACTGTACCACATCCAGCAGTCTTCTGCCACCTGATACTTATTCCAGTGTCATGTAACTATGTTTGTTTACCTTGTACTTGTCCTATACTGTCATCAACTGTAAGTTGCTTTTTTTCCTGTTTGATTATTTATGTACTTTGTAATTCGGCGCTGCAGAACCCTTGTTGCGCCATATATATATAAATATAAATAAAGGATAATAAATACCATTTGTGATTTAGTACACCTGCACGTGCAGTAATTGTCAGAACACACACACTCATACCTGCATTTAAATGTGTAAGATCCATGAGATCTGCATGCAGTCTGATGAGACTCAGTAATTTTTGCTCTTATTTCAGAATCTTAGTATTGATCTGACTTTATATACAAAGTGTGGTTTTTGACAACCCTCACAACCACTTTTTTTGAAAAAACCTTTTGAAAATAAATAAATTTTGGTGTTAGAATTTTTGTGATATTTTTTATACACAGTTAAGCCTATACTTCTCTATTTAATTCAATTTAATCCAACTAATAATTCATTCACTCTATTTCTTATTTCTCACTCTCTCATCTGTCTGACAGCAGTACTGATCGGAGCTCTGCTCCGTTCAGTGCACAATCTGCGGTCATAACAGACAGAATTACCCCTCCCTTTTAGCACTTGAGTGACATCACAATCTGATTGAGCAGCTTGCCATTTTGTGCATTGTATTTAGAGAGGCATGGATGGGTCAGCATTAGGAGGGATTGCTGACTCCTGAGTGCCATTGGAGAAGTTAGGGGTGTCTCCAGGTAAGCTGGCTCTCAGATTCTGTAGAAGCCATTATCATGTGGCCTTTCACTGGGCTATTAGACCCAGACATATATGTAATTATTTATGGGGTGGGTGTGAGGTGCAGTGGCCCTGTGTCGGTATGGCTGGGCGGCTTCAGGTCGGCACACCCTAACACTTTATTAAAACTTATGATTTTCCCTATCACTTTGTATATATTTTTGTATTATTTTAATCGCATTTCACTTATATAGCACTTATGTGCTTCTTATTAACCCTTAGTAACTTTCATCTGTGTGCTGATCTGAGGTATCCGACCTGTGCCGACGTGATGTGGTCCTGCACCCCGAACCCACACCTAGTATTAGGGACCCCCAGTGATGGAGATGCCTTGCCGAACAGCCTGGGGGCTTAACCCTATATCTGCAGATATATGCAACTAAGATCTCTGTATTATCTGATTATTATGTTGTGTTATTTCTCACTCAGTGTGCATTAGGGAACACATTGTTTTTTCTGACACTCATTATTGTACTGCTCTCCATCCCCTTGGTGAACAATCTGCCTTCTGTTACCGCCAAATATTTCAAAGTTTGAATCATCAGTCTAGAGCGCCTGCTGCCATTTTTCTGTACCCCAGTTCCTGTGTTTTCATAAATAGTGAAGCTGATTGCATAGTTTCCACATCAAAGGTATAACTTTTTGGCCCCAATTCATCCATGAAGACCACTTCTGGCCAGACTTCTCCAAAATGGAAATGGTGTGTGTACCTGTCCTCTACTGACTACATAAGGTTGGATCATTTCACTCACAGTCTCAAGAAGAGCACCTGCAGTACAGGACTCTGCGCTACAGATGTGACCACTTTCACCTTATATATTTTGCTACATTTGGAATGTCATGTATGGCACAGCTAATCTTTTTTCTACGAGTAGTGATTGGATGGATTTTAGAATTTTTGTATGCCATAATAATATGTATAAAGTAGTATGTTAAAGAAGCCAATAAAGAAAAATCACAAAACATAGCTAAATCTCTGAGTCCATGGCATGCTAAACTGTGCCATACGTGACAGGATATTGTAAAGGTGTATGTGGACACATCTGTATATTCCTCCACTGATCTGTCACTCCCATAAAGCACAAAAGTTTGTCTCAATAGAATCTTTAATGTCTGGATCATCACATAGTAGAAGTAGGGTGGAGAGAATGTCCCCAAAAGACTGTAAAGTGGAATGACTTTGACAGAGAACAAATTCACAGATTTCTTGATCACCAAGGCGATGAAAATGAAGATTCACACTTGCTGTTCTTCTGATCCAGAGGAATTAGCTGAGTTTGGGAACCTTCGGCCCTCCAGCTGTTGTTGAACTACACATACAAGCATGCCTTGCTACAGTTTTGCTATTTGGCCATGCTAAAACTGTTGCAGGGTATGCTGGGATGGCTATTATTATTATTATTATTATTATTATTATTATTATTATTATGATGATGTAGGTTTAACAACAGCTGGAGGGCTGAAGGTTCCCCATCCCTGGTCTAAAATAAGGTTGACAGATGTTTTTAAGTTTCTTGAAAAGTCTTCAGTCTCCACAAAATACATGTTTAGCAGCCTAATCTCTCTCTCCACTGCTGGAGCAACACTTCAGTATCTGAATTTGACTCACCAGCTCATGTGCCTTTGTGTCACGCTCACATCAATTAGCTGGTGGCATAGTTATGAATCACAGTTCACGTTAATGTTTCTGCTGACTCGGCAGTGTTTGGCACTGCTTGTATTTATGGTACAGTATATAGTCTAGACATACAGTAACACAGATTTTCCCCACTGATCTCTGTAATGCGTATAGAATTTCCTGCTGTGCTACACAGGACATAATCCTCCAGGAAAGCACCAGATGAGACAAACAAGGGATGAATAAAATACCATATTATATTAATTCAGGAGACAGAGGCATAGTCAGGAGAGCTGAGCAAATGGGAAACATTCTGGGTTTGGGCCAGGAATCTAGTGAAAACAAGTTCAGAAACAGTGCAAGGTCAGGATTGCAGATACTAGAGTATTCATGGAGTTCTGGGCCAAAAACAGTAATTTTCAAGTAAGTAGTAGCAGGTTCACACACAATCCAAAGGGCAGGAAATATTACCAGAACTGGATACATATACGTCCTTCCTTATGTATTTACCATGTGTAGGATATTGACTGCAGCAAATAATAGCTGGAGAGCAGGGGTTGTTCCAAAAACTCAAGTATACTAGAAGCAACTGGCTGGAAATACTGATCTCAAATTCACAAAATACTATGTTAAAATACTGCTAATTACCCCAGTGATGACATATTTTACTGCTATTATACTAATCTACTACTTCTAACAGTATACTTTATTTCCATAGATCAATTTTGGAGCCACTGATCCTGTCCTAAATGACAGACTATTATATCCAACTTTTTCCCGGATTGTCCCAGATGATCAGGACCGTTATGCAGCTATTGTTAAGTGTCTGCTACATTTTGGTTGGAACTGGGTTGGAGTCATTACATCAAGTGATGGTAGTGGGGACATGGAATTACTGGAACTGAGTAAACTGATGAGCAAGCATGGGATCTGCATTGAGTTTATCATTAAAGTTTCCACTAATATAGACGTTAATAGAAAGAAACTTCAGGAGATGAAACAATTTACAGCTAGAATTCTAGTAATGTGTGGTGTTGGTTCCATACATTTTTTTCATTTTTTTTATGAGAATGAAGCTATTAATGAAGATGTCACAGTAATCCTCAGTGACACATGGACTAATGTAAAATATATGGATGGTATCTACTTCCCACCCATAAATTGTAGCTTAATTTTTATATTGCCTCCTAAAAAATTCCCCAACATTAATAATATTATTAACAATGCAAACCCATTTGAAAGACCAAATGACCCAATACTGGAAGAAATTTGGCTCCTGTTTTATAAATGTCTTTCACAAAACATTTTCAAAAATACTGTTTATCAGCGTATGTATCAGTTTTCTGGACATAATTGCAGTGGCAAAAAGCATCTTCCAGA
Source organism: Pseudophryne corroboree (assembly GCF_028390025.1). Taxonomy (NCBI): domain Eukaryota; kingdom Metazoa; phylum Chordata; class Amphibia; order Anura; family Myobatrachidae; genus Pseudophryne; species Pseudophryne corroboree. The sequence goes on along the minus strand of NC_086444.1, from coordinate 1,239,781,176 downwards.
GACAATTTATGGTGTTGCACAATCGAAGCCCCACTATACATACATGTCAGTATATGCTCTGGCTCATGCTCTGAACAGAATGAATCTGCATAAAAATAAAGCTAAATCTTTTGAATTAAAGCAAACAGTAAGTTGTGTGTATGTAAGACAGTGACGAGAGAATTGTCCATATTGAGTTCTTGAACTTGATTTGCCAACACTATTGCCATGATGTTAGGCTCAAATCGATTGGATGGTGGCATAATTATAGATCATTATCCAGTCAGTGGTTCTGCAGACTCATCAGTCTGTATTGGTCCTGTTTATCTTCAGGGTATAGAGTATAAACAGGATGTACTTATAATGCTGGTGGTCAGGATCCCGGTATTCAGGAGACTGACTCCTGAATCCAAACCTCTAAATTTTACCAGCGGTCAGATTCCCTACACCTCCTCTAATTCACACTCAGTTGTTGGTTCCATGCCACCTACAGAGTGGGAATAGAATATGTTGTAAGTAAATCTCACCACCGGGCCCAAAGTGCAGCAAGAACAGCAAACACAGGATGTCTCACTGCTTATATACCAACAGGTGGGTTGTAGCTGTCAGTATATCATAGCGCACCCAGTATATACATGTCACTGATCCCTGCATGTTGTCCTTTCTGCTGTGTTGCACATGTCATAGTCCCCCAGGTAAGCAGCTAATGTGACAAAGAAGAGGGGAGTATATTATATCAGGAGGCATAGACAAACTAATTAGGTAATGTAGTTGGAAGTCAAGGAGTGATCTACATATGGTCATGGGTGGTGGGAAGAGCAGATGGGAAACAATCTATGTCTGAGGCAGGCATCTCAGGAAGATAAGTCATCAGTCTAAAGCCAGGACTGGAGACACCAGATAAGTCAAAGAGATCATTAGCAGTAATTGGCAGATACGCAGTAGCATGTTCAGACACAACTAAAGGGCAGTGACCCTCATTCATATCTGATCACAGCAGCAAATTTGTTAGCAGTTGAGATAAAACCATGTGCAGTGCAGGTGGGGCAGATATAATAAGTGCAGAGAGAGTTAGATTTGGGTGGGGCGTGTCCAAACTGAAATCTAAATTGCAGTGTAAATATAAAGCAGCCAGTATTAACCCTGCACAGAAACAATATAACCCACCCAAATCTAACACTGTCCATGCACATGTTATATCTGCCCCCCTGCAGTGCACATGGGGGCTAATTCAGACCTGATTGCTAGCAGGATATTTTTGCATTACTGCGATCAGATAGTCGCCGCCTACAGGGGGAGTGTATTTTTGCTGTGCAAGTGTGCAAACGCATGTGTAACAGAGCTGTACAAACAGATCTTGTGCAGTCTCTGCACAGCCCAGGACTTACTCAGCCAATGCAATCACTTAAGCCTGTCCGGGACTGGAATTAACGTCAGACACCCTCCCTGCAAATGCTTTGACACGTCTGCTTTTTTCCAAACACTCCCTGAAAAAGGTCAGTTGCCACCCACAAACACCTTCTTCCTGTCAATTTCCTTGTGTTTGCCCGTACGAATAAATTATTTGCACAAACCCATCGTTGAGCAGCGATCTGCTTTGTACCTGTGTGATGTGCCTGCGTATTGCGGTGCATAGGCATGCGCAGTTCAGACCTGAATGCAGGCTGCACAAAAACGCAACCTAGCAATCAGGTCTGAATTACCGACATGTTTTGCCCATTAACTAACAAATTTGCTGCTGCAATCAGATCTGAATTGACAGCAGTATCATTAGAAATGGATATGTAGGTTTAATTTCCGTATATACTGTAGAAGATTTGTTGTATCCAGAAAGTACTGTACTTGAAGAACTCAAAAATACTAGTAGCGACTGGCTGGAGCACTGGAATTAAGTTCCCAATGTGCTGCTGTGTGTTACAATCCCAGTAAAGACCCCAGATATTTTATTTGTATGTATGTAATAAATTGAGAGATAATTGTTTGGCATTGACTTTTGGCCCTGGCATGGTAACATGTCAATCTCTCAAGTCCTACATCAGTCACATTCAAATAGTTTTTCTTAGTTCTGTGGAAAATATAAAGACAAACAGCAAGAAAGTTGTCTGACTAAGCAACAACCTCTGCAAAGAAATACATTAAACGGTCCCTTTATTACCTAGCAATATGCATATGGAGAAGATCTAGCATCTACAGTAGATTGTAGTTTTTTGGGCTGGAACTAGCACATTGTTTCCAGTAAAGCAGCAGACTAAGTTATACAGCAGACTGAACAGAGGTAAAAAATCATCATTACAATATGTTCTACTGTATCTGTGCTGTCATTCATAGAAGATGACAGAATACAAAAGGGGCAAACTGCTGACTACCACACCTTCACTGGTCAGGGGAAAATGGGGCTATTCAGAGATATCAGGACTACCAGGATCAGCATTTGGCACATACTAAACTAAATAACATACTGTAGTGGTCTATTTACTAAGCATTGGAGAGAGATAAAGTACCAGAGACTCAGCTCCTATCTGTCATGTTACAGGCTGTGTGTGATAAATGACAGCAGTTGGTTGGTTGGTTGGTACTTTATCTCCATCCACTTTATCTCCTTCCTATGTTTAGTAAATAGACCCATTCTCTCATTCTCTATAAAATCTATGGCCACAGTTATACTATAAGTGGATGTATATGTCCAGAACATTTACTGTGTTTGTGCCATTACTTATACAGACATTTTTATTTCCTAATGAAAGCGGCTCTCTATGAGAAACCTTCATTACACAGATCCCACTGGAGAAGAGATGACCTTCAATGAGAGAGGAGATCTGCCCTCTAAGTGGTCAGTTGCAAACTGGGTTATATATAAAACTAACACATCATATGAATTTGTTATAAAGCCTGTGACCACCTTTGAAGAATCAGAAGATGACCAGTTTTATAATATCAAAGCAGGAGAAATCACGTGGAGAAATGGCACGGTAAGAGAAGATGAAATTCAGTATATCATATACAGTAGGAATGCAGTTGGTGTCTGATACATGCAGATGTGCCATACTATCCCTTTATACCAGGACACATGAATCACACAGATTCTGTTGCTGGCTGACTTCAAACTTGCATTTCACCTGGTATTACTCAGCTAGAGAACCTGTGTATTTCATGTGTGCCCCAGTTACACGGTATGTATGGTAAGCCTAGATACATGACATCTGTCCTCAAATGTGTTATACAAATAAAAACATCATTAACTTCTGTGTACTAATTTATTTTGACTGGACATGGAATATCTTCCTAGCCGAGATTAGTGAGAGAAAACAGTAAATCTGCTAAAGGGATTTTTCAGAGAGCCTCTTGGTGCAGCATAGTGTGATAGGGCAAACAGTAGCTGCCACCTTCATGGCAAACTGATGAAGGTACACTGTGCAGATATAAAACACATCATCTTATTATTAGTCATCTCAAGCACTTTGAGTTTCATGAAGTACTGGAGGTAGGTATCCAATATTTGTTAGACAACAAAGAATATACAAGAACTTTGTGATTAAATCAATTTTATATTATTATTATTATTATTATTATTATTATTAGTAGTAGTAGTAGTAGTAGTAGTAAGTAATAGTAGTAGCATTATTAGTGGTAGTGGTAGAAGTAGTATTAGTGGTTATGGAAGTGTTGGTAGTTATAGTAGTATAAGTAGTAGTAGGAGTAGTAGGAGTAGTATAGGTAGTAGTAGTAGTAATAGTAGTGTAAGTGGTGGAGGTGGTGGTAGTAGTAGTAGTAGTAGTAGTAGTGTTAGTGGTCATGGTAGTAGTAGAAGTAGTAGTAGTAGTAGTAGTAGTAGTAGTAGTAGTATAGGTGGTAGTAGTAGTAGTAGTAGTAGTAGTGGTGGTGGTGGTAGTAGTAGTAGTGGTATTGGTGTTAGTGGTGGTGGTGGTAGTAGTAGTATTAGTGGTCATGGTAGTTGTAGTATAGGTGATAGTAGTAGTAGTAGTAGTGGTAACAGTAGTGGTATTGGTGTTAGTGGTGGTGGTGGTAGTAGTAGTAGTAGTAGTTGTAGTAGTAGTAGTAGTGTTAGTGGTCATGGTAGTAGTAGTAGTAGTGGTTTTAGTAGTAATAGTAGTAGTAGTAGTAGTAGTAATAGTGGTAGTAGTGGGATTGGTGTTAGTGGTGGTGGTAGTAGTAGTAGTGGTCATGGTGGTAGTAGTAGTAGTAGTGGTATAGGTAGTAGTAGTAATAGTAGTAGTAGTAGTAGTAGTAGTAGTGGTAGTAGTGGTATTGGTGTTAATGGTGGTAGTAGTAGTAGTGGTAGTAGTAGTGGTATTGGTGTTAGTGGTGGTGGTGGTAGTAGTTGTAGTAGTAGTAATGTTAGTGGTCATGGTAGTGGTAGTAGTAGTAATAGTAGTAGTAGTAGCAATAGTGGTAGTAGTGGGATTGGTGTTAGTGGTGGTGGTGGTGGTGGTGGTGGTGGTAGTAGTAGTAGTAGTGGTCATGGTAGTAGTAGTAGTAGTAATAGTAGTAGTAGTAGTAGTATAGGTAATAGTAGTAATAGTAGTAGTAATAGTAGTAGTAGTAGTAGTAGTAGTAGTAGTAGTAGTAGTGGTGGTAGTAGTGGTATTGGTGTTAATGGTGGTGGTAGTGGTAGTAGTGGTCATGGTAGTAGTAGTAGTAGTAGTAGTAGTAGTAGTATAGGTAATAGTAGTAGTAGTAGTAGTAGTAGTAGTAGTAGTAGTATAGGTAATAGTAGTAATAGTAGTAGTAGTAGTAGTAGTATAGGTAATAGTAGTAATAGTAGTAGTAGTAGTAGTAGTAGTACTAGTAGTAGTAGTATAGGTAATAGTGGTAATAGTAGTAGTAGTAGTAGTAGTAGTAGTAGTAGTAGTAGTAGTAGTAGTAGTGGTCATGGTGGTAGTAGTAGTAGTAGTAGTAGTAGTAGTAGTATAGGTAGTAGTAGTAGTAGTAATAGTAGTAGTAGTAGTGGTGGTGGTAGTAGTGGTATTGGTGTTAATGGTGGTGGTGGTAGTAGTAGTAGTAGTTTTCCATCACCTCTCCCACTTGCGAATGTTACAGTATATTTGTTATTTTTTAAAGTAGAACTGCATACAAAGAAAAAGATTGCAGGTGCACAATTCAAACATTACCAATTTATTAATAATAATCATTGCAATAAGATTTTGCATTTTGAGCGAGGTTCTTCGCATAGTTATGGCCATAAGTAACGGCTTGCCCATCGCGTCCAGGTGACCTCATTAGTCGGGCAAGTCCCTAACATTTTGGGGGGTACAAGTCTAGGGTGCGGGACCCCCCAAAAATGAAGCAGCTGAGTGACCCCAGGGCAACACAAAAATGAAAAAATATATAGTGAAAAAGTGAAAATAGGTTAGTGAGAGAGGCTGCTGAAAACAGCAGGGGTAAATTAGTGAGAGGTGATAAAGTCAAATATTTACCTTTGAACATAAGCTATATACTTATTATGGACTAGTACGCAATCGGCGCACGGAGTACCATAAGGGTACGCACTTAGCGTAGCAGACGCTAAACCGTGGGCACGAGCGGCACGTACGCTCGCGGGCTTACGCTTGATATCGAGCCCGCTATAGGCGGTCCGAGTACCGTACTGCTATGCTGTTGGCGTAGCGGACGCTGTGCCGTGAGAGTGAGACACGAGCGACGCTGACACTCACTGAATGACACACTGTAAACCTTGTTTAACAACACACTGTAAGGGTATGCTTATACTGTAAACCTTAGTACTGTAATATTACCACAATGTAACGCTTATTGACCTTGATAATATGAAAGCTGTTTGAGCGATTGAGACGCTCAGAAACCCTTTACAATAACTGGTGAAACACACAAGACCTGGTAAGGTTCCAAAACCTTCGTAGAAGATACTTTAGTATAAAAAGGGGAAAAACAGTTACAGCTTATACACTACAGACCTAACATCAATACCTAAACAGAATAACAAGAAACAAATGTGAACAATAGCGAACGATAGCAAACAGAATAAACACAAAGAGAATAAAATGGCAAACACTTAAAGGATAACAAAATGAGAACGAATGGCGTACACTTAAAGAATAACAAAATGAATAACAAAATGAATACCACAATGGCTACAGAGAAACTTACACACGTGGGAATGATTCGCTTGCGCAACCCGGATCCAGTCCTCCAATTATCAGGTAGATAAATGTTGATGAGACATGGAGAGAGTGCTGGTCCGGCTAGGGTGGCCTTTATATACACATCATACAGTACAATACAATGGGCCCTACAATCTCATTGTTCATTGGACACAGGAATGTGTCTCTGCATTATAACAAAAGGTCATAGGTGGATTCGAACAGGTGGGCTGTGTCTATTTCCAACTGCTCAGGTGGGAGGTATCCTCAGGATTCCCGCCGCATGGATAATGAACAGTAAATACAGTAAATGTCTAGAAACTACTTTTAAACATAACTATACGCAGGAGCGAACAATCTCTTCCTAACCAACACCGAAATGTTACATTTAAAATACTCTACAGTTGGATACTAGACATCACCGTTCTACCTTTGTCAGACCCTTCATATCATGCAAAGAGGAATTTCTCTGTCCAAGAACCGTTTACACTAAACATACTTTCAGACATTGTTAAGGGAAATACTATCTATAAAACACACTATTTAGGTTAAATATGTTGCGATCGAGTCGCTCGCTAGACGCTCACAAACTCCGCCGTAAATACACATCTCCATGCGCAGGAGACGTCGGAGCGTCCCCTGCGCAACCTGAGGGGATGCGTACGCACGGGGGAGTGGGTGCACGAGCAGCGGGCATGTGCATTGGGGTTAGTACAAGGCATTGTGAATCACGATATTTTCCGACTTTGACAGTGGTAATGAAGGGAGAGATAAAGTAGTGAGAGGTAAAGTAGTGAAAGGTGAAGGTACAGTAGGAAATGAATTACATTGAAACAAAACACACGATAGGGATGAAAGTAAATATGAAAATACGTGTTATTATGTGTTGCTCCTGAGGCAAAACAGCCACAACAGTCCAGGGGACCCACACCCCAGAAATGTACCCCCATTTTATAATTCAATATACATTTGTGCTGGACTCACCTTGCTCTGCATGCAGTCTAAGAAATGTCAGGAACCTAATTAAAACCAATATATAGGACAGGTGGGCGTGGGTGCTACCACCAGGCAGAAGGGGTCTCTGGCCTTCTATTGTGTATGTAACCTCTCATTACCGGTGTGCACCCTAGTGATGAGACCCCTCCCTTGTATTATTTTTTAAAGTAGTCTAGTAAAATGTGTACTTTGAGCAGATGGTATTACATTAGGAATACTAGACATACAGAAATAATCCTGTGCCTTAGCATTGACATACTGTACCCTTCATCCTATACCTAATCACACTGAATTATTCTAGCCTCTGCAACGTGAATTACATTTGTTTATAGCATCTGTAAAAGGAAATATATGAAGGTAATGTTTTAACCTTCCTTACTGATTTTTTTAATCTGCAAATAGACAATACAGGAGACATAGTATATGTATAGAAATTATGTGAAGCTATTACTATACGGGTAGGTTTTAATCAGATTACTCATGGATGCTATAAATGCATACAGTTATTTCCATTATTAGTTTTATCTTGTCCTGGGAATGGCATTTGTAACAGCCACTAGTAGGTTATAATTGTATGGCATGTAGCAAAGTATTTGTTGAATAGAAACAACAAAAGAAATAGATTGCTTTTTGGAGCACTCTTTTAAACAAAAAATTATTAATGTACAGATGTGTCCACAAACATCTTTGCTATATCCCACCATGTATGGCACAATTTTGCATGCCATAGACTCAGAGATTTAGCCATGCCTTGTGATTTTTCTTAATTTGCTTCTTTAATATGTTACTTTATACATATTCTATTATGGCAAACAAAAAATTAAAAATTCATCCACTCGCTACTCGTGAAAAACAGCTTAACCGTGTTTTGCATGTTGTGCCAAATTTGTAAAAAAGATGTAAATGGACACATCTGTATATGGATATGATGTGATTATGGTAATTTAAAACGTAACCTTTAATATTCTTCCCTAAAATAAATGGGGTAATTTAAGTGGCAAGACCTATATGTGTATGCCACTCAATACGTGCATATATTCTAATGCACCCCCTATGAATTATAGATAACAATACATTTAAATAGAACAATAAATTGTAAGTGGTGAAAATATTAGTAAACTTAATTAAAGTGATGTCAATTTTTTTTATATAAATATAAATAAATTTTAGTATTAATGAATTGTAGACAGTGATGAATAATTAGTACAGTAATTAATGAAGCATTTTATATCAGTGCTTCAGTATGTGCCTTAAGTCATCATATTTGACTCGAGCTGAGCAGAATTATCATATTGCAGCTAATGTGTGCGCTTTTGAGCTGTACTGTGTGGATATACAGCGTATTTAGCTAATAACAATTTGTTGATATGTTCTAATCAATATTTAGACTGCTGCCAAGGTATTAAGAGGTATAATGTTTGTGCAAGTCATCGCTTAAGGCAGTTTGTTGTGTCCTCTGTAGAATGTCTTAGAGATATAGCGCTTACTAAAAACATCAAGAAGCAATCAGACTGCAGCCAAAGTGTCTAGTTATTTATCTTTATTTAATCTCTTGCGGAAGGCAAATGACTAAATACGTCAGAGAATGTGAATTTTGACATATATTGTGGGCACAAGTAGAGACTCTTAAATATCAGCCAATATAAAAGCTCACAAGAAAGTATCTATCAGTGGTAATTGACCGATTGGAATAGTATGTTTTCATAAGTATTGTCATATGTGGACACAGGGCAGTAAGTTGAAACAAAATTGATACATGTGATTAGAGCCTGCTGAGAATTATCACAAGAGAATCTTCTCATGTGGATACTAGTCAGAATATTGACACATTTTTTGATGCAGGCTTTGTTACAAATGTATTTAGTAGTAAGCTCAGCTCGAGTCAAATATGATGACTTAAGGCACATACTGAAGCGCTGATATAAAATGCTTTATTAATTACTGTACTAATTATTCATCACTGGCTACGATTCATTAATACTAAAATTGATTTATATTTCTGTAAAAAAAAAATTGACATCACTTTAAATAAGTTTACTAATATTTTCACCACTTACAATTTATTGTTCTATATAAATGTATTGTTATCTATAATTCATAGGGGGTGCAATAGAGTATATGCACGTATTGAGTGGCATACACATATAGGTCTTGCCACTTAAATTACCCCATTTATTTTAGGGAAGAATATTAAAGGTTACGTTTTAAATTACCATAATCATATCATATTCATATACATTAATAATTATTTGTTTAAAAGAGTGCTCCAAAAAGCAATCTATTTCTTTCATTGTTTCTATTCAACAAATACTTTGTTACATGGTTTGGTTTTTGATTGCAGGAGCACCTCCAGCTTCTTAAATTAAAAATCCAATTGGAGATATATAGCAATTAGCTGGTTCTATATCTCATGTGCTAACATTTCAATACAATATTACTGTATGTCCGTAGCGGGATATCAACACGATACTATAATTGTATGGCTTCTGGCAACTCCTTAACTGCTTTCACATGTACGTATTGGTTGATTGTTACTGTTATAAAGTCTCTTTTTTTATATAAATACCCGAAATCAAGTACTACCACAAAATCATATGAACTTTCTGTGTGAATATTTACGGTCCTCTCTTCTGACATAAATCAAGACTTGGTTAATGCTTTTTATTCTGAAAATTGTACTGAATTTGGTGGTAAAGGAGAAGTTGAGAAAACTTTGTGTCAACCATACCATGGTTTTATTGCCCCGGTTTCTGTCTACCCATGGTCACTGCCATCAAAATAGTAGACTACATTAGGATTTTAGTATTTTGAACATTGATAAAATGACAACATTGAACATGTCGACATGTGCAAACTGTCAATATGTACACAGCTTTGCGAGCTGAAATATTAACATACAATCTTGATATTCTGCATGGAGAGATGAGTATCTTTTTTTCAGAGCTGAAAAACCTTCAACCATTGTTTTTTTTATAATTGGATCCTATAGGTATTGGGATCATGCATACCTGGTGTAATCCAAAATCAGGTGCGAGTTACAGTATGTGAGTGTTTGTTTGACCTGGGTAAACCTCAAGCAGTATGGAATTCCCCCTATAGTGAATTATTTATTTGAAAATATTAATTTATACAATAGCAAAGTAAAATTGTAAAAAGTAAGATAACAAAAGGGAAAATATTTGTTCCAATATGGAATTAAGATATAATTAAGCAGAACGCTAAAGGGTTTTCAATAAAATAAATATTTTTGAAGAATTTTTACTCTTTTCATTGTGGGAATTCATCAGAATAAACTTATCGACATCTCCATCATTCTCTAGCGTTAAACAAACTGTTTTCAATATTGAATAACTTGGACATTCTGGGATTGCAGATGTTGCTCTGTTAGTCTGTGAAACCCATAATATTTAGATAAATCTTTGAGTATCAAGGACAATACAATTAAATGCATATGTCCAGAGAAGTTTACATCATCTAAAACTCATCTCCCCTCCTTATTCTATGGTCTTGATTTTTCCACTTACTTCACATCCAAAATTTACTCCATACATCAGAACTACCAGATCATCAGCAACCTCCTGTCTATTGACACCCCTCCTCATCCATTTTACCAACTCTAACATCTTTCTTCCTTATAACTTATGAGAAATTCATAGCACTCATCCATTCCTGCCCACCACCACCTCTCCACTTGACTCACTTCCTCAATATCTCCCTCTCATGAGGCACTGTACCCTCTGCCTTCAAGAATACACTCATATCCCCTATTCTTAAAAACCTAACCTTGATCTAAACCCCCTCTCCATCTACTGACACATTTCTCTCCTCCTTTTCTACTGTAAACTACTTGAGCATATTGTGTACAACTGCATTACTGCCTTTCTTTCCTGCTACTCACTGCTTGACCCATTCCAGTCTGGATTTTGTCCTGTCTACTCCGTTGAAGCTGTCGTCGCAAAAGTCTGCAATGACCTACATGCTGCAAAATTTCAGGCCACAGGTCTCTGCTTATTCTTCATAAACTATGATTTTGACACTTTGGACTACCCTATTCTGCAAATCCTTCACTCTTTTGGTCTGAGCTCTGACTGTTCCTTCTCTTCTCTTGTTGCCACTTCACCCCCACTTCCACTAACTCTTGTTGTCTTTCAAGGTTCTGTTCTTGGTTATTTCCTTTTCTCTATCTACAGTATATGTCCTCTTTAGGTAAACTCATCAGCTTTTTTTACTTCCATTACCATCTCTATGCTAAAGATACTCAAATCTACCTTTCCTCCCCTGACGTCTCCCCCACTCTCCTCCCTCATACTGTATCTCCAAGTGTCTTTCTGCTACCTTTTCTTAGATGTCCCAGCACTTTCTTAAATGTAACATGACTAAGACTGAGCTAATCATCTTTCCACCCTCCCACACAACCTCAACCACCACAATTTCTTTATCTATTAACGGCACCATTATATCCTCTAGCCTCCAAGTGTGCTGTATTGGAGCAATCCTTAACTCCTTTCTCTCCTTCAAACCACACATTTATCACCTCTCACAAACCTGACATTTTCAGCTCAAAATATTTCTAGGAACAGACCCTTTCTCAACCAGGATGCCACCAAGTCCTTTATCCACTCACTGGTCATCTCCAGACTGGAGAACTGTTATTTCCTCCTATCTGGAATCCCTGACAAATGCCTTTCTCTACTCCAATCTTTTCTCAATGCTGCAGCCCAGTTTATCAACCTCATCAAACAAAATTGTCTACCTCATCTCTTCTACAAGCCCTTAACTAACATTCCTTCCCTTTCAGAATACAAGTAAAAGTTTCTTACACTACCTTACAAAGCCCTTGCCCACTCTTCTCCCATTTAAATATCTGAACTTAATTTCCTTTACACTCCCACCTGTCCCCTTCACTCTGCTAAAGGCACACCATCTCTCTTGCCTACTAATTACTTCCTCCCACTCCAACCTCCAAGATTTTTCTTGTGCCACTCCCTTTCTATGGAATTCTCTGCCTCTCCCCCTCAGACTCTCCACCTCTCTACAAAACTTTAAACGGGCTCTCAAGACCCACCAACCGCAGCCAAATCTCATTATAACATTCTGTTCCATGCTCACTGTCTGACTCATCTGCATCACACCTGTCTGTCGGTCTCTCCCCTTTAGAATGTAAGTTTTCATGAGCAGGGTCCTCTTTCCTTATGTGCTTTTTCCTTCTCTTACTTTAACCATCTTCAACAGCATCAAATCACAGTTTTCTGACACCCTGACACTTAGTTCAGTATCGGGAGCTGATGCAGATATGTTTATGTACCCTGTACTTGTCCTATATTGTCTTTGACTGATAGTCACTGTTTGCCTGTTTTGGATATTTATTTATGTACTCTGTAATTGGGTGTTGTTAATTCCTTGTGATGTCATATAAAGGATAATAATAATAAATAATAGAGGTAGTTGAAATATGAACCTCTTGATTAGTTCAGTAGGACACTGATAATGATCAACAGAAAGATGAATAATATAGATAAATTAACATAGTGTGGAATCTGAATGATCAAATTAATGTTTTGTTGTTAAATGCTGAAATATTAGAATGCTGAAATTAAATTATATCATGCATACATGTATTTGTGGACAGTAAACACCTGGTAATAAATTGGGAAACATTCATCATCCTGGCAGCTGAGATGCCGGCGGTCATGTGACCAGCACCAGTACATGGCAGATGACATCCCAAAGGTGAATATCAGGGTTCAGTGTTAGGGCCCGGGGAAGGGTTATGGTTAGGCACTATGTGGGGTTAGGGTATGGCACTGGGAGGGTGGTTAGCTATAGCCACCAACCCCAGAGGATTAGCCATAGCAACCACCCCCAAAGGGCGAAGGGTTAGGTTAGGGGAATGTGGAGTGTAAAAACACTTACCCTGTCTGCTGTCTGTATCTTCAGTGTTGGGATGCCACTGTCGGTCTTGTGACCGCTGGATCCCGACTGCCAGTATTATATACCAGACTTAATAAATCAAGGCATATGATAGATGGAAACTTTACAGGATAAATTAGGAAAGTGTAGCTAGATAACATTTGTATATATCATATCATTATAATAATGAGATTGGGAGACATACTTGAGGGTATATTTGGGGAACTTTGAGTAAACACATCTGTCATATAAGGCTGGTGAATTTTACATTGCTGTATTTAGTTTGTATCTGAAAATCTTTGCTCTGTACAGAAGTAAATCACAGACCTCATCTTAAGATGCATACACACAGTGAGATACTTGCTATGCCCGATTTTGACAATGTGATGTCCCTTGAACTCCCCCAGAGCCTAGAAGAACCAGTTTTGATTATCTGTACTTTCAACTTCGACTATATAGGATTTTGACTAAGTGACAATTTTCACTATACTTTGTACTATATACACTAGATATTCAAGATTGCACAGTCTATCTAACCTTGCGATACTGACCCCATACGAGTGCGCATCGTGATGAATCAGTATCGCAAGCTGCCTGACCCCTTGTGATTTCCACTAACTTTCCATGCAATTTTGACTTTATAGTCCAAATTGCAAGGATGTATCTTACCGTGTGTACACACCTTAACATTTATTCTTCCAAAGCACTCCTTATAAAATCAAATCAATTCTACTTGTTCCAAATGATCTAATGAATCCTAAAATATATTAATCCCTTTACTGTCAAATTATCAAGTCCAAAGGCATTTATGCTTAAATATTTTGACTTATACTTCATCATTTAACAGTTTATTCATTTTTTTATTTCATATAACTTTGGCCCCTCTTCACTGTTTGTTTCTTTTGCTCTTAACGGGTGTCCTGTCAAAGTGGAAGCCTATAGGAATTTTTGCACTTATATTGAAAATAATGTAATACAGTACATGTTGTGTTCTTTTGATTTTGCTTAGAGAAAATGTACACATACACAATATGCACATCTTTAGTAAAATTAAGATGCTTACTAAAATTAGCAGTTATTTTTAATAATTTTTTATTTTTTTTTAGTTCTGTAACTCCATATTGCTTTTTTCCCTAAATCTTCACAATGTTCTAGGTTTCTGCTTTCCATTCACACAGGCTAATACATGAATCCCACCACCTGCTGTCATGAGTTATACAGGTCATGACTGGAGGGTGTGGTTTTCCTGTATTGTCTGGCATCAATAGTCCTGTTCATGTCAGTCACCTGGAAATGTGAAGTCCTAACTAAGTAGAAGAAAAAGATTTGAGAAAGTTTCAGCTGTCTAGGAACAGCCTTGTGCATAATTATGTCTAATACTAGAACACATTGGGGTAGATGAATGAAGCAGTGAAGAGAATGGAGAAGTAGTCCCTTGTAACCAATCAGCTTAGAGATAACATTTATCAAGTACATTTTATACAATTATGCATAGCATATAATTGATTGCCGTGGGTAAATTCCCCAATGGCTCACTTCTCCGCTATTTTTACTGCATCATACATATCCCACATTGTCAGGATAATCTTTTTCTTGTATTTCAAATACATAACTTTTTTTGTAACTTATATCTTTGACCTCTATGATTAACTATTCATGCTCTATTTAAAGAATCACCTTACATGTAATTCAGTGAGAATTTTGTAAGAGAATGGAAAATAAATGATCAATGTTTAGGGTTTTTTTTTTAATAGCCAATGAGGATAAATGATTCATTTCTGGGTGGATCAAACTAAATGTAACTTAGCAAGATGGTCTTAAAATGTTAATTCAAGACATAACTATATCTATATTTTGGAAAATGACAAGTTTTGGTTGACGTTCCAGAAGTTATATATTACACAGTATCAGTAAATGTCTTACATGGGATATTACACTACACCTGATGTAGGGGGATTTCTGGTGTCTGACATGATCTACTAATGCTGAACTCACCCTTATAAGGAGATCGACAGCACACTGCTGTAAGAAAAATCATTGACTTAGCAGGAAGGAGGAGATCAGCCCCAGACTGTGGGAGACCTCAGTGACCTCTATGGAATATATTTACAGTACTAAGTTGTGAGTTTTTAGTGGTGATGTTGCCCATAGCAACCAATCAGATTCTAGCTATTTTCTTCTAATAAGTGCTATATAAATGATAAGTAGATTCTGATTGGTTACTATTGGCGACATTGAAACTTCTAAAAGCCAGCACTTTAGTAAATATACTGTATTCCTCTAGATCTGGGATAACATTGGACCTCAGTTAAATATAGAACCTAAAAAAATCAGTAAAATTAACCACCAAAAATATTGTTACTATTATGTCTACTGAAATCTGTTCACCTTATTTATTATATATATATCAGTCTGTTGCAGGAAAGCAGATTTCATATATTTTGTTATGAAGAGTATTTTTTTATTTTCTTTCTTTCTTTATTAGTACTTTAACTTTGTACACTATTTGCATCTCTATTTAAATCTATTTGACATTACAAATGTGACTTACTATGTAATAACACTGTTTATACATAGATATGCTGCTATTTAAAACAGGCACAAACTGTAAAGTATATTATGATTTTCAAAAGAGAAAAAGAGAGATGACCTGGCGCCTATTAACCAGCCCAAAAACATAGAGCTTATTCAGTAGGTATACTCAACCCACAAACAAAATAGACAAATAGAAAACATTAAACAAAACAGCTAGAGACTGCAACATTAGCTCATTAAACTGTTCTAGTTTCATGTAGATGATTATTGGATCTGGATCTTGGTCTGTAGGAGGAGGTTGTGATTTGCAAGCTTAAATATTTGTCTGGGCTGTATCCTCAAATTTAACAGTGTCAACTGTCCCCAAATGCCACATCAAGTGCTTTGCAAACACAGGTCTCTTCAAGGGAAGTGACATGAAACACCCGTTCTGGGGTCACAGCTGGATTCTACCCTTCTGGGACTTAACAGGACCTACCCCTCCCAGAGTCTCTTCTGGAATTTCCCCTACTTGGTTATCAGTTGAAATTTTCCTTTCTGGGAACTCTAATCTACCCCACCTGGGTTCTCAACTGAAAGATCTCCTTCTAGAGTCTTGACAGGAATTACCCATTTAAGGGACTTTACTGGAAATACCTCTCCAGAGGTCTCAGCTAGAAATTCCCCTTTAGTGATCTCAACTAAAAATACATCTCCAGAGGTCTCAACAGGAAAAACAGGTCTCAGCTGGACCAGATCTGCCTTCTGGAGTCGGTACATCAGAAATCTCTACTGGTATCTGGTAATTGGCTGAGACATTGGCCTGCCCACCTTGGGACAGACCATTGGCTGAGGCATAGGCCTCCCCTCCTGGGTCTTCAGGACTAGATATGGAAACAGAAGCATCTTCTAAGGCTACAGGAATTGACATAGAGAGACTACCCTTATGCTGTTTCTGAACTTGATACAGGAATAGATGACCCTCCAGGGGCTTCAAGACTTGACACTTGACATCCTGGGGCTGTAGGATTGAAGTGTTTGAAGACTCTCCTAGGGCTGTAGGACTAGGGATTACCATGGGCTTGATGGACTTGGATTCCCTCAGGTGGTCCCCAAATCTTAACCTGTGGCTCCAGGTCATAGGACCCCAGTTATAGACCTAAACCTACTTTTGGGAACCTTTGACACTATCATTGGAAGTGAGGAAGTCTGCAATGACCGTTTGAGTTGAATTAGATGACTTGTCTTCCTGAACCTTGAGATGTTGAGCATCACTTTTTCCTGACCTGAAAAGGAAGCAGTCCTTTATAAAGGGATTTGTGCTTCCCCAATACATGCACAGCAGATTGTTCTTCCATTGCTGATGCTAAGACTCGGAAATATTTGGATTTAAAAAATAAATCTGGATTCTCATTTAAGTCAGTACAGGAGTCACTCCACAACTAGGAGAACCAGAGCCCTACTGAGGTCATTTCTGCCTCACTGAATAGGGTAAAAACTTTCATGGCACCCAAGGGATGTCCAGTCATTTCAGAAATTAGTTGACTTTTTTTCTGAAAATGGTTTTAAAAACTGCTCTATATGAGAATGCATAAGAAGTACATTTTTGGGAACCTCACCTGAGCAGAATGGTAGCACATCAGCAGGCAGCAACTTCCAAATACCTACAATGGTGACAACCCAGCCCACATCAAAGGTAGATCTCAGCAGGCCTGTGGTGCAGATAGCCGCAAGTAGTGACCTACTTAATCTGTTGGGCAAAAAAAAGCATAGTTACTGTAATTTGGTTACTTACATATATTTATCACATTTATTGTGATTATTATATTTTTGTACACCGTTGTGCACTTTGGGCCTAATTCAGATCTGTTCACTCGCTAGCGTTTATCACTGCGCAGCGATCAGGGCACAACTGGTCATACATATGCACTGCAATGCGCAGGCACGTCGTACGGGTACAAAGTGGATTGTTGTGCGATGGATTTAATGAAGAATCCATTCGCACAGCCGATCGCAAGGAGAAATACAGGAATAAGGCGTTTGTCGGTGACAACTGACCATTTTCAGGGAGTGCTTGGAAAAATGCAGGCGTGTCCAAGCATTTGCAGGGCAGGTGTCTGACGCCAATTCCGGCCTCGAACAGGCTGAAGTGATGGCAGCGGGTGAGTAAGGTCAGACCTACTCAGAAACTGCACAAACTGTTTTTGTACAGGGCAGCTGCACATGCGATCGCACACTTGCAAAGCTAAAATACACTCCCCTATAGGCGGCGACTATCTGATCACAGTGCTGATAAAACTAACTAGCGAGTGATCAGATCTGAATTAGGCCCATTGTGCTTTACAGTAGTTTTTTCTTAAGTGCAATCTTTTCATGCAGGTTTGACCTTGGCAAAAGTAAGGATTCATTTAAAAGAAACTTGTTTTTTGCAAATCTTTGTGTGCTTTTTAAGTACAAAACTAATTTATTCAATTATTCTTCACAGTATTCATGGACTAGGTATAGGTGCTTACTTTATATTTTTATATTTGTAACATATCAGAATAACCAACATGGCACAAACATGCTGCTGCTGAGTTGGTTTCTTTTAACATTCTAATTTGGGCCAAGTTTGGCCAGAGTTTGCTGAATTCTCAGGCATATTTGAAAACAGAATGCTTTGTATTGATCCCTATGGAAAGTAGTCACTAGTTTGGCCAATGGTGTATCTGATAGTATTTGCATGATAGCCTGTTTTTGGAAGTTTGATTTGATAGAACATTCCCATGTTTGCATTTAGTACATTTCTGTGTTTGACAAAATGGCTAATATGCCGGGGAATGCAAACACATTTCTTAGTAAATTTTGCCCCTGGTATAAACCTGGTGGACATGTTATCCTTACAGGGATAAATGCATTTTGAGACAGTAATAGGTAGAAGGTACAGAGGTAGCGACGCTCATTGATTTGAATTACGGCGGTTACGCGTGCTCCCATTGCCCGCAGAATATAATTAATAAAATAATAATACTCACTTGTCTGGTGGTTTCTGGGATTCTTGGTGGTCTCCCCTCCATCTTTATCATGGTTAGGCTGCTGATAGACTTGGAGGCTGCTGGGAGATTCTATATTAGTTTCAACATTAAACTTGGATCATAAATATGCACCTATTATAAGATTTTTCAGCCCTCCCCCCACCGCACAGGTACAAAAGCATCACACGGCGGCAATACTTTTGAACCTGAAGAGTAGCTCCCCACCAGCACAGCTCCTGCTTACTGTCAGGGAGCTACCGTCGATCTCCGGGTCGCAGCGGCTGCGTGTTATGTGATACAGCCACCACGGCCCGCCCCCCGCATGATCCAGGCATGCCTGCGTTGCCTGGACAGTGCCCCCAAAACAGTGGCCGAACCCCGTCGGCCTGCCCCCACCCGGCAAGTGTTCACCTCAGCATGTCAATCAGGCAGAGATGATCGCTGGGCTGAGATGCCGATAGCATCTCTGGCATGCGCCAGCGCACTGTGGCGACTACGCTTTCGCAGTTCAAACCTGATCGTCGCTGTGCGAAAACACACAGCTGTATTCAGGTCTCAATTAGACCCTATACGTACTAAATAAGAAAGCTAGATAAGCTTCCATGCTATAAAACAAATACCAACTATATCCATATATGCATGCATGTGCAAAACAAGAAAGCCAGATTAGCTTATATGCTATTTAAGGACGTACTGAGTCTACAAATCAGCCCTGACATTTGTGAGTGTGTGCACATGTCACAGGGGGAGCGCACAGACACATGAGTCAGGGGGCATGTACTCATTGCACACCCATATTTCCCTTGAAACAGACACTTCAGGTATGCAGGCCAGGTGGTACGACAAGGCTCACAGGGGTGTACGACAAGTCAGGGGGCATGTACTCACAGTACACCTCAATTTTCTTGAGACACACTCTTCAGGCAAGGGTGGCCAAACAAAGAGCCGGAGGGCAGATGGGTAGTCCGGCCCTGATGCTATCAACCCTTTATATGCTTACATGAAATATCCTAGTGAAATTTAATATACATAGCTTAATGTTGAATACAGCAGCTAATTAAATTAATTCAACTTGAAGTGTTGCTGTTTTTAATTGTTTTTATAAAGATTTTATTATTATGTGAATTGATGTACCAGCCAGTGTGAACTAGTGCACAATTTTGTATGTTTTTTTTTTCTTTTTGCAGCAATAAACTGTTTTCTAGCATTTATTTTCACTTTGATTCTTTGACTGTTCTCTACTTTCAAATCAACATTACAAAATAATTTTCCCCTCTCCCACTACTTCCAATCCAGTCTACTGATGTCCTCCCTCCCCTTTCCCTCTTCTCTTTATATCAGCCTCTTTGATAAAAACATTGACCACCCTGCAAACCCGAAATATCACCAAAAATGTTTTCTCTCTCCCTCTATCTTGTGTACTTTCTAATACCAGAGTGATATTCAACAAACTTACTGCACTTTCTGTTCATGATTACCTAATCTCCTAATTCTCTTAACTTCTTTGCTGTCCTCATCTGACACAACCGGCATACTGCTGTCTTCTTTGTAATTTTGTTCATTTTCTATAATCTCCGACCTGACAAGCAACAAAAAGATTATTCATTATCCTCAACTACACCTTCCAGGTTATTTGCCCTGAATCTTCCCTCTCATCCTCCTTTGATGTCCTCCCTATCTGTCTCTATCACCTATTCAACATTTGCATAACTAAAACAGTCTATGAATTCCTTGATAATTTTGCCACTTGGATACCTTTCTTTTTGTCTTACAACCTTCCCTCTCTTATGTTTTGGACTTTAACATCCCAACTGACAATGTTTCTGAACCTGCTGCATCCAAATGTCACTCTTTTTTTCTTCTGTAATGGTCTACAGTATGTAAATGGATCTCCTCTCCATGTTTATGTACATTCCTTCTGTGCAGTCTCTAGCTATAATAAATGTAAAACAATTCTCTGTCCAGCCTCATTCTCCTCTCCTGCACCATCTTTCCACCCTCTCCCTTCCATCCTTCTCTAAAAGAGCCCTGACTAGGAGTAGCTTCAACACTATTGAACTTACCAAATTCTACTATTTTCTTGACTCTCTTATTTGTACATGGATGTCCTTTCTGCCCCAAAGAGGCCTCTTTACTCTTTAATTACACATTTACCTTGATCTAGATATTACTGTCCTGGTTGCTGCTATTAAGCATTGGTGGTTACCACATCAACCATGACACACTTTACATTCCTCCTACCTATGCAATGTTCCTTTTCCACTGAATTACAGTCAATGAAGTCACACTGTTTTCTGCAACTTCAAATTCATGCTCTCATCGAACAGTTCTGCCATGTCAATCTTAACTTCCTTGTCAGGCTTTATGTCTCTCCCTCCCCTCACAATCTGTTCTTGACTTTCTACACACTCCACCTCCAAAATCCAGGAGCTAATTCAGAGGTGAACGCTATTGTTGCAACCACTAAATCTTTGTGTGCAGCTGCTGTGTGACAATATGGTAACTCCTCAGGAGGCATCTTGTGCCTCCTGTTGTCGGATAAAAAAACCCAAGAGACCCAGGTTCTGCGATACAATGTATTAAATATGAAGACTTACATAGGACATTTAAAAAATGATAAGCATTTATTTATCTAAGTTACAACAATAAAAACATGCAAGTAACAAGTTATACTCAGTTACAATAATAGCAGGAACAAATTAGAATACTTTGCTCTTATCGGAAATATTTTAAGATGTGTCCCAGATGATGGTCATTGATTAAGTAGTTTAAAAAATGAGGTTCAGTTGATTCTCCAGGGTCCTGCCTATTGACTTTGTCTCAATTTAAAAGCTGGAGGGGATTTGTGGAAGGCAATATCCGCTGCAGACAAAACTAGCTTTGATCGGAACTGATCTACTATGGGTAAGCCTCTAGGCTTTATAGCCCTCCTGTAAGATTACTTTCAGTGTCTTAACAGATAATACTTTCATGGCCTGTGAAGTTGGGTGCAGTACTAATTCACAGTAGATAATTTATCTAATGACTTGACCGGTTTCCCCTTTCACCCACTAATAAATACAATACCCCACATATCTTACTAGACAGTTTCCATCTGAGATACTAATAATAGGAACATATATTTATTATAATCAGCCAGCATAAAAGCTGTGTACACTCCCCATTAACTATGTCTTTCATACTATGTCAAAGGTGAAAGACAACTTGTAACTTAACGTGAGACTATATTTCTAACTGGTGCCTATATACAGTATCTGCAAAGCACTAATTAAAATAAAACATATATATCTAAAGCAATGAGGTCATTCATATACAAAATGGAGTTGAACATGGAATAAATGGCATCTAAAAATAGATAATAATATCACCCCATTCACTTTCTCATGTTATCTGATTTGCTGCTGCATCCAAAGATGTAGAATCAGATCAACTGCATGACCATCAGGAACCTGAGAAAAAACTGAGTAACACTCAGTGTTTGGAACATTGCAAGCAACATCACAGAAACTGATCTGAGCATATGCAGGTTCTGTGCATGTGCAGATATAAAAAAAATTGGAGATGTGTCTAAACCTTAGGTAAACATACCGTACATCTCTGAATTATGCTCCAAGTACGCACATTATGACTTCTCTTACATCAGACCTTTTTACCCTTATCCTCTTCCACCTGTCTTTCCAATGCGGTTTCATTCCTGCATTCTCCACTACTATCCTCCCCATCTTGCCAACACAACCTTTCCTACTTTCACCAGACTGCTAAGTCTAATGGTCACATCTCTGTTCTTCACATTCTCAAAATGCTTTAATTCCTTTGTTATTTTTGCCCACCGTATTTTCTTAAAGACACTCCATTCCATCTGCCTTTGTGACAGTGTCTCCTGTTAGAGCTTCTTCCTAACCAAATGCTTATTTTTTGTTTTTCCCCATTAATCTACTTTATCCCTTTATCACTTAACAATATGGGTTACCTAAGTATTTGTTTGTGGCCCTCTACACTTCTCCATCTACACATCTTCCATTGATGATCTCTGCAGCTTTATTGTCCACCAACATGAATTGTTCAATAATGACATCTAAATGTATCTCTCTTCCTTTGAACTCTACCTTTTCTCATGCTTAATGTTTTCAATTGTCTTTTGACACTAAAACTAAATATGTTCCTCCTCTCATCTCCCTGTACTTTAAAGGTGAAACAATCTCCTCTGTCTCTCAAGTGTACTGTCTGTGAATAATCCTTAAATCCTCCATTTCCTTTATTCCCCGTATTGAGACCGTCCTTGTTCCTGTAGAATCCACTTCTGCCAATTCTCCATCTCTGGCCTCAATTACTGTAACTTATTTTTTTTCTAGCCATACAAAATCACACCATCAATCTATTTTACATGCTCAAATAATTGTTCTCTCTTGCCACTCTGCATCAGTCTACCCTGTCTGCCAATCACTACACTGGTTCTCTGTCACCTACAGTACATTACAAGTTCCATCTCCTTACCCTGATTTACAAAATCCTCAGCCACTCCTGTGTCCTCATACACCTAAGATGCCCCACCATGACTAGTGATTGGATGGATTCCCAGGTTTATTTTTCTGCAAAATAATTAAGATAAATCAGCAAATTAATGTAACACATCTTAAGAAAAATCCAAAGGCATAGTATACATCCTTATACAGACATACAGATAAATGGGGTGGACATATCTGTAACCTTTTGCCACCACCTACACTAATCTCCAAGGCTTCAAGCATGCTTTCAGAATAAATCTCTACTGTCATTTTTGTTAACCTCCAGTCTTTGATACCATTACAACTCCCCACATTGTTCCACACTAAGTTTGTCTGCCTCTTCCCTATAGGATGTAAGCTGTCATGAGCAGGTACCTACCTAACACTTCATCTCTGTCTAACTATTTCTCCAATGAATGCTCTGACCTACCTCAATTGAGTACTACTGATCCCTTATTCTCACAGTCTTGTCAATAGTTGGTTCTGCAATGTTATATTTTATTTACACTACTGTACCTGGCCTGATTAGGGAGGGGCATTGGGGGTAGTCATCCTGAGGCTCTCACACATTATAGGCCCACACACAGGTGTTTGCAGCTGCGTAGTCATCATGTGTACCAGGTTGCAGGTGTGGTTCCCAGATGTGGAAGAATAAGGAGAGGGTGTCAGGTGCCTACTGCCCACTGCTGTGTGTGCACCGCAGCCTCTCCCTCCTCTGGTGATCTGCTGCCCACTCCAACATTGCCACTCCCTGCAGCAGTGAGCTACATCCTCTCCCTCCTCTGGTGATCTGCTGCCCACTCTAACATTGCCACTCCCTGCAGCAGTGAGCTACATCCTCTCCCTCCTCTGATGCTCTGCTGCCCACTCCAACATTGCCCCTCTCTGCAGCAGTGAGCTACATCCTCTCCCTCCTCTGGTGATCTGCTGCCCACTCCAACATTGCCCCTCTCTGCAGCAGTGAGCTACATCCTCTCCCTCCTCTGATGCTCTGCTGCCCACTCCAACATTGCCCCTCTCTGCAGCAGTGAGCTACATCCTCTCCCTCCTCTGGTGATCTGCTGCCCACTCCAACATTGCCCCTCTCTGCAGCAGTGAGCTACATCCTCTCCCTCCTCTGGTGCTCTGCTGCTTACTCCAACATTGCCCCTCTCTGCAGCAGTGAGCTACATCCTCTCCCTCCTCTGGTAATCTGCTGCCCACTCCAACATTGCCCCTCTCTGCAGCAGTGAGCTACATCCTCTCCCTCCTCTGATGCTCTGCTGCCCACTCCAACATTGCCCCTCTCTGCAGCATTGAGCTACATCCTCTCCCTCCTCTGGTGCTCTGCTGCCCACTCCAACATTGCCCCTCTCTGCAGCAGTGAGCTACATCCTCTCCCTCCTCTGGTGCTCTGCTGCCCACTCCAACATTGCCCCTCTCTGCAGCAGTGAGCTACATCCTCTCCCTCCTCTGGTAATCTGCTGCCCACTCCAACATTGCCCCTCTCTGCAGCAGTGAGCTACATCCTCTCCCTCCTCTGATGCTCTGCTGCCCACTCCAACATTGCCCCTCTCTGCAGCAGTGAGCTACATCCTCTCCCTCCTCTGATGCTCTGCTACCCACTCCAACATTGCCCCTCTCTGCAGCAGTGAGCTACATCCTCTCCCTCCTCTGGTAATCTGCTGCCCACTCCAACATTGCCCCTCTCTGCAGCAGTGAGCTACATCCTCTCCCTCCTCTGATGCTCTGCTGCCCACTCCAACATTGCCCCTCTCTGCAGCAGTGAGCTACATCCTCTCCCTCCTCTGGTGATCTGCTGCCCACTCCAACATTGCCCCTCTCTGCAGCATTGAGCTACAACCTCTCCCTCCTCTGATGCTCTGGTGCTGCTCCCACATGCCGCTCTCTGTAACAATGGTCAGACCTAGGGACCTCACAGAAAGCTGATCCACACTGTCCTGTCCAGGTAGAGAGGGAGGTTTCACTGTGTGTGTGTTTCAAGGGGGAATAGGGGGAGCTCAGGAGTGCTTTTCAGCTATTTTAGTAGTGTGGACCTCCACATTCTTGTTGCCCCTTGGCATACACCAGACATAATTTGGCCCTGCTAATGTATATCAATTTATTTTTCCCCGGTTATTGTAAAATTTTATATTTTTAAATTACATATAATATTTGTTGTCTACATAATGTCTGCTCAGTGTATTCTGTGCTCTCCCCATTGTGCAGCACTGAGGACAATTGTGACACCTTATAAATAACATACATCAATAAGAATAATATAAATAATAAGGACATGTACTGCTGTAATCAGTCTTATATGTAAACCATCTTCTAGAAGTACTTGGAAACTGTTACATGTCTGATCTGTAATAAGAGTAAATCCTATAATGAGAGTCAGAGTGATATCTGACCATAAATGATTATATATTAGAAATAAGTAGCAGAGTGATCACATTGTGGAGTGTGTGACCAGGGGAAGCATCTTTCCTTGATATGCAGTAAGTGGTCAGAGCGGGTGTGCAGGAGGCATGTGGATTATACACAGAACAATGAATGCTGGAATATGTTATAAATGATTATATATTAGAAATAAGCTGCAGAGTGATCACATTGTGGAGTGTGTGACCAGGGGAAGCATCTTTCCTTGATATGCAGTAAGTGGTCAGAGCGGGTGTGCAGGAGGCATGTGGATTATACACAGAATAATGAATGCTGGAATATGTTATAAATGATTATATATTAGAAATAAGTTGCAGAGTGATCAAATTGTGGAGTGTGTGACCAGGGGAAGCATCTTTCCTTGATATGCAGTAAGTGGTCCGAGCGGGTGTGCAGGAGGGTTGTGGATTATACACAGAACAATGAATGCTGGAATATGTTAGGAATGATTAGAAAATAAATAAGTTGTAAACATTATTATGAATGATCTGCTGTGTACAATGTAACACCAACAAAACAAGTTCTAGGATTTACAGAATTTAGTCTATTTACTGTATATTTCAATAGGTGCAATTTCTCATGTGTGTAATCCCACAGTATTATTATTACCTTTTATTTATTAGGTGCCGCAAAATGTACACACCGCTGTACAGAATACACATACAAAACATTTCTCATTAACAGGACCTCACAGTAGGTTTTAAATACAATACACAAATGAACGCCATAACATAAGTGTCAAAAATAAGTTTACACCAGACGGGAAAGGACAATTGGGGCTTCCATACTGTATGGCAACTCATTGAAGATAGCTGGAGTCAAAGGTGGGAGTCAGGGCAGTGCAGTGATCCTGTACCCAGCATATGGGCAAGCTACAAGAACCAGAGTGGCTGTAGGAAGGAGACAAGGCCATGGAGTGCTGGTGAAAGGTGGTGTACTAAGGAAGAACAAGAAGGAGGAGCTTACATTCTAATGTGAAGGGAAGAACAGCTGGAGGGTGACCAGAGAAATATATATTGTGCAGGGCTGGAGAATCAAATAAACAGGAAGGATGAAATGCTTTAATAAAAAGGTATATTTTATACCCCTAAACTGGCATCAGTATTAATATATAGCGTTAATGTGGGGAGTGAAGGAGAAAGTGAATTTTAGAATGACAAAGAGGCAACAGACTTGAGGGACAGAAGATATGGTCATGTTATCACTGGAGGATGAGGGCATATCAGTATATTATATCCCTAAGAGAAATTTAAAAAAATATTAAATGGTTTTGCAAATAAAAAGAAACAATAATTAAATTAAATGATTTATAAAAAACCTGAATCATATTTTATATTTTAATGCATGTACAAGATCCCAACATCTCGGTGCAATGACAGATGTCCTCCTGGATACAG